>NC_081847.1:15944307-16268189 GCF_963259705.1 Myotis daubentonii | reverse complement strand
TGAGGAAACAGACTACCAACCAACATTCACAGATGGCAGATAAAGTTATTGCTTATTTTGGACTAGTAGGCATGAGAGAAAGTGTGTGTTATAGAGAAGGCAAGATAGTATGTAAGGTTTGGTATTGTATGTAAATCATTGCTTTGATATATCCAAGGAAACAGCCTAAGTTTGGAAGTTTAGATTTCATTATTCTGATAGTTATTGTATTGATGCTCAAATCCCTTATTACAGGGCAATCCTATGAGGAGAATGTTTGCCATATCAGGAAACTGATTGGATTTGTCTTGCCATAAATTCACACCTCAAAGTTTTAAGGACCTTACATTTGAAATTTGAGAACTGAGATTTTGCACCTCTTGAGAGAAGCAGGCTAGGTTTCTGTTGTGTATTTTGTTGTTTGATTTTTGTTTTTCTTGTCCTATTCCTTACACCATTAACAGAATGGGATATGGAGGGTCAGTGAAAGGGATTGCAATGAGACACGTGAGTCAAACAGAAAAAACTGATGTTCATTATTTAAGATTATAAGGGACTACAGTACCCTCAGAGGAACTGAGAGTGACAAGTATTCTCAATCACATATGGCTGATAGAATATTTTTCTCTGAATCTCAGGCAGCCAAGTAGATTTAACCTTTGCCAGCTGTGATGCTTCGAGAAGGATTCCAAAACTATATTCAGACTCTACAGGACTTGATCCATTAGTGATTAATATCTGACATGGAAATAGGAGTGGAGAGATTGGTGATTATTTGATCCTGTCTTAATTCCTCTTGACACAATTGTTTCTATTGGAGTCTTTGCATGGAGGGATTTTCATCTTGAATGTTCCAAGTTTAAGAAAATTATGAAGTGAAATTATGGAATTTCTTTAAAATCATGAAGTTTATTTAAAGGGAGCCTTTAAGATTATGTTTTATTTTTTCTAAATGTTTGGGCATGTTAGTCTCAGTTGACTGGTGTCTACTGATGGTCTGCCTTGTTAATGTTCTATTAGATAGGTTTGTTTCCTCATAAATATGGTTTTATTCATGGCTTTATTTATATTATGTAAATATGTTTTTAAATGTTGCATTCAGAAGTGTGGTTTCATTATATCTGTGACCAGTTTCAGTTTAGTAAGTTTGATTGCAAAAATAGCTTTTTCAAAAGAAATTTGAGGTGGTATGAATCTGGTATGTTTAGGAAAGAATACTTTTTAAAATATATATATTTTTATTGATTTCAGAGAGGAAGGGAGATGGAGAGAGAGATAGAAACATCAATGATGAGAGAGAATCATTGATCAGCTGCCTCCTGCACGCCCCCTACTGGGGATGGAGCCCACAGCCCAGGCATGTGCCCTTGACTGGAATCGAACCTGAGACCCTTCAGTCTGCAGGCTGACGCTCTATCCACTGAGCCAAACTGGCTATAGGGGTAGGAAAGAATACTTTTACTAGTAGAGCTAGAGCAGAAAGGAGAGCAGCAGAGATTTAGTATTAAAGAAGAACAAGCACCTTTTTTTTTTTGAAGGTATATTATTTTTATCTAAAGATAGAGTTTAAATGTTGTTTGTCAATTTGGGTAAGTTTGCTTTTTACAACAACTCTGTACTTAGACAGTTGACAGGAACATCATTCTCATAATTTGATCCAAATGGATTAGTGTTGGGTTTAAAAAATAATGATAACTTAATTAATGGTAACTACTTGGTGCCAGCAGGCAGTATGTTATTGGTCTTTCACATGTATTGTTTTATTTAATCCTTGCAATAACCTGTAAAGAGATAGAACATTATCATCTCCATTTGAAGCAGAGGCTGACAGAGGTTAAATAAATTGCTCAGGGCCATACATTCAGTAAAGATTGGATTTGGTATTTCAAACTCAGATCTGTCTGACTAAAAATACCCATCTCATTTTCCATGTACAACAGTTCCTTCCTGAATTTATTGTTATTGGTGTATTTTTTTTTATAGTATTGGCCATATAGTATCATGATAAAATTGATATTACACATTTTAAAAAGGGAAGTGTTATATATTCTATGAAATATAATTGTACTTTGTGGTAACTTTTCTTGGCCTATTTTATGAACTGCCTTTATACTAAGGTTTTATTTATAGTATTAACAGAGCCTCCTTAGTCCTGGCAGGGTAGCTCAGTTGATTGGAGCGTTGTCTCCATACACCAAGGTTGCAGGTTCAATTCCTGGTCAGGGCACATACAAGAATCAACCAATGAATGCATAAATAAATTGAACAACAAATTGATCTCTCTCTCCTTTTCTCTTTCCCTCTCTCCCTCCCTCTCTTTCTCCCTCACCCCCCCTCTTCCTTTCTCCTCTCTCTCCCCCTACCTTTCTTCCTCTACTTTAAAATCAATAAATTAAAAAAGAGAGAGACTCAGTTCTCATTTTAAAAATAATTTAATTTACTTGAAATATCTAGTATACTGTGAATAACAGAAGAATACCTTTACCATGGAAATCTTTTCTGCCACTTATGTTTTTGGTCATTTAACACACAACGTAAAGTTGCAGAAGATTATAATTTTTAAATTAAATATTAAGAACTTTAGGGTGCTACTGTGTTCATTGAGTTAGGTATAGAAGAAGATAAAACTGATAATACTTTAAAGTGGTATCTAACTCTGAAATAAAATCTACATTTTTCTAAGATGACTAGTAGATTTTTATTTGTGCATTGAATTTTAAAACAGTATATATAAAATAATTTAACAGTTACCTCACAGAGTCTTATTATTAAACTAGAGGCCCAATGCACGACATTCATGCAAGAATAGGCCTTCACAGCCTCGGCCACCATCGCAGCCCCGACTCCAACCGGAAGGTTGTCCAGATGGTCATCTGTCGTTAGCCTGTTTCGGTTGATTTGCATATTACACTTTTATTATTATAGACGGTTGCTTTTCAGAGTGGTTGTACTAGTTAGAACATTTTATTTAACTTTATTCTCACCAGTATTGACTTTTTTTTTTTTAGTATTGACTTTTTAATGTGTTATTTATTTGTTATGAATTTATGTACATATATGTTTTTTCCATTTACAACTTTGTTATGTAATCAGTGGAATGTGATCATAACTTTATAGCATGAGGGGACCACCAAAGAAAAAAATATTCGTCTTAGAATTTTAAAAGTGTATAAAATTAAATTTTTATTTTGAAGCAGTTTTTATCCTAAGAATGTTCAGGGTTTTTTTGTTTTTTGGTGTAAGCGTAAGAAGCTTGGTACTATATTACTTGTTTGGGGGGAGGTGAAGTAGGCCAAGATTGGTGTTTGTATTTTCTAAATATATTTACCATATCTATTTGACAACTTAAAGGAAAAGTGGTATCATGAAACATGGTGGTAACAGTTTGATGTGACTTCTTATGTGAAGTGAATAATTAAATCCTGTCTCTGTAATGCTCTAATTGTCTGCAGAGTCCTTCAGTATCTCCTAATACAAGTTTCACTTCTGATGGTTCCCCATCTCCGTTAGGAGGAATGAAGCGAAAAGCAGATGACAGTGACAGTGAACCTGAGCCAGAGGATAATGTCAGGTGAAGATATTATTTTGGTTGCATTTTGTTAGCAAATTGCTGAAATAGATGTGGTATAATTAATGCTATTTAGCTTAGAGCAGCAGTGCCTGCAGATGCTTGCCGGTGATCTTTTTATCCACAGTAATTAATGTGAAGGTTTAAACTAGTCAGTAAATTCCAGGAGAGATATATAAGCTACTATTGCTGTTAAAACTAAGTATCTAGATTAGTATGCGTGCAGGTTTTCGTCCTCCAAACCACTTTTCCCTCTGAGACCAAGCACTTGGTCGGCTAGACATGAGGTGTTTAGCTCTGACTATGTGATCTGAATGTTACCAGTTTGAGATTAAATTTTCAAGCTGCTTAACCTACTAAGTTCAGTTACACTTGGATACCTTAATATAGTTTGTTTTAATCTTCTCATTTGAAAAGGTATTCCTCAAAATGAAATACACAAACGACATTTGGTTAAGAAATAAATGTATGTTTTTTAAAACCACAAACTTGCATGTGCACAATTATATTTCATGGCAGAGAAGTTTCCCTTTAGCTGTTTAAAATTTATAATAGGAAACTTTGATTATTTAATTTATCCAGAAGTTTTTGGTCATTATATAGTAAGTTTAACAGCCTCTGTGTAATTAAATCCAGGTTTGCAGCCTAGGCTCCAAGTATAAAAGACCAACAATCTCAATAATTGAAACTCATTATGAATTTAGCAAAATGATAAATTTCAAAGTTAAACAAACAATAGTGGTCCACAGCTCATACTGCTTTTATGGGACATGATTGGTATGTTTGTATTTATGATAAGAAACTTGCCGAAACCGGTTTGGCTCAGTGGATAGAGCATCGGCCTGCGAACTGAAAGGTCCCAGGTTCGATTCCGGTCAAGAGCATGTACCTGGGTTGCGGGCATATCCCCAGTAGGAGATGTGCAGGAGGCAGCTGATCGATGTTTCTCTCTCATCGATGTTTCTGACTCTCTATCTCTCTCCCTTCCTCTCTGTAAAAAATCAATAAAGTATATTTTTAAAAAAAGAAACTTCACAAGTGTCATGTATGATACTGCATTTGTCTAATATTCTTTGATATTAGATTCTGAGATCTGGGGTGACTTGTACTGGAACGTTTACCTGATCTGAGTTTTTATTCTCTGATTCTATAACTCTGGACTTTCTTCTTAGAGTGCTTTTTGTTTTACTGTGTAGCCATCATGTTTAATACCAGCTTAATAGTTAACTTGATTTACTTAGAACTTTATTGTTTAATCCTGTTGCTGAGGATAATCAAGGTAGAAATGCTTCTATCAAGAAATGTTTGGCCCTAGCCAGTTTGGCTCAATGGATAGAGCATTGACCCTCGCACTGAGCGGTCCACCGTTTGATTCCCGAGCATGCAGGAGGCAACCAATCAATGTGTCTCTCTCACATCAATGTTTCTCTGTCTCTCCCTCTCCCACTCTCTCTAAAAATCAATGGAAACATATCCTCCGGTAAGGATTAATAACAACAAAAAGAAATGTTTGGAGTTTTTAGCATTTATTTCATTGATATTTCCTGTAAATAATGGTAATCCACATTATGGATAGTAGATATTTCTCCTACTGATATTCTATGAATACTTTGAGTGTGAGAACTTAAAATTGATATGGTGTATTCTGAAACACAACTGCAATTTGTAAGATCTGGTACATGGTAGCAAATAGCTCTTAAATGGAGAATCATTTTGATGTTCTTGATCTGTGCTGGTGTAGTTTTGTGTGTGTGTGTGTGTGTGTGTGTGTGTGTGTGTGTGTGTGTGTTTTTAAAGTTTTTTTTTGGGGGGGGGCTTTTTTAAAATACGTTTTTATTGATTTTAGAGAGGAAGAGAGAGAGGGGGAAAGAGAGATGGAAACATCAATGATGAGAGAGAATCATTGATTGGCATGTGCCCTTGACTGGAATTGAACCCAGCGCTTCAGTCCACAGGTCGATGCTCTATCCACTGAGCCAAACCAGCTAGGGCTTTTTTGGCTTTTTTTGTGTTCCTTCAATAAAAAGTTTAAATCTCTCAGAGTATGAGAAATGAGTACTTAAAATAACATATGCTTTGGGTTAAAATAGGGGCTTTTACATTACTTTTTTTGGTGATTAGCAATAATTTAGTGAATCGATTGACTTCCTTCTCGGTAGTAGAACGTACATACATACCTTAAGCCAACAGCACCTTTTATCTGAAAGGGGTAAGGTGGCCCAAGGATAGAGTAGGTATACATATAATTTCTGCTTGGTTCCCAGAAATGGTTTTTATAAACCACTTTTTGCCTTTTAAAAAATGAATAGTGCTAGTCATTTCCTAAAAAGTAATTTGACTGTTTGGGTACAGTTTAAATATATTTTAAACTGCAGAACTTGATCAATATAAAATTTCAGTATTTGAATTTAAAATGTAGTTTTAGAATTGTTCCACAATCTAAAACTACATGTAAAACAGTATGAAAATTTGAGCAAACAGGTGTTATTAAAGTAGTTTAATAAATGGTTGTTCTTTTTTTAAATGTAGTTTTATAATGGTATTACTAGTTTGTGTTTGGTTTTTGATGTTTAGCTATCTTTAAGTTGATAATAAATCCTGGGAAAGTGGACTTTTTAGAAATAACTAAGTGAAGTTGTGCTGCATTACTGTTAAACTCATTTACGTTTCACCTGGATATTAAATATACATTGATTTGGCCAATAAATTGGTAGATAATTACTGAAAGTATATTTAGTCGATGTAAACTGGCTTTGACTGGTTTGTAGGCTATGGGAAGCTGGTTGGAAGCAGCGGTACTACAAGAACAAATTTGATGTTGACGCGGCTGATGAGAAATTTCGTCGTAAAGTTGTACAATCTTATGTTGAAGGGCTCTGCTGGGTTCTTCGATATTATTACCAGGTACAAAAAGAATATTTTTCTCTAAAATATTATAATAGTGTATATTATTGAGATATATTCTGAAATTAAGCCCATTCTTCCTTTTTTAAGTTTCCTATTTAGAAGTTCATTACCTTAAATAATACTTGTTTGTAAAGTTCCTTAAATGTTAGTATATAAACAAAGCTAATTTGGGTTTCATTAAAGGATTTTAGCATTAAATTGTGTGATAGAGTATACTTTGGCTTTCATGGGATTAAAGTTTGGTGTGTTTTTTTTTAAAAAAATAACTGAATAACTACTAATCACTAAATGATTGAACAAAGGAAAACTGGAAAATGCTAGTAAGAATTTGAAAGGGATTTGCATGATATAATTGCCTCCATGTAATGTAGTAATGTTACATGAAGTGCATTCTAATTCGAGTAATCTCCATCTGACTGAAAACCTTCAATAATTGAGATGTCAGACTGGTGAGAGATTATGTAAACATAGGGGATATAATACTGTTAGATAATATATGGCTTGATACTCTGAGAATGAAGCAAGTTAAGTTTGGTGTGACCTGGGAGTAGATGAAGTTTGTTGGTAAGTAGGAAGTAATTTAATGCACTAAACAGTAATATAGTATTGATCATAAAATATTCTAATTTCATATTTTACTCCTACCTTTAACACGTGAAATGCCCTGTCAGTCACCGGTGACTGACACTATACTTTCCATCTCAAAGACAAAACAGGCTGGGCTCTTAAAGTGTTAAGATTTTAATTTATTAGGCACAGAGTCAAACACCAGGAAGACTCCTCATTACTTGCTTTTGTTTTCTTTTCAGTGGGTATACTTAAGTATTTTTATGGTAAAGAGAAAGTCACATGAAAATATAGGGAATTGTAAAATGAAACTTTTGGCTGTTTTACTCTCAACCTCTGTTTCAGTGATGTTCCTTACCCACCCAAATAGGCTCAAGTAAGTGTAAGCTGCAGCTGCTCTTCATTATATTTGATAATGGCAGCTCTAGAGTTGTAGAGAAATGCCTTGAAACACATCTAAGGCTAAAAATCATAACCATATTGTATCTAAATACAAATTTTGGTGTTAATTCATTATTAAAGACTAGAGGCCCGGTGCACGTATTCATGCACATTAAGAGGAAATTAATTAGAAGAAATATTTTAGAGGCCAGAGGGGGACCACGGGACCAGGGCGTGTCTGGCCAGTCTCGCCCAATCCCGATAGGCCGAACCCCAACAGCAAGCTAACCTACCAGTTGGAGTGTCTGCTCCCTGGTGGTCTATGCATGTCATAGCAAATGGTCGAATGGTCAGAGGGACAACTAGCATAGGCTTTTAAATATTTATAGATGCTTTGCAGAAAGTTCAGATTTAATCAAAATAACTTTTAGGACTTGTGGGGAAAAATTAATATATGGAATATATACTAGAAGTTGTGTGTTAATATTCTAATTTTTGTTTGTATTTGTGACTATCATTAACATAGATTTTTGTTTTTGTTTTGTTATTAATGATTTGAGGGCTGTGCTTCCTGGAAGTGGTATTACCCGTTCCATTATGCACCATTTGCTTCAGACTTTGAAGGTATTGCGGACTTGCCTTCTGATTTTGAGAAGGGCACTAAACCGGTAAGCTTAATTATTTAGAGCCATTAAATTCATAGAATTTTGGCTTAGATAAAAATTGTGTAGCTTATCTGAAACTTTTTTCTTTCTTGCAGTTTAAACCACTGGAACAACTTATGGGAGTTTTTCCAGCTGCAAGTGGTAACTTTCTACCTCCATCATGGCGAAAGCTCATGAGTGATCCAGTGAGTCTTAGCATTTTGAGTGTGTTGGTAACTGGGTTTTTGTCATAGGTTTTACTAATATTAGTCACAGTTGGTTTTGCATCTTAGTTGAAACAGTAAAGTATAGAAACAAAGTAAAAGTATGTGAGTTCTACTATATATTTTTCATTACTTTTTCCACCTCTTGTTTCCTTGGCATCAGTACCCCACTCAGTAAATAAAATTGACTTGTGTTTCGGAGAAATTATTTTTTAAATTACTTTATTATTATTATCATCATTATTTTAAATTTATATTTATTGTTGAAAGTGTTACAGATGTCCCCCTTTTTTCCCCATTGAACCCTCCACCACTGCCCCCCAGGCACCCAGGCCTTCACCACACTGTAGAACTTAGGACAAGTTGTTTTGTTCTGAGTCTGTTTTGACTTATTCCAGCCCTTTATGGTGGCTACAAGAGCTCAGAAGACTGACCTACCTGAAATCACCTCTGAGCTTGTTTTGTGTGCTAGCTAAAAAGAATGAGACCAAGCTGGGAAGGAGGAGTTATTGCAGTCAATAAACTCTTCGCTCACTGTCTTGGGTCCACAGTTGTCAGCTTTACAGTTCTATAATAATGCTTTTTTTTCATCATTTAAAAAAATATTGTTAATTTTGTTTTACTAGACCTAGAATTAATCACCTGATATCTTAACGGTTTTTGAAAGGAATGAAACCTCATTTTCTCATCAGGCTTGATAACTTGAATGAAAATTATAACAAATTCCTATATAACAGCAGCATGTAACTTTTGTTTTGAATCTTTACTTTTCTTCTTGATATAGGATTCCAGTATAATTGACTTTTACCCTGAAGATTTTGCTATTGATTTGAATGGAAAGAAATATGCATGGCAAGGTAAAATTTAGATATTATTTCTTTTTGTTAAAATAATCTTAACTTTTTGGTAAAACTGTGAGAAACATGATTTATAGAATGGAAGAATTACTGTAAAAGAAAGATAAATATTGTAAGAATTATATGTGAAAATTTAGTGTCTTTTCATTTAACCTGGGATTAGCAATGATTAATGGTAGTTTTAATAGCAACATTCTGATAAACAGTAAATTGGGTTGAAATACCCAATTAATCATCTTATCTTTCATCTCCTTTGTGATTAATTTATTGGACTTGGGACTTGCTCCTTCCAGTTAGTAGTAGCTCATTGACACCTTGTTAGGTTGTTGAGAGAGAGTATCTGTGGAGACTGACTTGAACGCCATTGAAACATTTGAAAAATGTATTAACAATTTGGTTAAATACTTGGCATTAATCATTACTTAAAATTTATTTCTTATATATTAATTTCTCATTCCTTTGTTCACATAATTTATAAGACTCCTATATAATAAGAGGGTAATATGCAAATTGACCCTGGATCAACCAGTCACTATGACATGCACTGACCACCAGGGGGCAGACGCTCAACCTAGGAGCTGCCCTCTGGTGGTCAGTGTGCTCCCACAGGAGGAGCTCTGCTCAGCCACAAGCCAAGCTGACGGCTGCGAGCGCAGTGGTGGTGGCAGGAGCCTCTCCTGCCTCCTCTGCAGCACTAAGGATGTCCAACTGCGGCTTAAGCGGTCAGTTGGACATCCCCCGAGGGCTGCCAGGGGGATGTCTGACTGCCAGCTTATCCCGGTCCCCCGGGGAGCAGGCCTAAGCCGGTATGTAGACATCCCCCAAGGGGTCCCGGACTGCGAGAGGGTGTAGGTTGTGCTGAGGGACCCCCAGCATTAGATGGTTTTTGAAGATGCTTTGTGGAGGGAGAGGAAGGATAGGAGAATATGAGGGGGTAAAGTAAAAATATATGTAAATATATTTGTCTTAAATAAGTCCTTATGTGGGTTTATTAAATATAAGTAAATATATAAGCATGCAGGTGACTTGATGATTATATCATCTATATATATAACGAGCCAGGGGCCGTCACATCCAAAACAACCACACGGACGACCGAACAGGCTGAGTGGGGCGGCAAAGCTGGCCGGGGGTGTTAGTAAGGGACGACCAAACGACTGAACATCTATCTATACTAATAAAAGAGAAAAATGGTAATTGGCGTACGACGATACCCTTTTCATTGGCTAATCAGGGCTATATGCAAATTAACTGCCAACTAAGATTGGCAGTTAACTGCCAACTAAGATTGGCAGTTAACTGCCAACAAGATGGCGGTTAATTTGTATATGTAGGCACAATGCAGGGAGGCGAAAGGGAAAGCAGGAAGAAGCCCCCTGCCACTGACAGTGATCGGAAACCCAGTGGGGAGCTAAGAGCTGGGGGGCAGGGCAAAGGCGGCCCTGGGGCCGCCTTTGCCCTGCCCCCCAGCCATGATTGGAGAATCAGGTGCCTTTTCCGCCCTGGCCAGTGATAGCAGGAAGTAGGGGTGGAGCCAGCGATGGGAGCTGGGCACAGTCGAAGCTGGCAGTCCCAGGAGCTAGGGGTCCCTTGCCTGGGCCTAAAGCAAAGCCCACGATCACGGGGCCGCTGTAGCTGCGGGTCCCCGCTGCCCAGGCCGGACGCCTCAGCCAGAGGCGTCAGGCCTGGGCAAGGGGCAGATCCTGTGATTGGAGGGTGATGGGGGTCAACGCCTGAGGGCTCCCAGTATGTGAGAGGGGGCAGGCTGGGCTGAGGGACACTCCCCCCTCCCCCCGCACACCCAGTGCACGAATTTCGTGCACCGGGCCCCTAGTATATATATAAAGAGCCAGGGGTCATCACATCCGAAACAACCAAACGGACAACTGAACAGGCTGAGTGGGGCGACAAAGCTGGCCGGGGGGGTTAGTAAGGGACGACCAAACGACTGAACAGCAGGCTACATGGGGCGACCAGGCTGGCAGAGGGGTTAGTAAGGGACAACCAAACGACTGAACAGCAGGCTGTGTGGGGTGACCAGGCCGGCAGAGGGGGCAGTGAGGGGCAACCAGGCCAGAGGGATGGGGCAGTTGGGGGCGACCAGGCCAGCAGGGGGGAGTGTGAGGGGTAACCAAGCCGTCGAGCGGGGGGGGGCAGTTGGGGCGACCAGGCTGGCAGAGGAGGCCAGTGAGAGGCAACCAGGCTGGCAGGGGGGCCAGTTAGGGGCAATCAGGCAGGCAGGCAGGCAGCTAGGTGAGCAGTTAGGAGCCAGTGGTCCTAGATAGTGAGAGGGATGTCCCCCGAGGGGTCCCGGATTGGAGAGAGTGCAGGCTGGGCTGAGGGGACGACCCTCCCCCCCCCACCCGAATGAATTTTGTGCACCGGGCCTCTAGTCTATATATATAAAAGCCTAAGCGACTGTTACGACCAGATTACCGGCTGTTAGCTATGATGCCACAGTGACCACCAGGGAGCAGACACTCAATGCAGGAGCTGCCCCCTAGTGGTCAGTGTGCTCCCACAGCCAATCTCCCATGGCCAGCCAACCTCCCGCAGCTTCTCCTCCCAGCCGGCCAACCTCCCGTGGTCCCTCTTCCTGGCCAGCCCCGATGGGCCCTGATCACTGGTCAGGCCGAGGGGACCCCCCCCCCACTTGTGCACGAATTCGTGCACTGGGCCTCTAGTTGTAGTATAAATTGTCAAGAGGAAAAGTAAAGTAATGCACAGTGATTACAATTTCTCCATATCCTTGCCAACACTTGTTAGTTCTGGTTTTTTGATAACTGCTATGCTAATTGGTGTGAAGTGGTATCACACTATGTTTTTTACTTTCATTTTCTTAATGATTATTGATAGTGGGCATTGTTTTCATGTACTTATTGGCTATTTCTATGTCTTCTTTAGAAAAACATTTACGTCTTTAGCCCATTTTTGAATTGGGTTTTTGTTATATGAATGCTTTACATATTCTGGATACTAATCTATTACATGATTTGCATATATTTTCTTACATTCTGTGGGTTGTCTTTTCACTCTGTTGATAGTGTCCTTTTGATGCATAAAAGTTTTCAAAAATACTTTTCTTTTTTTAATGAGAGTGCAAGGGAGAGGGAGAGAGGAAAAAAAACAAACATCCATTTGAGAGGGAAACACAGATTGACTGCCTCCTGCACGTCCCTCACTGGGGATCGAGCCTGCAACCCAGGCATGTGTGCTTGACCGATATCGAACCTAGGACCCTTCAGTCTGTAGGCCACCGCTTCGTCCACTGAGCCAAACCGGCTAGGGCCTTTCTGAGTATTTTAGTTGTTATGATCTCTTTTTTTTACAAAAGAAGAAACCTTGTCCTAGAAAAATGAAAGGCTAAGCTCACACCCTTGGGAGATTAACTGGCTTGCCCAAGCACTTCCTAGTATAAGTAAGGCTAGAACATAGACTGATAGCCAGGGGACCTCTTGTTCATTTAATTCAAAAATTTTATCATCAGAGAGTTAAGGTTTAGCAGACGTGGTTTTTCATATGAGCCATTTTAAGGATGGAAAATATAAAGGATCTTTTCTTATACCACAAAGTGGAAAGTATTTACACCTTAATTTTGGCGAATAGAGTTCAGTTCTAAATGTTTTGATATTAGCAGGGACACCCCACTAGAAATGTTTATTGGTGAATCTGTGATTCTAATAGCCCGGGTGGCTGGTGTACATTTGTCTCCCCAGGTGTTGCTCTGTTGCCATTTGTGGATGAGCGCAGGCTGCGAGCTGCCCTTGAAGAGGTATACCCAGACCTCACTCCAGAAGAGAGTAAGAATTATACTTTCACTTGGTCAGCACCGAGTCTGTGTAATGTAGACTTTACATTTTCTTATAAAATTTGACCCCTTTTTTTCATTTGTCAAGTTTCCCATAAATGGGACATAAATCATTTATTTTACCTCTTTTTAACAAAAGTTAACTTTGCTTTGTAAAATTTATTATCCATAAATTGAATAATAATTAAATAAAAAATTTTAAGTCACAAATATTAAATTTATAAGAAAACATCATTTTAAGAATATCCTTTAACTTTGTATGTTGCAAGAGTATTATTAATTTCCTTTCTCTCCTTTTTTCCTATCATCTCCCCCAAATAACAATAACTTTTCTTAAATGGTTAGATTGAAACAAAAGCATTTGCCCTCAGAGTGCTAACTTTAAAATGTTATTTTGTACAAAAAGAGGTATTTTGTCATATTACTGACAGTTAAAAGTATTGGGAAATTGCAGAGCTGAGCTCTACTGAAAAGTTGATTTAGTATCAGTATAATAAACCTATTGAAATAATTTCTCTATCAGTCTTCCTTAGAATACCCTTGTTATTACATGATATAATTTGTGTTTCCTCAGGGAATATTTATTTCTTACAGTAAAAATATGGGTTCTTTGTAAATAAGAAACTTTGTCCCTTATCTTATAATACTATATTCAGATATCTCTTAGTGCTAATTTTTTCTGATAGTCATTGATATTTGAAACCTTATTGCCAAAGAGTTGGTATTTTTTCTCTAGAGATCACACATGCAGGTTTTATTGCTTTTAAATTATTTTTTATAAACTTATAATTAAGTTTTTTAAATATAGGTGCTTCTTATTTCATTCTCATAAATATTGCTCTTGCAGATGTAATTGTTTAATCTTCATTCTTTTCTTACTTTGTCCCCAGCTAGAAGAAACAGTCTTGGAGGTGATGTCTTATTTGTAGGGAAACATCATCAACTCCATGACTTCATCTCAGAGCTATACCAGATAGGTTCCACAGAGGTATGGTCTCTTTTTCAGTCATGGAGTGTTTTTAGACAGTATATTTATTTGGTTAATTAATCAGGAATGCATTTTTAAGATTTTGGTAAAATACAAACAGAATTACTATTTTAACCATTCTTAAGTGTATAATTCTATGGCATTAAGACCATACACAATATTGTGCAACCATCACCAGTATCCATTTTCAGAACATTTTCATTTTTCCAATTAGAAACTCTGCACCCATAAACAATATTAATAAACAGCACCTTCCCATTCTTCACTTCCCCAGCCTCTGGTAACCTCTCTTACTTTTTATCTCTATGTTACCTACGTATTCTTGGTACCTCACATAAATGGAGTTATATTTGTTCTTTTGTGTCTAACTCTTTTGTGTCTAACAGCACGTTTTCAGGGTTCATCCATGTTGTAGCATGTGTCACAGTTTTACTCCTTTTATGGCCGAATAATATCCATTGTATGTATGCATGATGTTCTGCTTATCTATTCATCTGTTGATGAGAACTTAAGTTGTTTCCATCTTTTGGGTCTTAAGAATAATGCTACTATGATTTTGGTGTAGAAGTACATGTTTGAGTTCCTGCTTTTCGTTCTTTTGGGGTATATAATCAGGAATGCATTTTTCCACAGCCAGTGGATGTACCACCTGAATTATGTCATGGGATTCAAGGAAAGTTTTCTTTGGATGAAGAAGCCATTCTTCCAGATCAGTAAGCTTTCATTTGTGTATAATTGGTATGACTGGGACAAAGTTTAGTTAGAATTTTTACCTTGTTCCATGAATGTGTTATTTTCTACAAATAGAAAAATGAAACAACAGAAAACTTGTTGGACGAAAAAGGACTTGGAGTCAAAGCCCAGCTCTGACATAATAGCTGTGCCACTTTGTGTAGGGAGTCCAGGGGTTCTTTAAACCCTTTCAGGAGAGCCACGAGGTCAAAACTATTTTCACAATAATACGGAGACATTATGGTGTTATTTACTATTGTTTCTCTTTCTCTCTTGAATGTGCACTGGAATTTTCCAGAGGCTACATGTAGTGTGTTACCTTAAGAGATTGAATTAGAAGCATATAAGAGAAATCAGCTATAATATAGATATTTAAAAAACAATGATCTAATTTATTTTTTATTTGCTTTGTAAAATAGGTGTTTTTCATGAAAAATGTTATTTAACTTAAATGTAATAGGTGTATTATTCGTATCTTTAAATTAATAATTTTTAATTTCTTAGTTTTAATTTTTAATAGATAAATATTGACAGATATAACCAACATAAAAACTGTTTGAGGGTCATCAGTTTTTAAGAATGTAAAGGGGTCCTGGGATCAGAATTTGAGAACTGCTGCTCAAGGAATAGAATTTGCTGGTCATAGAGTATACGTATCTTCATTTTTTTCCTAGATAATATTTGGTGGTCTTTTAACGTGATTACATTGTTTTATAATCTCAAAGGCAATTTGTGAGAGATCTTTTTACTCTGTGTTCTTGCAAAATCCTTGAAATTGTCACAACCTTAATTTTTGTCACTCTGATGGATACTTCTTGGCATCTTGTTATGTTTACAGTTTCATTTCTTTGATTAGTGAGAATGAAGCCATAGATTTGGTTTTCCTCATGTATAAAATACCTGTTCTCTTTTTCTATTTATTTTTCTGTTCCCCAATTCCCCCTTTTGGTTTGTACATATTCTTTACAAATTATGATATAAGCCCTTTGCCCATAATTGTTTTCTGTTGATGAGATTACAAGCTAAGGAGATAGGTTTCTTTTTTAAAGATATAAATTATTATATTTTAGTTGTTGGTGTTTTTTAATGATTTCTCTTTCTTAAAGCCTAAGAAACATAGCAACATCTTATTTCCACTTATCTGAAAGGCTACACTTTACAAATAGATGCTTTTTCTCTTGTTTCTCCTTAGAGTAGTATGTTCTCCTGTTCCCATGTTACGGGATCTGACACAGAACACTGCAATCAGGTAAGTTTTCCAAAATTCATGGCATTTTGAACTTGCAAATAAGTTTAAGAAGACTTCCGATTCACAAGGAAATGGCAGCTATTATTCCACCAATGCTTTGAGACTGAAGAAGTCCCTGTGTTGCAGGCTTCAGAGCAGAGCCTCTTGACTTTAAATTACATACATTGTTAAGGTTACTGATTTAACAAGCTTGTTTCTCTGCTTTCTAGTTTCCCCTGACAACCTCTAATTCTCCCTGGATTAGCAATTGGGAGGGGATAGAAAGTAGGAATTTCTAGGAGCAGTTTGCTGTATACGAGAAAACAAAGATCTGTATACCAGAGGCCCATACTGCTTTGCTTTGAAATAACAGACAATTTTAAAAACTATTGTATACTTTATTTTGATTAAGATGAGATAGGATGAATTTGTGGTGGTTTCAATCAAAATTTATTTTAAACTCTTAATTTCTGCTTATTTATAAACTTATTTATACCTTATTTCTTTGGTGACAGGATTTTTCTATTGAGTAAAATAATGTAAAGTGTAATATGACTATTTAGAATAAAGATCTACAAACTTAATGATTTCTATAATCTGTAGTAATAAAAGCGTAATATGCTAATTAGTCTGGACGTCCTTCCTTCCAGACAAAGCCGCAGCAGGGGCTGAGGCAGAGGCAGAGGCGGCAGAGGCCCCCGCCCCCCACCCACCCACCCTGGCCACAGCAGCGGTGGGCGGGGGCTGGGGCCAAGGCCCTGGGACGAATTTCGTGCATTGGGCCTCTAGTTATTATATATAATCAATAATCTTGATGGCAGGGTTTATGTTGTCATTTTCTTCAGTCTTTAGACGAGAGTAAAGCAAACACATCCTAGCAGTTAAAGGATTTTGTAAAAACTTCTTAAATCTTCCTTTCCCACTCATTCTTACTATTTCTCTCTCAGGAAATATTTTAGATTTCTCATTGTGAAGTATAGGCATGTTTATTTTCCTATCTTTAATGGATTTAGGTAGCATGCTAGAAAGGCTTTTATTTAAAGAAAACCATTGAATATGGAAAATCTTCCATATTATTAGTTGCTTTAGACATACACATAATTTGTCCTGACTCTGTCTTTGGGCCCTTTTATTAAAGGTGGACTTTAGAATTGTAACTGTGTTCCTGTACCCATTACAAGCAGTCTGGCCCCACAGATCCGGTGTGGACACTGTGTTAGCCCTTGGGGTCTCTGGCTTGCCACAGAGCTTCAGGCCAGTTAATCCCATCAGCTCTCTCTTTGGATTGTCCTGTGTTTGCTTGTGTTTCTCAATTTCTGTGCATGTTTTCAAGGGCCTTCCTACTCAACTTTCTAATTAGGATGGAGATATTGCCCAAGGGAAGCGTTACAAAATTGACAGATCCTGGAGTTTTTGTTTGTATGATGATGTTGTTGGTTGGTGGTTTTTGATCCTGAAAGAGCCTTTGGTATTATTTGGTGTTCACAAGAGTGTTAAATTTATAAAACAAATCTCAGACTCAGGTGCGTTTACGCGAGTTCTTCCCATCACTTTATGTCTTATCTTTAGTGTTGAGAAAGTATACTATAGAGATTATTGAGGTGTCTCAAAAGTCATAGAAGGACCTATAGAGAATATGGTTAACTATAATCTAGAAGATTTTTCCCCAGTTCTGATTTCATAAATCATTCAACCTATTAGCAGCTTAATTTTGAATAGAACTAAGCTATCTTTCTCCTCCACCATTGTAATTTGACATAGTTTATTTTTAGAGTAATTCTTTGTAAACTTTAAATGTATAAATCCTGCATATAATTTTAAATTACAGAAAAGTTATTTTCCTGGTGTAATTTTATATTCCTCTGGAGTAGATACACAGATATATGCACACACATCTTTGTTTACCTCAGACTCATGTTCCAAACTAACTTCTTTGTCCTTTGCCCCTCACCAGTTCTCCTGGCTGCTTTGTTCTTTCTGTCCCTGGACGTCCTGTTTCCCATTGCCCAGGCTTTGGAGCTGCTTATAAGTTTAGCTTCTCATGTTATATTACTCCCTATATCTGCACCACTATTCTGTAATATTTTTTCCTTTTCATGGTGAGCCTGTTTTGTGCTTCTCTCCTGGATTACTGTAGTAATCTCCCAGCTGGTTTATTTGATTCCAACTTCCTTCCCACTGAATCTCTTGGCATTTGACATAAAGCTTATTTGTCTAGAAGACTACTGCCCTTTGGAAAACTTTGGTTACGATGTAGTGCCGGTAGAATTACACTCTTGCTTCTTCAAGGCCTGCCATCATTTGGCAAAGCTATAGTTCTGTGCCTGAACCCCCACAGTTCCTTAAGGACACCTTCTCCTTACCCAGGCTGGTCCTTTCAGTATCCCATCAACCTCTGTGCCTTTTTCCATTATTTGGAATGCTGTTTCCTTTTCTAGCCTACCCTCCATTACTTTTCTTCTCTTTTAAAGGTAATCTATAATTTATATAATCTTTGTATATTCTTTTCATCACTAGCATTGTCAGATCTTAGCACAGTTCTAAACTTAGGTAAAAGTTCAGTTGTTCATAGTGTTGGAACCAGTGTTTACCAAAGTCTTCTAAGAGCCCAGACTGCCCTGGCCAGATGGTTCAGTTGGTTGGAACTTTGTTATGTATACCGAAAGGTTGCTGGTTCGATTCCTGGTCAGGGCACACACTTAGGTTGCAGGTTCGATCCCTAGGCGGGGTGCATACAGGAGGCTACTGATGGATGTTTCTCTCTCTTTCTCTCTCTCTCTCTAAAATCAATGAAAACATATCCTTGGGCGAGGATTAAAAAAAAAGAAGCCCAAAGTTACTTTTTCAGAGGAGTGTTTCTCAAACTTTTCACCTTTGAATGGATCAGCCAAGGTATAGAACGTTTTATATCAACAGGGAGGTTTTTTTAAAAAGTGTGAATGTGTGTAAAGATGTTTCTTTTTATTATAACCACTAAAAATTCATGCATTTGGTGCGGGGGGCGGAGGGGGTCCCTCAGCCTGGCCTGCACCCTCTCGCAGTCTGGGAGCCCTCGGGGGATGTCAGACTGACAGCTTAGGAGCGGGCCTGAGCCGGCATTCGGACATCCTTAGTGCTGCCATGGAGGCGAGAGAGGCTCCTGCCACTGCTGCTGCGCTCGCCAGCCATGAGCCCAGCTTCTGGCTGAGTAGTGCTTCCTCTGTGGTCAGTGGACATCGTAATGACCGTTTGTTCCACCATTCGGTCGATTTGCATATTAGCCTTTTATTATGTAGGATTACTGTAATGATCTTAAGGCTTGTAGTTGGCAAGCAGATAGTTTGAAATCCAAAGCCTGAAAGAAGTAGAGTACATGCAATCAGTAACAAACTTAATGGTTGAAACACTTGGGAGGGTTTAACTTTCACTGCTTGTAGTACTTTATAGGACACTGAACTGCTTAACCTCTTCAGGTAGAATGTCAGAAAAGATGTCTTAAGTCCTATATAAACTTAAGTGTTTTAAAATGTTAAGTATCCTATATAATAAAAGGGTAATATGCAAATTGACCCTTAGAGTAGGAAGACCGGTCACTATGATGCGACCTGACCACCAGGGGGCAGACGCTCAATACAGGAACTGAAACCCTGGTGGTCAGTGCACTCCCACAGGGGGAGCTCCACTCAGCCACAAGCTGGGCTGTTAGCTGCGAGCCCAGCAGTGGTTGGAGGAGCTGAGGGACCCCCACGAGTGCATGAATTTTTGTGCACCAGGCCTCTAGTATGAATCATAAAATTTTCTCTATAAGAACAGTTTGCACCAAAACCGGTTTGGCTCAGTGGATAGAGCGTCGGCTTGCGGACTGAAGGGTCCCAGGTTCGATTCTGGTCAAGGGCATGTGCCTGGGTTGCGGGCACCTCCCCAGTGGGAGATGTGCAGGAGGCAGCTGATCGATGTTTCTCTCTTGTCGATGTTTCTAACTCTCTCTCTCCCTTCCTCTCTGTAAAAAATCAATAAAATATATTTTTTAAAAAAAAGAAAAAAAAAAGAACAGGTTGCATCGGTATGCTGATTTAGCATTAATTAGGGAATGTACAAGGAAAAGGTAGAGGAAAAATTAAACTTGATATTGAGTTTTCTGCTTTCTTTGTGAAGTGTGCTAACACTCTCAAACAATACAATTTTCTAAGGATAATTCTTAAAATGAACTGAATTGGAAGAAGGTGTTGTACATTCTATTCCTTTTCCATTGAGACTTGGTTACACTACTACAGTATTTTCTTCTTATAAATAGTTTTAAAGTGCTGCTTGTGGTACAAGTAAAACCACTGTTCAGTTTTCTTTCAAACATACTTAGCTTTTAAATTTATATTTATTTGTCCTTGCTGTGTTTATGAAGACAGGTAATGAAAATAATAGGTTATCTGCCAAGGAAGGGATCCATTATGCTACTCCTGGGTCAGAGCTGGTCTGGTGGATAGAACCTTATACTGGGTATGTCAGCATTTTCCCACCTGGAACAAATGGTTAAAAATACTTCTCCGGTTTAGCGAATTAGATGAAACAATATAAATCAAAGCACAAATCTCTTAGTTCAGTAGCCTGCTGAGTCCTTAAGCTGTTCTGTTAACTCATTTCCTCCCTGACAGTGCTTCTGTCTTATCTCGGTTTTACTGCTTTCCCTCCCCTGGTAAATTCTCCATTATTAATCACTTTTGTTTCTGGTGGTGGAAATTTGTCAAGGCCTGATCTGGATTGTTTCCCCTTTATGATTTCCAGTATTTTTATTTCTGTATTTTATTAAATAAGGTAACTTTTATTATTTTTAATCCTCTACCTATAAGAATTTGAATTACATAAATCTGAAAAACTCAGGAATTTCCAAAATTTGGATGAAATGAAAGTTACTCTGGTTTTTGATTAATGGGTTCCTGCCTTTACGAGGTTTATTCAAGTTGTGGCTTATATTATCACATTGGAAAAGTGCAGTTGAGTTGTGCTCTAGCTTCTTTTGTTATTTAGTTATTTCTAAAAACAATTCTTAGATATGTTTTTGGAAACAAATTAAAATACTAAAATCTCTTAATAAGTGAAAGGTTAACTCATTTTAGAAAAGAGTAAGTCTTCAAACTGTTCTCAAAGATCCAATGGAAAAGAATGCTTTACTCTTTGAGATCATTAATAGTGTCCATTGTCCCTTCAGTAGGGACCTCCACGCTTAGTTTCAGATATTCCTTTTCTGTCTCCTAGTGGTTTGTACCATGTTAAGTATATAGATCATTCTGTTAAGTACGATTATGAGAAGAGCTAAGGAAGATCTTGGAGATAGTTTTCCTATTAGCTTGGAAATATTTCTCCTTATTGAGCATGAATAAAGGAATTTTAAAAACAATTTTATTGAGGAATAATTGGCATACAGTAAAGTGCACATATGCACATATTTGCCAGATAAAAGGATCTGTTTTCCCAAGCATTAGTTTCAGCTATCTTATTAAATCTCTTGTCATAACCATTGTCCTTCTGAAGAGATTATCCCTGTGGCCCTGGGATTATCTCTTCTCCCTGATAGCTTGTTACTTTGGCTCTCTCCTTCATTTTCTTAGTCTCAGCTGTTTTTGTGCATGACTGCAGATCTTCATCTTGAGCCCTCACCTGAATGTACTCTTTATTTCATTTCCAGCCCTGCTTGCCCAACATTCCCACCTCAAGCACATGTTGAAGCTCCTTTTGGTTCTTTCCCCCTGCTCTCACACACTGCTGCTGGCTGGTTCTTTCTGAATTGCATCTTTGATTGCGTTTACTTCCTTACTGACATCTTGAAGTAGCTTCACGTCATAGTCAGAACAAGCCCTTCACAACAATATCCCAGTTCAACCATCCTGTCTTACTGCCCACTCTGTTCACATACTTTGGCACTCCAATCCAGCCCTTCACAACTGGGGTCCCATCTGAGAATTAAGTCGGAGAACTTACAGCCTCTGTTGCATGTAATGAGTCGGTTTGTGTCCTGTGCCTTTAGAATGATACGAGTTATGTATCTTGGAAGAATTGAGGCTGTAGTCACTCAAAATCATTTTTGAGGGCTTACTTCTCTCCCAGATCCCTATTAAGAAGGCTGTGCCAATTAAACTGAACTACTCCTTGGTCCTGGGACCTCTTTCAATGTCGTTGTTCCATTATTTCCTGTGCCGTCCTATCACCATAACCTTTTGGATGATGATGTTTTCCTTGGTCTCCTTACTCTACCCGCTTACACACATGCTATTATCCCACACTCACAAAGACTTGTGTGGGGGAGATGTGTGCACACACATGCTTTGACTCCAAGCCGGTTGTTGCCTTTTTCACTTTATTCCTTATAAAACTAATTAGACATTTGCTATTTATTAGAAGAAGAGGCAAGCTCAATGCGTTTATACCTCCACTTCCACCATGAGACTATGTAAAAGTTGCTTGGGCTGACAAGTCCTGCTGACACAGAGATAACTGCTTTGAGATACTGTGAAAGTTGCTTGGGCTGACAAGTCCTGCTGACACAGAAATAACTGCTTTGAGATACTTTACTTATAAATCTTGCCTTATTACCAATTTTCTTTTTACTTTGTGTTTGCAAAGCACTAATGAGACCAAATACTTAACTGTTTTCTCTATCACTCTCTTAAACTTTTAACACTGCCTGTTCTGACTTGCCCTGCCTATGCCACCTTGCCCAATAGAAAACATTTGCGATAAAGACAGTTAGTTACTAGTGAAAAGTGAGTTGTAAGAGGAACAGATAGAGTAAATGAAGCCCAGCTGTTCTTGAGCTCATGGCATTTTTATGATAAACAAAACTATTTTTGTGTACTTAAAATATAATTAAATCGTACTGCAAGGAAAGTTTATAACAGATGGGTCCTAATTATTTTTTAATACTTTTTAATTTTTTTTTTTTTAGTTTCAGAGAGAAAAAGGGAGAGAGGGATAGAAACATGAATGATGAGAGAGAACCATTAATCAGCTGCATCCTGCACACCTCCTACTGGGGATTGAGCCACAATCCAGGCATGTGTCCTGACCGGAAATACAACCATGATCTCCTGGTTCACAGGTCAATGCTCAACCACTGACCCACACCGGCCAGGTGGGTCCTAATAATTTTAAGTGCCAGTATTTGAAGAGAAAAAAAATTAGTTATATAAAATGTCAACCAGTGCCCTAGCTGGTTTGGCTCAGTGGATGGAGCGTCGGCCTGTGGACTGAAGGGTCCCAGGTTCGATTCCGGCCAAGGGCACATGCCTGAGTTGGGGGGTTGATCCCCAGCAGGGGGTGTGCAGGAGGCAGCCAATCAATGATTCTTATCACTGATGTTTCTATCTCTCCCTCGCCCTTCCTCTCTGAAATCAATAAAGAAATATATACTTTTAAAAAAATGTCAACCAGTGCTCTAGCTTGTTTGGCTCAGTGGATGGAGCATCAGCCTGCAGACTGAAGGGTCCCACGTTCAATTCCAGTCGTGGGCACATGTCTGGGTTGCAAGCTTAATCCCCAGGTGGGGGGCGTGCAGGAGGCAGCCAATCAGTGATTCTCTCTCATCATTGATGTTTTTATCTCTCCCTCTCCTTTCCTCTCTGAAATCAGTAAAAATATTTTATTGCAGACCAGTAGTTTTATTGCTAGCTTTTTACCCAGTGGCCAGATAAGTTTCTATTGAACGAGTACAAAAAAACGTTTTACATAAATGTTAAAGGAACACTTTAAAATTAAATACCCATTGCATTTTGAAGTTATTTACTACATGTTTTTACAAGCTAATATTTTCTTAAAGTATGATACTTTGTAAAACACTGTATAATTTGAAGCGAGAATTCTTGTGATCAGTCCACAATGTGTTAATTCAATAAATCAGTAAACCAAATGTCAACCAATTGATTAAAACCTTTTAAACTGTAATTTGTAATCATTGGAGGAATTTTGGAAAATATTAAAAAACACAAAGAAAGAAAGGAGATGGTTGATTATGCAGAGAATATCACTGGTGACCCTTTGCTAAATATATGTCTAGTCCCTTGTAAATATATATTTTCCCGTGTCATTATTCTATTAGTAAAATGTTTAAAAATACCAACTAAGTATTTTTAGGAAGAAGCATAGTTTCTATTATTCATGCACTTTAAGTTTTACAGTTTTTTCACCTGATGAATACTGTTATAAGCATCCTTAAGTATAAATCAGACACACATCCAGGATCCCAGAGAGGCATTGCTTTGTCAGAAGGACAACTATTATACTTACCAGCCTTTGAATGGACTCAGAGAGGAAGTTTGACCCAGCTTATTATACTCAAAGTTGGACTGTACAGCCTTATAAAAGTCTTTGCATAATTTTCAAATGTGACTGTTTCATTATAAAACACCCATTAGTAGAACAGAATACAGGGTTCAACTGGAAAGCTTAGTGTCACCCCTTTCCTTGCCACCCCCCTCCCCCCAAATATTTGTGTGTATTTTTTTATTTTACAAACCAGAGGCCCGGTGCATGACATTCGTGCACTGGGGGTGGGGGAGAGGAGCGCAGGGCCTCAGCCTGGCCGCCCTCTGGCAGTGCAGGAGCCCTCAGGGGATGTCCAACTGACACCCCCCCTGGGGAGCGGGCCTAAGCTGGCAGTCGGACATCCTAATACTGCTGTGGAGGTGAGAGAGGCTCCCGCCATCGCCACTGTGCTTGCCAGCTGTGAGCCCTGCTCAGGGCTTCTGGCTGAGCATTGCTCCCCCTGTGGGATCGCACTGACCACCAGGGGGCAGCTCCTGCGTTGAGCGTCTTGCCCCTGGTGGTCAGTGCGCATCATAGTGACCGGTCATTCCCCCGTTTGGTTGATTTGCATATTATCCTTTAATTATATAGGCTGTTTCTATTGATGTTCGTATCTTTTCCTATTGCAACAAGACCTGATTTTCCTTAAAATGCTAGAGGGAGAGTCTTTGCCAGGGACTGAACAAAATGGAAGGTTTTTTTGAGTTGAAGCCATGTCTACTAAAGATCTGTGATCACCCACAGTTAGCTAGAATTTCCCACAGAAAGTTACATGAAGGCTAAGAATTAGCAACAGTTTGGTGAAGATATCTATTGACTAAAATAATTTTTGAAGACATGAATTTTAGTTATTCTGTTTAAACATGAGAAGTATCTCAGTTTATATGGTGGTTAAATCAGGCTAATCACTAAATTGTGTATTGTTCTTTTCTAGTATTAATTTTAAAGACCCACAGTTTGCCGAAGATTACATTTTTAAAGCTGTAATGCTTCCGGGAGCAAGGTAACAACAACGCAGTTATAAAATATAAACTATCTAGATTTGTTTTTTTATGAACATTGTTTATCCCTGTAACTCTTGTATTTTCAAATGGTCAGAAAACCAGCACCGGTACTGAAACCTGGTGACTGGGAAAAATCCAGCAATGGACGGCAGTGGAAGCCCCAGCTTGGCTTTAATCGGGACCGGCGGCCTGTCCACCTGGATCAGGCAGCATTCAGGACTTTGGGGTGAGTGTTAGGCTTCTGTCATTTGTATATTTTGCTTTTTCTGACCCAGCCACAAAGCACTAAGTCAGTATTTATGCCACAGATACTTTATGAGACTATTCAGTACAACTTTTTTGCAGATATTTTAATGACTTTCATCCTTCCCTGTTTTTCTTCTGTTTTTAAATTCACTGCTCTTTCTTTGGTTTATGTATTACTTTATGTGTTGTTTGAGAATTCCACTGTTTTCTCTTTTAAAATTTTGCTATTGTTCTGATAGTTATTTCAAGAGAATAAAACAATCTTTTTGTTTTTAAGAAAGTTTTAGCTGAATTAATGACAGAATCCCTTTAAAGTGTTAAGCAGGACGTGAATACACAAAGCCACCAGTTTCCTAGATTTTTGCTTAACCATTATTTGAACAGCAGTGCCTCATTGTTGTTGAATTTTCATTTCTTTGTCTGTTAGATTCTCTCTTAACATGTCTACTGGTAACGTATTTCCTCTTCTGTGAATTTCTGATTTTTATACTGTGCCCTTATGAGCTATTTAATTCTCTTTTTCCTAGTTACTGAGGGAACTCCATATAGAGAGGGAGACCTTAAAACAATAACAGGTGACAAGATGGGATAAAAAGAGCAACAGGCTGGGGGAAACATTAATGAGCTATTGTTTATGAATTAATGATAATTCATAAATAGATATTTTCAATACATTGGAAAACCTTAAGATTGAAAATACGATTTAGACATTAGGTTACCATCAGCATGTACTTAATACAATGAATAGTAAGGCACAGTGAATGTGGCATAGTAAGTGGTTAAGAGCATGATTTCAGATCCTAAATGTCTGGGCTCAAATGCTTTTTCTACCACTTAATATTTTTTTACAAGTTACTGAACCAGTCTATGCCTTTACCTATATGTGAAATGGGAATAATAATTGTACCTACTTTATAAAGTTGTAGTGAGGATTAAGCTAATGTTTAGCAAATGCTTAGAATAGATCTCAACACTGGAAATGTTAGCTGTTGTGGTTGATTGTTTTAGAAGCCTTTATTCCTAATAATAGAAGAAATGCAAATTTAAAATACTATTTTTTTTAAATAGAGATTTTTATAAATTTCAGAGAGGGAGGGAGGGGGAGCGAGAGATAGAAACATCAATGATGAGAGGGAATCATTCATCGGCTGCTTTTTGTACGTCCCACACGGGGGATTGGGCCTGCAACCCAGGCATGTGCCCTGACCAGGAATTGAGCTATGACCTCCTGGTTCATAGGTTGATGCTCAATCACTGAGCCATGCTGGCTGGGCTAAAATATTCTTAAGATATCTTTTTGCATTATTTCAACTGTTTTCTAAAGCAACATAGTAGTACCTCTAAGTAGAGTACTGAGTTCTGAAGATGCTCTTAACTTAGATACAAGTTTCTAATTTTTGGAATTTATCCTGAGAAAATAATTGTAGAGGAGCATAAAGTTACATGCCTAATTACCTCCAGAGCCTTGTTATCTGTAATGCTAGTACTAAATGAGAGGAATGGTTTAGTAAAATATGAGACATGAACATTGGAAAGTATTCTGTAGATATATATATATATATATATATATATATATATATATACACAGAATATATGTGTTCAGATATATATGTTACAGTTCTGAACACTATGAAAGATATAGGGAAATGTTTGATATATTAAATTGGAAAAGAAAAAAGCATGATATAGAGTAGTGTATACTGTTGGCCCTCTGTATCCACAGGTTTCATATTCATGGATTCAACCAACTTGGGATCAAAAATATTGTGGGGGTTAAGCTTCCAAAATTCCACAAGCAAAACTTTGAATTTGCCCCATGTTAAGTACTACACCTGAGTCCATGTGAATGAAGTGATCATAGGCATATCCTGGTATAGCTTATATGGAAATACAGGTTATGTACAGATATTAGACCATTTTATATAAGGGACTCCTTGGATTTTGGTGTCCCCAAGTGGTCCTAGTCCCAATCCCCCAAGTACGAAGAGACAACTGTACACTGATAGAGCACAATTGAAATACAATGCAAAAAAAGAATAAACTAATTTTTGCTTACAGTAATTAATAAATGTTTAAATGATTATCCATTAAGAATCTTGGTGGGGGAAATGAACATCTGCTGTCACATTAATATCAGCTACTATTTTGAACTTGGTTAATAATCTTTTAAATTTGTGTTATCGTAATTAGATCTTATCTTAAAGAGATGGCAACTAGCGCTTGTTTAATTTGTGTCAGCTGTGATGTGATGGATATCTCTAGATATAATTTTTTTATTCTGGTTGGGTGGGTTCTTTTACAGCCATGTTATGCCAAGAGGCTCAGGAACTGGCATTTACAGCAATGCTGCCCCACCACCTGTAAATTATCAGGGAAACTTATACAGGCCGCTGTTGAGAGGACAAGCCCAGATTCCAAAACTTATGTCAAGTAAGTTTTTACTAGTTGGTTATTTTACATGCTAAATTGAATATTACACAAAGGTTGGTTGCTAAATCTTCATTGCTAAAAAAAAAGATTCATTGTATCCATGCAGAAATAGTGGTCTTAAAAATATACAAAAAACATACAATTTAGAAGGATTATAAGAGAATACTTCATGTAGTCTTAAGATATTTTTACTGTATATAAATAGTTAATTGAATGTATGAGTTGGATTTCTTATTTTCGTGTATAAATCTTCTTTTGAGTGAGCTTATGCAAAAAGATATGTGGATACATTGCTGTTTATTAATACAAGTAGTGAGGCAAATTACATCACATGCAATAGATATGTAATTAACAACCACTTAATTGAAAGAAACCCGTGTCCCTTTCTTGAACAAATTGTATCTCAGAACCACCAAATATGAAGTTAGGCATTGTTTTGGTAGGAATATGCCTTTAATACCGTGGTTCTGAGAACACTTTGGTTTTTTCCTGACCCCTTATAACTTGTTTTGAGGACAGAAGTGGTTCAGAGATGGTAACCATGAAAATAATTACATGGCATTTGGATTGCAGTGGAATAGGGGCAAAATAGTTAAATGTTAGGCTTCATAAATTTTGCATTAATTTTAAATTGTATTCCCATTTAATGTTATTTTTGAGCTCCTTGGCTGTGTGCTGCCTTATCAAGAAAGTCTTAAGTCGTGTGTCGTTTTCAAAACCACTTTCTTCATGAAGCCCTTTCTTCTTCATTCCTGGTTGTCTGCTTGCTACCTAACCAGATATCATCAACCTCTGAGCCACACTGGCCAGGCCTAAGTTGCTTTTATAACTTGGCTGTTGTAAACAGTGTTACAATGAACTTAAGAGTACGTATGTCTATTCAAATTATTTTCATTTTAATCAGATAAATACCCAGAAGTGGAATTGCTGGGTCATACAGTAGCTCTATTTTTAATATTTTGAAGAATCATCATACTGTTTTCCATAGTGACTATTCTAGTTTGCAATCCCACCAACAGTGCACAATGATTCCCTTTTCTCCACATCCTCATCAACACTTGCTATTTGTTGTCTTTTTGATATCTCATTCTGACAGGTGTGAGGTGATATCTCATTGTAGTTTTAATTTTCATTTCCCTGACTATTTGTGATTTGAGCATCTTTAATTTTTTTAATTTAAATTCTTTATTGTTGAAAGTATTACATATGTCTCCTTTTCCCCCCATTGACCTCTCCCTGGCTGCTCCCATTCCCCAGCACATATTTGAGCATCTTTTAATGTGCCTGTTGACCATGTCTATGTCTTCTTTGAAGAAATGTCTATTGTTTGGTTTTTGATGTAAAATTGATGAGTTCTTTATATATTTTGGGTATTAACCCCTTATAGGATAAATCATTTTTTGCAAATTTCATTTCTCATTCAGTAGATCTCCTTTTAGTTTTGTTGATGGTTTCCTTCACTGTGTAAAAGCGTTTTAGTTTGATGTTATCTCATTTGTTTATTTTTGCTTTTGTTGCCTTTGCCTGAGGAGACATCCAAAAAAATATTGCTAAGACTGATGTCAGAAAGTTTACTGCCTTTGTTTTCTTCTAGGAGTTTTATGGTTTCATGTCTTATATTTAAGTCTTTACTCCATTTTGTGTTCATTTTTGTATAAGGTATAAGGAAATGGTCTAGTTTTTTTTTTTTTTTTTGGTTTTTTTTCATCTGTCTGTCCAGTATTTCCACCACCGTTTAAGAGGCTGTCTTTATCTCATTGTATTTTCTTGCCTCTGTTGTCTCATGCTATAGTCTTAATATCTTTTTAATGACTATAGACTTTAAAATCAATTCCTGGTATTAGTAATGTGTACTGTTCCTTTTTTCTTCTTGAATAGTGGTGTGAGGGCCTATTTAACATTGTTGGTTTCGTTTTTTGTGTGTTTTTTTTTTCATTGAACTAACTTTTAGCTTTGTGGGCATTCCCTCCCCCTCCCCCCCCCCCCCCCCGATTGTATGTTGGTTTTCTATTTATTTCTGCTTTTGTCTTCCTTATTCACTTCTAGTTTCTTTGAAATTAAATTGCTATTCTTTTTCTGATTTTTGGAGATGGAAACTTAATGTAATTTATTTGCAGTCTTTCATATCTAATATATATGCACTTGAGTGCTATGAATTTCACTTTAGCTTCATGTCATACATATTCCTTTTATTTTGTGTCATATATTCTTGTCATTCAGTTCATAATATTCCTGATTTCCACTTTCAGAATTATATACACACTAGAGGCCTGGCACATGAAATTTCTGCACAGGTACAGTCCCTAGGCCTGGCCTGCGATCAGGGCCATCTTCCCTGGCGGCCAGCAGCCAGCCCCGCCCCCCACCACCATCCACCCCCTGTTCCCCGTTCGCCATCAGGGTATTGGAGCCTGCCGGCTGTGGGGGAGGGACTGAGATGTTGGCCATTCCCGACTGGCGGGGTGGGGCCCTTAGCCTGGTGCCACCCGTGTCCACCACCACCCACCCCCGGTTCCTCTTTCGCCATCGGGTGATCAGAGCCTTCCAGCCAGGGGGTGAGACCAAGAGGTTAGCCGTTCCCGCCCGCTTGCTGGCCACGTCCCCTGCCATCACCCAGCTCTAGTTCCCCATTTTCCATTCCCCATCGGGCAATTGGAGCCTGCTGCTGGGGGAAGGACTGAGAGGTTGGCCGGCTGGGGGCTGGGGGCAGCTCCTGTGTTGAGCATCTGCACCCTGGTGGTCAGCGCGTGTCATAGCAACCGGTTGTTCCGCCATTCGGTCAATTTGCATATTACCCTTTTATTATATAGGACTCGAGGCCCGGTGCACAAAAATTTGTGCACTTGGGGGGGAGGAGGGGTCCCTCAGCCTGGCCTGTGCCCTCTCGCAGTCTGGGACCCCTCAGGAGATAACGACCTGCTGGCTTAGGCCTGCTCCCGGGTGGCAGAGGGCAGGCCCAATCCCTAGGTGCAGCCCCTGGTCGGGCTCAGAGCAGGGCCGATTGGGGAGTTGGGGCACCACCCCCTGTCATGCACAGAGCAGGGCGGATCGGGAGGTTGCGATGCCACCCTCAGTCACGCTCAGGGTAGGGCCGATTGGGGGGTGGGGCACCGCTCCCTGTCACACTCAAGGCATGGTCAATGGGGAGGTTGCGGCACCACCCTGTCACGCACAGAGCAGGGCCGATCAGGGGGTTGAGGAACTCCCCCCTGTCACAGAGTAGGGCCGATAGGGGAGTTGGGGCACTGCCCCCTGTCACACACACAGCCGGGTGGATCGGGGTTGGTGCCCTGCACCCTGTCATACTCAGGGCAGGGCCGATGGGGAGGTTATGGCTCTACCCCGTCACACACAGAGCAGGGCCCGGGGGAGCGGGGGTTGGGGCGCCCCCCTCTATCACCCACAGAGCAGGGCCGATCAGGGGTTTGGAGCGCCGCCACTGTCACATTCAGGGTAGGGCCGATGGGGAGGTTATGGCTCTACCCTCTCACACACAGAGCAGGGCCCGTGAGGGGGGTGGTTGGGGCCCCGCACCCTGTCACACACAGAGCAGGGCCGATCAGGGGGTTGAGGTGCCGCACCCTGTCACACACACAGCCGCAGGGCGATCAGGGGGTTGGGGTGCCTTCCCCTGTCACGAACAGAGCAGGGCGGATAGGGAGGTTGTGGCCCCGCCCCCTGTCACACACAGAGCCACAGGGCGATCAGGGGTTTTGGGTGCTGCCCCCTGTCACGCTGATCCCGGTGCCGGGAGGCCTCGTGGCTCCGCTGATCCCGGTGCTGGGAGGCATATTACCCTTTTACTATATAGGATAGAGGCCTGGTGCACAGATGGGGGCCGGCTGGTTTGCCCTGAAGGGTGTCCTGGATCAGGGTTGGGGGTCCTGCTTGGGTGCCTGACCAGCCTGGGTGAGGGGCTGATGGCTGTTTGCAGCTGGTCACACACCCTTCAGGGTGGGGGTCCCCACTGGGGTGCCTGGCCAGTCTGGGTGAGGGGCTGAGGGCTGTTTTCAGGCTGGCGGGTGACTGAAGCTCCCAACCGCTCCTTTTTTTATTATTATTATTCTGGGCCAGCTTTAGCTTTGAGGCTTGGCCCCAGCTGCTGAAAGCAGGTATCTGGTTTGTTTGGGTTCTATAATCGAAACACTGTTTCAACTCCAGCTCTGAGATCCCGGCTGGCTGAAAGCAGGTTTCTGGAGTTTCGTTTACCTTCTATATTTGTAACAATGTTTCAAACTGCAAGCAGCGGCAGGCGGGGAACGTTGGAGTCCTCCGTCACTGAAGCAAGCAAGCCTCATGTTCGCTTCCAGCTGCCTGGCTGCCGGCCACCATCTTGGCTGGCAGTTAATTTGCATATTGCCCTGATTAGCCAATGGGAAGGGTAGCGGAGGTACGGCTAATTACCATGTTTCTCTTTTATTGGATAGGATGGGTTATCTAGGAGTATATTGCTTAAATTTTAAACATATATGCTTCTAATAATATTTTTAACGTTTTTTTGTGGGTTTTTTTTTACTTAAATGTAAACTATACAAATAGTATTGCTGGATGAAAAGTTATGTTGAATTTCTGAACTTTTGGTTAATATCACCACATTAATCTCCAGATAAGAGCATACCCATTTATATTTCCTGTAGCAATAGATGACAATTTCTAATATCCTAACTGCCACCAATATCAGGTGTTACCATTTTTTAATAGTTCTTGCTAATTTGATAAGCAAGGAAGAATATCTTCATTTTAAAGCATGATTTTTTTTTAAATTGCTGCTTTGATCACATTTTTACTTATCAGTTTTTCTTTCATAAATCGCATGTTCTTATTAATTTGTGTGCAAGTTTTTCTCTGTATTTGTAGGAGCATTTAAAGTATCATTTTAAGCCGAAACCGGTTTGGCTCAGTGGATAGAGCGTCGGCCTGCGGACTGAAGGGTCCCAGGTTCGATTCCGGTCAAGGGCATGTACCTGGGCTGCGGGCATATCCCCAGTGGGAGATGTGCAGGAGGCGGCTGATCGATGTTTCTCTCTCATGGATGTTTCTAACTCTCTATCTCTCTCCCTTCCTCTCTGTAAAAAATCAATAAAATATATTTTTTAAAAAAAGTATCATTTTAAGCAGAAGAGTGCAGTTAAACCTCCTTTCTAGAACCACAGTTCTATTGGTTATGGAAGATACTTGATGGTGGTTCTGATTAGGGAGAGATAATTAATGAAGGTCAGAAGTTGTCTGTGGCCAAGTGGATTCAGAGTGGAGAAGGAATCTGAAGGGTTGGATAATTGAATGTGATAAGTGAGGGAGAGAGAAGTTTCAAATGACGCTCATGTGTGCACTGTGGATAGCTGAGTGACTAATGAGGCCTTTAACAGAATTTGGAAACCCAGGAGGATGAAGAAATACAAAAAAATATGATGAATCTGATTTTTGTAGAGGTTAAAGTCATCTGCTAGAAGTTAAATTTGTGTCCATTACTTGCTCAAGAGTGAAGATGAGTGGGGAGAAAATTGGGAATTATCTGCATATAAACCAGAAATATAAAAGTTCAAGAAAGATGTCTGGCCAGTGTTGCTCAGTAGTTGAGCATCAACCTATGAACCAGGAGGTCATGGTTCAATTCCCGGTCAAGTCACATGCCCAGGTTGCGGGCTCGATCCTCCTTGTGGGGCATGCAGGAGGCAGCCAATCAGGGATTCTCCCTCATCATTGATCTCTCTCCTGTCCTCTCTGAAATCAATAAAAATATATTTTAAAAAGTAGTTCAAGAAAGATTTAGATAGAGCAATGAATTTTAATTGTCCTCGTTTATAAGAGAACCTAGAAAAACTTGGGGTTTTGAGATTGAACTTTCTAGAAGGTAAGGATGTAATACATAACACAGATTATTCCCTGATAACCTTTGTAGGAGATGTGTTGGATAAATAATTGGCCTAATCTGGAATGGTCATTGCTGGATAGTAAATGGTCACAGTTGAATGGTATGCCCAGAAAAATGACTGCTTTCAAGAAAGGAAATTCCATGTTCTGTGACTTCCCCTCCTTCTCCCCCCATACTCTTTATACATAGTTCAGCATATGATTTGACTTTTGTTTTCTTTACTGTCTTTAAGACTTTTCTGGCATATTTTTTCATGGTCTATTGTGACCTCTAGATTTCATATTTATGCAGACAGAACTATCTGTCCTTCAGTCCATCTATCTCTTCATCCATACCTCTCTGTCATTATCTTATTTTAATTTTTATCTGATCCCTTATATTTATGATTTGTTGAATACTCAATCTTCTAGGGTAGTGTTACCATTTTAAAAAGAGCAGTGATTTCAAATATTTTAACCAAGATCTTTTTTTTTTCTCCCTATGAATCCCTGTTTGTCAAGGTGCTTACTACCAAAGTGTAGTTAAACATGTGTTAAGTATACTTATTTTCCCTTCCTGTCTTCATTAGATATTTATATATATAAAAGCCTAATATGCAAAATGTCCCCTCGGTAGTTCAACTGACTGGGAGTTCAATCACTCGCAATGATGTGCGCTGACCACCAGGGACAGCGTGGAACAAAGGACGTCCACAGCTGGCAGCCAGGGAAGGGAGGCCCTGGCTGGCAGCTCATAGGGACCCTACCTGTGCACAAATTTTGTGCACTGGGCCTCTAGTGTGTAATAATGTTAATTTTAAACTTTCAAAACGTTGAAAATTTTAAAATCCCTAATTCTGTCTTCTTGAAAACCCCTAAGCCTCTGAGCCTCCTGATTGAGGAGGTGGTTCTTCTTTGGTCCTTCTGAAATAAAATAACATGAAGAAGCATCTCAGCCAGCAAGTGGGTGTGAAACTTGGAGTAGCATAGTGTAGTGGGAGTGTTTAAGAGAACTTATCCTGTAGCTTTCACTCTGTCTCTTAATAGCCTGTGATCTTAAGCAGGTTTTTGTCTGTAATCCTGTTTCCTCATTTCTTTTTCTTTTTTTTTTTTTTAATATATTTTATTGATTTTTTTACAGAGAGGAAGGGAGAGGGATAGAGAGTTAGAAACATTGATGAGAGAGAAACATCCATCAGCTGCCTCCTGCATACTCTCTACTGGGGATGTTCCCGCATCCAAGGTACATGCCTCATTTCTTAAATGATGCAGAAAATACCCATCTCACAGAATATTCACAATAACTGTGTTTACATTATTAAGCACTTGAAGCAGTACCTGGTATATAATAAGTACTATGAAAATATTAAGTCTGATTTCTTTTTATATAATTTTGAACTTTAAAATTTGGTCAGAAAGAATTTTAGTGAAATTAACATTTAAACCATTTTATCAGTCTTGTAAAATGTTTTTAGTATAGCTGTCTTTTAAATATATATATTTTTATTGATTTCAGAGAGGAAGGGAGGAGAGAGAGATTAGAAACATCAATGATTAGAGAGTCATTGATTGGCTGCCTCCTACAGGCTCCCTATTGGAGATCAAGCCCCACCATCCGGTCATGTGCCCTGACTGGGAATTGAACCATGACCTCCTGGTTCATAGGTTGACTCTCAACCCCTGAGCCAAGCAAGCTGGTCGTATTTTCTTTAATTACACACAAGAAGGGCCATTTGGTCGTACTGCCAACTCTGTCAAGTGTTTGCTGGAGGTGTTTTTTACTATTGGTCTTTGATTGGTGTTTGATGTGTAGTTTTTGGCTGATGAGTAATTGTCCGGTTTTTGATCATTTCTTGGAGTGAAGTGCAACCCTGAGCACTCAATAAGTATGAATAGAGCATTTTTGTTTCTACAACCCGAAGAACCTAATATATCACTTCTCTTAATTTCAGACTGTAAACTTGTCAATTAGCCCCATTTGAAATGTGATTTTTGATTAGGGCAATCAGTAAATATGGAATTTTTCTGCGATTGCCATGCTGATTAGGTAAATTGCCACTTGAGTTATTGACAAAGTCTTGGTTTGTGTGGTCTTAGAAGCTCTAGAAAAGGGATACGTTTTTGAAGACCAAAGGAAAAATTAACTGTCATTTTTCTTCTATCGCCTATACATTTCTGAAGTGCAATTCACTATCTCAGAATTTTTTTCTCTCCCTCTCAAATGGATCTTTCTCATAGAGCTATGCAAATGAATGATAGTAATTTTTTTACCTTGTACTTACTACTTACGGACTAGGAAATGTTTCTTCTTCATAAATACTTAAGGGTTGTATATGTTTTGCTCAGGACCACATGAGGAGATTTGTTTAAAGGTAGCCTTGAAGTTTGTCTTTGATTCTTTTTAATTTTTTGGACTGGAAGCAAGAGATGTTTTAATAATTCTGTGACACAGTTTTTAAAGTCTTGTAAAATATATTTAGGTTTTAATAAAGAACTATATTTCTTGCATGTACTGAATCTATTTATATGAAAAACAAAATTGTTCTGGAAGTGAGAAATAATAAAAGCAAAATAGAGGGGGAAGTACCTGGCATACCTGGTAGAAGTGATGGACTGAGAATTTGTGCCATATTTCTGGGCACTTATAGGTGTACTAGAGGCCTGGTGCATGAATTGCACGGGTGGGGTCCCCTTGGCCTGGCCAGCAAATGAGGCCTATTGGAGGGCTGGCTGGTGGGGGGGGGGGGGGGGAGGGAAGGGGGGACGCGAGGAGGTTGGCCGGCAAGGGGCCATGGGAGGTTAGCTGGGGGGATTGGGGGGAGGGCCACAGTAGATTGGCTAGCTGGGAGGGAGGGGCCGCAGGAGGTTGGCTGTGGGAGCTCACTGACCACCAGGAGGCAGTTCCTGCATTGAGCGTCTGTCCCCTGGTGGTCAGTATGCGTCACAGTGACTGGTCAACCAGTTGTTCGGTCGTAACGGTCATTTAAGGCTTTTATATAGATAGATAGGTAAACTATTGAAAGGCTTCTTCTTTTACCCGGTTGGCATGGCTCAGCGGTTGAGCATCGACCTATGAACCAGGAGTTCATGGTTCAATTCCCGGTCAAGGCACATGCCCAGGTTGTGGGCTCAATCCTCCTTGTGGGGTATGCAGGAGGCAGCCAATCAGGGATTCTCTCTCATCATTGATCTCTCTCCTGTCCTCTCTGAAATCAATAAAAATATTTTTTTTTAAAAAAAAAAAGGTTTCCCCTTTCAAAAAAAAAAAGCATTTATACTTAATGAACTTTATATTCCACTTCCGCTTATAAATATTGGCGTGCTTAACCTAACATGTAGCATATTTGAATCTAATGACTATGTCTTTCTGATGGTGGTAACATTCCCTCTACTTCTACTGTTCCTAGGAAAAAATATACAAGCTTTTTTTAATCTTCATTCAGTTTTAAATTTTTGTGATTGAGATCCTGTATGGGAGTTTCTGTAAGTACCATAGAGATTATGTTAATCACCTCAATTTAACCACTCAACAATACCAGAATGGTATTCTTTAGCAATACCATTTATAAAGAAACACCCTGGAACCAGAGTCAAGGAATTAAGTCTTAATGGTAAAGGGGGCATGTTTTCACACTAACCACAGTGATTCTGGCACATGTGAAGTACAGCATTAGACGGGAATCTGAATGAAATTCACTGTACTTCTTGACTTTTGTTATTTCAGCTAATTTTATATATGTAACACACTAAAAATACTTCCTAATTTTCACTAACCTAATTTTTGTACAATTTTGAATAGACCAAAGGACTTCAAGTTTAACAAAGTAATTATCAGAAAAAATAGCCCAAATGTTGATTTTATTTTCAATAAATTGCTTTCTCATACATAGTTAACTCATTGAAAAGTGTATAATGTGTTAAGGTAAATATGTTTTGAGTTTTTCCTTAGAAATAAACCACATAGATAATGGTTGTCTTCTAGGTTTTACCTTCTCTAATTATGATTTACTCATAGTGTACAGTCTGTAGTAGTGACTTGGAAGTTATTCTGGACCTAGACTAGTGATCCTTCTTGCCCTGTTTTGTGTGGGTTCTGTGGTGATTAACTTCCTGAGTTCCCATTCAGGTTTTGAATATAAAGTGACCACTGTGAAACCTCCTCAGCATTGCTTCTCAGTTTGACTGCTACTAGTTTGGTTTTTAAGACATTCAAAAGGGACTTAATTCAAATTAACTGGAGATGCCACCTCTCTTTCAGTTAGAATAGGATTCTTCTTGGAAATAATGATGATGTAGGCTTTTCCGTTCCTTTCCAAGAGAGACATATGGTGGGTTTGGCTCCGTGGACCTAGGGCCAGCAGGTTATGGAGCTGCAGATGCTGCTTGTCACGGCTGCTCCCCCAGGTGTAGCTTGTCCATTTAGGACACTTGTTTCAGGCTAGCATTGTCAGGGAGCTGAGGTAGGAGGAAGCCCGGGGCAGAAATAGCCAGTTGTCTCACACTGGAATTACTGTGAGCAGCCAGGTACTTTACTTCGTTCCATATTCTCCTTTGCAGGGGCTTTTTAAAACACAATTTCACTTTTCTTTCTTTCTGTTTTTGTTTTAAGTAAACCCAGATTGCATTTGGGGTGGCGGTTCTAAATCTAAAGAAAGATAAGATTTCATTTCTTCTTTCCTTCAAGAAAGTAATTTTGAAAAGCATGTTTCTAGTTTGTGTTTCCATTAAACTGTGAGCCTGAATACATTACGGTAAGCCTTGTTGCCCTTGGGTCTCAAGAGTCTGGAGGAGGTTACTGTCCTTACAAGTGAACTCATTAGACAACTCCTGGAACCAGCTGTTTTAATTAGGTCACACACAGACCCTGCTGAAGGGTGCCGAGGTGACTGCAAGACTGGAGACCAGAGTGGCGGTTGGTTGATACCAACCTACTGAGCTACTAACCTCTCCTGCTGACCAGTGTTACGGAGTGTTCCTTTAATCCCACTTATATTGAGGAGAGTAGCCATTTAATTGTTTCTTATAGCTAGATGTTGCTAGTTCAGATTGGTGTTAGGGAAAGAGGTTTGACTGTCAGAAAACAATGGAAAAGTGGGTGGTCCCTTTATTAACGAGTATTTCTGGCCCATGCTAGAGAGATTGTGTGCTCTCCGCTCTATGTTATGATAGCTAGGTAAGTCAGGGTTCCTTTTCAGTTTACACATTTACAAGGCAAATTTCAGGATTTCTAGTAAAGTTACTATACATTAAATTTGTATTTGTGGGGGAAAACCTAATCCATTCCTTTACCATAGCATTTAAAATATAAATGTAAAACATACATGTATATCTTTATACACACATACATAGCAAGAGAGAGCAATGTGTGAATTTAATGACCAAAGTTAGTAAAACTGCGTTTTGTTACTGAAGGAAAAATAACAAAATGAATTTACTGACCCTGTTTAATATCTTTTTACATTTCCAGTCTGTGTAAATATGCTAGTTTACTTAGTTTATATTGTCTCAGATTTTCGCAAGAGTTAATTATAAAATATGTGAGTAGCTAAATAGTGATTACTTATTTTTAAAAAAAACAAAAACACAAAAAACTGTTTAACTCTTCCCTGTTTATTTTTCAGATATGAGGCCCCAGGATTCCTGGCGAGGACCTCCTCCCCTTTTCCAGCAGCAAAGATTTGACAGGTAATAGTAAAGCAAACATCACTTTTAAATATTTTTTCGCTTCAACATGTGAGGTTTCTGTTTTGAAATATACTTTCTTCCCCTAAACAGTTTCTCTTGTGCCTGTTCTTTAGGAAAATAGATGGTTAACACATTGAAGTAAAAGGCTCATGTTTATATACTTTCCTACTTTTCTTGGTCCTTGGACTTTATTTTATTGAAGCTTTTGAGGTGCCCTGGAAAATGCAACTCAGAGAGCTTAAAATTGTATTAGGTTTTGGTAAGGCTAAACAAATTTCTTTTTAGAAGGGTTGTGCAGCTTAATGAGGCATAACTAATGGTGTTCCACTTTTATCATTTCTGAGCTGGTAATGCAGCACAGTACAGACCAACCATTGATTCTTGCTGCAAACCTCTTGAAGTCCTAATCAGCTTCTTTGGTACAACTTTTTCAGGGCTGACAAGCCTATTGTAGGGCAGTGTCACTGTAGGTCAGTAGTTATTAGTTGCCACTGAAAACAGTTTCTTTAACTACTTAAGACTGAACTGAATTAAACGCAGAAGGGACTCAGAAGAGGATTATGGGATCTGCAGTCTAATAAGTACCATGGACTAGGAAGAATGTGACATGGTTTAATAACAAGGGATGTTTGACATGTGTTTTTTCATTGATAAGTTGTGTGCTTCTCAGTCAGGTGGTCTCTACATGACAAGACAACTAGGCATGTTATGAATAATTATATTAACAGCTGTAGGATAATTATATTAACAGCTATAGTATAATTTTTAAAAGGACAGTTTTAAAATTTATCATTTCATGCTGGTGTGCTGCCTCAGTTAGTGCTAAGACGAATTAAGCTCTGTCATAGTAAGGCTTCCTTCTTTGCCTTCCTAATTCTAATCTGTTTTGGTTCCCTTTCCATTAGCGTTTTAGCAGTCTGATCTGTTCACATCTAAAATGAAAAGTGTTTTGTTATGAACAGGGTTATAAATGCTACACCCCTTTTAAGAAAACTAAAGACTAAAAGACTCTAATACTTCATTATTTTCTTCAAAAAGATAAATCATGTTATTCAATTGTTTACTAATAGTATCAACTACTTACTGCAAGCTGCATTTTAAATTTAAGACAACTGATAATACCTGTATTTGTTTTGTTTTTAATATAATTGCTCAAAGCACATTGGATGTACTATTTCAGTATCCTCAGAGTTGTACCATTTCCAAACAAATTAAATGAGTAAAGGGTAAATTTTTTCTAAATTACATAGTAGCACATAAGAGCTGATCTCTTTTTAAATAACTGTCTTTCTGAATTACTTTTGTCAAGTTTGATTTTAAGACTTGGTTTCCTAACTTTGTTTCTTTCCTCTTTCTCATATTATTAATAATTGCTAACATTTATCATCTGCTTACAAAAATGTCAGCACTGTGCTAACATGCTCTTAAAATCATGCCTTCATTTATTCCTCCTAGCAACCCTTTAACGATGCTGTTATTTTTATAGAGGAGGAAAAGAATGAATGCACACAGTTCAGTGGCTTACTTAAGGTCTTCCTTCTGTACTGTTCTTTACTAAGAAATTTTTCACTTGAACAAAGCTCATCAGAATACTTACTCCGAGCATATTACAGTAAAGCCATAGGAGCTTCAAAGGATGTAAAGGATCTCCTTCCACTTCTGAGGCATACTTCCTTTCCCAGTAGCTTTTCTTTCTTCTACACATTAAACATTTTCCTCAGGTTATTACCATTGTCCTGGTGTCTGTCATATTTTTTATTTTTTCTGTCCTAGCCAAGTATTGGTATTATCCTTACTAACTTTGTGAACTCAGCAGATTAAGGACAAGTTTTATGGGGCATTTTTGGTTTAGCTTTAGTCAGAAACTTAAAACCAGGCCTTAAAACAAAACTTTGATATGAGCATAATACAGTTCTGTTTTATGTCTTAAACCATGGTCATTTAAGAAATACATCATTTATTCATAAAGAGAGTTTGGATTCAGTCATCCTAAAAACTTCATTAGCTTATTAGCAAATACAGTCTGTCACTCATTGTGGTAGCACTTGTCATTCTCATCCTTCCAACCTTAGGAGACAGAGGGGAAAGTATAAACTCATAGTCACTTTGACTTTGCTAAGATGTCACAAGTAGTAAACAGTAGAAATTCTTACTAAAAAGGTACTGATCCTTAGTTCAGTGCTTTTCCATTGCACTATTTTGAATGTTTGCTTGTGAACCCTATGGAAAAGAAAATTTTCAGTGTACATATTTTTCTAAACCACTTTTTAAAATTATTTCCTACTTTGAGATAGTATTTATAATTCATATATTCATTTCACTGAAAAATACAACAGGAACACACACACACCCCTTGCCTCCCCACACAAAAACAACCTAATGGTACACGCAGAGATGTCCAGCATTCTGCATCACTTGAGTTCCGCCCCATTATTTATGTTCTTGCCAATGGAGGCTTGTCTTTTCTAGCCATATTTAAAGTGGCCATTTAGTCTTTTACTTACGGGTGTTAAGTTTAGTCATGGAAAAGCTTTAAAAACTCTGATTGCCATTTGTATAAATTAAAAACATCCAAATTGGAGTCATTGCTTCACATTGCCAGCTACTTTGCAAAGCAGTAATTAGGTACTTAAGAATATTGTTGCCATCTCTGATGTGAAATTGTTGCCTCAGTCAGTAGCTAGTAATTTTTAAAAGTTAAAGTATGTTAGCCTCAACACTTCTATCTCATATTTAATATGTATTTTCCAAGGCAAATTTCAGTTTGTATTTATCAATTAATATAATTAGTATAGAAATATGATAAAGCTTGTGGAAAATAAAAACCTTTCTGCCAGTAAAGGGCAAAAACAAAGAACATGCATGCCTCTGTGCCCCTCTTACCTTGTTCATTCTGTTTAATTTTAATTAAATTATTTTATAAAACTTATCTTTGTCAACATTTTAATTAGTAACGCAAACAAAAAGGAGAACTTTGTTTTTAAACTGTGCTTTGTTCTTAACCTATTTTTAAAACAAAATAATATAAAATTACATTTATATAATGTTATGCGATTCTTACTAACAGATTTACCTGTAACTCAGTTGAGTGATTTTTATCATTGTAAAACTAAGAACAATTGATTTCGGTTACTACAATGTGTGAGTTGCATTTTTGGTGTGTGTGTTTTGCATTAATGGCCCAGTTTTGATGAGCCTCTTTGGTCACAGCAGAAACCTTACCCCCTCACTCCTGCAGAGACCAGAAGAGACCATTCCTGTCTCTGCACACGGAGCTATTACTACTAAACAGATGAAGCATCCTTGCTAAAATACATTTGTGTTCATAATGAACCCAAAAAGTAATTAAAGGCCCTGAATATATGCATATTCTTTCTGAAAAGTAGATTTATTTTATTTGGATTCACTTACAGCAAGAGCCCTGGTTTCAACACTAACTGTCAAGAATAGCATTGACCTTTTTAGAGTTCTTCAGAGAGCTGTTCTTTAAGCTATCACACAAAAATAGTCATCTTTGGTGTTTTAAAAAAAATAAGGCAAGTCCAAGAGAAGGGAGGAGATTGGGGGGTAGAGAGGATTGATTTAGGCTTGAATAGCTGTGAGAAGAATGCATTATCCAATGAGCCCAACTTTGGGCTTTTCCCCTAAGACCCAGGAGGTAAAATTCATATGCTGATACAGTTAGAAGCTTATTCCAGGTTGTCAGTGCTTTAGCAAGTTTAAAGTTTATTGTAATTCCTCCTAACATCTTTAATGGTCCCAAAGCTTCTTAATGTTAAAATATACTGGAGAATATTGCTTTTGTTTATTTTTTATTTTGCTTTTCTATAAAATTGAAGTTGAGGAAAATGTCTCAAGGCGAAAGTTTTAAATGGTGATTGCCTTTGGAAAGATGTCTTTGCTACATTGTGAATTAATTAAAATTATGATTTCATACATCATACCTGTTGCTTTGTATCTGCAAAGTTAAAATAGGCACTTGAAGACAATTAAAACATTTCTTTTGACTAGTAATCTGGGCCGGCAAACTGGGTTATAAAAGCTGTTGAATTTGTGTTCCCATGTAAACTGTACACCAAATGCCAGTCAGCCCATGCCAATTAATGCTCATGTTGCTAGGTCACCATGGTCAATTGAGAGCTGCATCAATAGAACTTGAAAAGGTTTCCTCCCGATCAGACCTTCTGACATATTGAGCAGAATAATGGATGGGAAAAAACAGCCAAGTCCCCTACCCTGGATTCAAAATACTCAGCAGTAAGAATTCATTTGCAACCTGCAATTAACTAGAAAGAATGGACTCCAAGAATGAGTCTGGACATTTTTAAAAATAAAGCCTCATTCTCCTGTCTTGTACATGTTTACTCTTTGGATAGCATCTTAAATGTAGCCAACTTGGAGATCTTGGTCCAAATCTTTACATGACTAAAAAGGAAATTTCACAATTGTAAATGAACAGAATATTTTTTTAAAAGTCAGGCCTTTCTGAATCACTTAAGTTTTAAACACTCTTTAATAAATGCTGATACTTTATGAAACATTAGACTATACTGGATATGGGGGATACAAAGGCCACTTTGATACCATATATCCCATATGACAAGTGCAGCAAAATTGGATTGCAAAAATGATACATGCTTGACTTGTAATGCACACATGATGCTTTTCCACAGAGGTGTTGGGGCTGAACCTCTACTGCCATGGAACCGGATGCTCCAGACCCAAAATGCAGGCTTTCAGCCAAACCAATACCAGATGCTAGCCGGGCCTGGCGGGTATCCACCCAGACGCGATGATCGTGGCGGGAGACAGGTGATATGGCGTGGGCTGTGGGACGAAAAACATACTGTGTACTTAGCCATGCCTCTCAGGGCTCCATATTTTCTTTAAAACATTTCTGGATAAGATATTGATAGATTAGCTTAGCTCAGTGGTTCTCAACCTTCCTAATGCCGCAACCCTTTAATACAGTTCCTCATGTTGTGGTGACCCCCAACCATAAAATTATTTTCGTTGCTTCTTCATAACTGTAATTTTGCTATTCTGAATTGTAATGTAAATATCTGATATGCAGGATGTATTTTCATTGTTACAATTGAACATAATTAAAGCATAGTGATTAATCACAAAAACAATATGTAATTATATATTCAATATGTGTTTTCCGATGGTCTTAGGCGACCCCTGTGAAAGGGTTGTTCGACCCCGAAAGGGGTCACGATCCACAGATTGAGAACCGCTGGCTTAGCTGAACTTGGGTCCCTCATTAAAAATGTATATTAGGCAAGTATCTGCCTCACTAAGTAAATTATACCTTGAAGATGCTGAACAGTTTTCCAGAGCAAAAGCTCTTTTAATCATAGCAATCAGTGACCGTTAGCACAAATGTGGTCAGTTACCAGAAACCTTATTTATCCTTTAAGGATATTGCTTTTTGTTTTACTACAAATTAAGTCTCTCATAATAGATGATAATTTCCTAGAAAAATGAAAGCAGGAATCTATCTTTTCAACTGTATATTTATCTTAGAAGTCTTATGTCTTGATGTATCTGTTCTCTCTCCTCATGGAAAAAATCTCTCCTTCATAAAAAAATGTTCCACATATTTTTCTACCAAATGTAAACAGCTATACATTGAATGAGTGTAATAATTCCTAGATACCTTTAGTAGATGTAAGCTTCATTTTATTTGTCCCCTAGCCATTTGATACCCTGTCCAGTATTTACATGCTCTGTCATCAAATTCTTTTCTTTTTTTTGTCATGAAATTCTTGCCAGATAACAGGATCAGAGTGTTGTGGCTCAGAGTGTGTGCGGTTTGTGGAGTTTGGCACCTTTGGTGATGCAAAGTGATTTCAAATTGCTTACCTGGTGTTGCCTACAGGCGTTTTGCAGTGCTTCGAATATTAATTTTATAACTCAAGGTCTTACTATGTGTCCCCTTATTCTGATAGCTAAGAAAAGTCTTTTTTACACTGTTTCTTAGTGTCTCTGTTCACTTTACAAGAAAACAATCATCTTAATTGTCTTTAGAGAGAATTTTATTAGCTTATTAGACTCAGTTTGTAGAATTTTACTTTGAAAACCTGTAAATACCATATCATAGATTGAGACTAGATAATCTAAATAATGAGTATTATTGAAACAGGGACATACTTACAACTAGAAGACCTCTTAGAGAATGTCTAGTCCACTCACCTCATTTTCCCAGTCAGAAACTGAAACCCTAAACACTTGCAGTTTGACAGCAAAGCTGGGAACTTCTGAACCCAGTTCATTTCTTTCCTGCCTCCTTCCGAGGAGGAGATCTCCCTTTTAAGGAGCTCTCTGCTATTACAGGAGGTGGAATTTTTATTCACTTAGGACAGGGGTGGGGAACCTTTCTTCTGCCAAGGGCCATTTGGATATTTATAACATCATTCTCAGGCCAGACAGAATTATCAACTTAAAAACTAGCCTGCTATATTTGGTCAAACATTTACTTAACTCACCCCTAACGCCTTGGCAGGGCCAGGCCAAATGATTTTGCGAGCCCTATGTAGTCCTCGGGCCAGACATTCCCTACCCCTGACAGGAGATCAAAACCACTTGGTTAATTTATAAATCTTTTAGTATCTCCTTTTTCTCAGTCTCTTCCCCACTGATTTTTATTTAAAAAAAAAAACCACAATTTTTGAAGCACTATTAAATTATAGTGAAATTTAGATGACTACAAGGCCTTAGCCTACAGTGTGTCTTCCAAGATCTACAGAAATATTATTTACAAACATACCTAGGAGATATTAGGAATGTTCCTAGTAATTATGTAATAACCTAATATGTTACTTAGTGCTCTACTATTTATAGCTTTAAAAAAAATCAAAACCACCCTAAAATTCATAGGTATTTAGGCCTTAACTGACTTCTTACCTTGGTTAAGCAAATTGACTTTCCTAGTGTAAATCTATCTAAAGATGAAGCTTACATCTACTACCTGACCACAGTATGGCCTGCTGGGGATGGTAGGGAAGATTGAGAACTTAAAGGGTTTTACACAAACACTTAACGCTGTATAGTTCATTTGTGTAGATTGTAAGGAATTTTTAAATTGCTTGATAAGGCTTGTTTGGTTAGTTGTCCCACTTTGCAACTAGCTTGGTATAAATGAAGACCTTCTATGTGATAGACCTTTAAGACATGTTTACCTTCTTTATGATATATTTTTCCATATAGCTGAAAAATTAATTTTTTTGCAGGGGTGCTAATCCAGAAAATAAACTCTTTCTTTTGCTTATTTTCAGGGATATCCCAGAGAAGGAAGGAAGTACCCTTTGCCACCACCCTCAGGAAGATACAATTGGAATTAGGCTTTTGTAAAGCTTTCCCAAATCCTTTCATCATTCTACAATTTTATGCTATTTGTGGAAAGATTTCTTTCTCAAGTAGTAGTTTTTAAGAAAACTGCAGTACTTTGTGTATTTCTTTTAACTGTATATTTCTACTGATCTGATCTCACTGTTTTATGTTGCTTTCCAAAGATGTGTGTTGCATAATACAGTGGATCTGAATTTATTATTGCTTGTAAAACATTTTGATGGAATAGGAATACTGGTTTTTCATTATGGTTAAAAATCAAACCAGCTGTGGATTTCAAAACACAGTGTATTCTAGATCATCTAAGATCCATGCTGATTTTTAATGCACAAGAATTAGGTATGAACTCTTAAGCTGGAACCCTCAGCCAATTAGAGTATATATATTGTTCGGTATTTCTTTGGAAACATTTCATTAATGTACTTGTCTTACGGAAATTTCTGGACTTTAGTAAAAACAAACAAAATTTTAAAATTCTGGTTTCTTGTGTTCTTATTCTTTTAGAGTATTTCAACTTTGAAAATCTTGGCCACGCATGTTGGTTTTTCTAAAATTAGTTTTTCAGAAAACAGTTCATTTCTACCAATTAGATGTCAAAAGAAAATCAGTTAAGAATAGATGTTAACATGATATGTTCAGCAAGACCACCCAACCAACGCATATGTTAGTATGTCTGTCAGCTTCTGATTTTGCTAACTATAAAATCTTTGTGAGAATAAGTTATTTACATTTTACAAATTTCATGTAGACTCCTGTATCAATTTTAAGGACTTTAAAAATTTTAAGAAAAGTTGGAAAGTGAGAAGTTTAATTTATAGGTAAATAGTGTATGCTCCTTAGCATATTTTTTTGGCGTTACTTCTTAATAGATTCCAATTTGTACTCATTTTTTTTCCTTGCTACCAAGCACACTATAATTCCTTAAATTAATGCTTGGAGTTTACATACAACACTTCCATATGCGTTTTAATTTGATCGCCACAACAAATTCAAATACATTTAAAGATTCTTGCTGCTGTGTTTCCTTCTTTCCATTCTAGCCTAAGGTTGTAAAATAAGATTTCTCTTTGACCTGCTGACTTAGGATATTTTTGCTTTAATGTTCAACTAAAGCACAGTTGTTAATCTTATTCTATGTGTTAAAAATCTCACCTTAATCTTAAAGAAGAAGGTATTTTGAAGCTATTGGGTTCATTGCTGGTGATGGGTGAATAGAGCAGGATCCTTTACTGTTGAGACAAAGTTTCTCAACTGGGAATTAACACAACCATTATGTATTCCCTTCACAATACATTAAAATGATAGTAATGCCTTCCATTAAATATCTCTTCCAGATATTAAAAACATATAGCCACTTAAATCAAGCATTGCGTATTCCAAAGGAGCTTATATAAATGTCTTATTGTGTATATCTTCATAGGTACCCAAAGCTCACACACTTCTACAGAACCTGTATTTTCTCCAACCTTCAGTTTTGGTTTAGTTTAGCATTGTTTCAAGCTATCGTGTGTGTCTGTAAAATAATTCCGTTTGGACTTGGCTTTTCCACAATTATATGTAACTATTCAAAACAAATTAAATTTTAAAATTAATATGTATAGTGTCCTTTTGAAGACGCCTAAGCAAAAAGCCTGATGGAAAAGTTGAGGCTGGATTCCCCCTAATAGGTGGAGTGTCCTGAAGGACATCTGCCAATAGCTGAACCATCACTTTCAGCCTCCCCCATTCCTTCACCCTGGCATCCTCTCTCCTTATTCCACGTCCATCTCTCCCCAGCTTGTCCCCATCTTTGAGTGTTTCAGAAAATGTCCCGTTACATCAACAAGCGAAAGCTTTTGAGAACCTTAAATGCAATGTTTAAAGCCATAAAATTCCCCTCCACATTCAGATGTAAATAAAGTTAACAGACCAATTTTAAATAATTAACTGTACTCCATTATATTACCTTTAAGTAGGGCAAAGTTTTTGAGAGTCTTTAAAGATTCTTAAAGACCTTAGAACCTGGAAAGGGCCTGACTTTATTGTGGCGCTAAGGGCCCTTACTGAGCAGTGGTCCTCCCTTTACGTCAAGATTAAATGAGGTAATGCACATTAAAGTACAAAGCCATCTACAAATGACTATTAAATTGCCATTTAGCGTTACAAAGGCAAATTGGGTGTAATGACCGGTAGGTTAACTTTAGTTCGATGACGCGGGACAAGGTGGGGGTTGGGTGGCAGCACGCTGGGGGTGTGGCTGGAGGTCCCAAGTGCGCGTTGTCGGTTGGATGTTTTGGAGGTCGGGGCACCGCCACCAGGGCACGGCGACTTCGCAGCGGGATGGCGGTGGCGCCGGGAGCTGTGAGCCTGGTGCGGTGGGAACAGAGGTGCGGCTCTTCAGAAATAAGGTCCTGGTTTGCGGGCCCGGTCACCCTCCCGGCCGGGCTGGGAAGCCCTCGGACTCGGCGCACGTGGGGCGCGTGCCCCAAGCCCTGGCTCCGATTCCTCCCTCCGCGGACCCGCCGGTCCGACGTCCCGCCGCAGCCCCGGGAGCCCGGCGGGGAGCCTGGTGGGCGCCGGAAAGCTCAGATCTCCGACCCTTGGGGTGGTCGTGTGTCCCGGCCGCCACCAGGCCCAAGCAGGACATTGCAGCATCACCTCTCGGCTTCCGGGACTCAGCGCCGCAGTTTCTCCATCTAACCGGTTTCATCTCAGCTGCCGGCACGAATGCACCGAAACCTGAAAGGGAAGAGCGGAGATTGTCCTCCCTTCCGAGGCTGCTGTGTTAAGTTCTTAGTCTGAACATAACCGAATTTAGCTGTGCTTAAAAATCGAATTGTGTGCATTCTCCGGAGAATTCACTAGGATTCCTTATTCCCAGCCGGCAGAGCGGCTGCCTGGCTCCATCGCGCTCGTCGGACGCTTCTTTCCTGCCCACTCCAGGGAGGGTCCTGGGGCGGAGGTCCCGCCAGACCGTTCCTGGTGATTGACTGCTCTACTAATTCTAACCAGGAAAGAAGTCAATACACTAATAGAATAACAAGCAGCCCATTCTTGATGAATTTCCCCTCCACTCAGGGTTCAATTGAACGCTTTGCTTGCGCTGCTTGTTTCCCAAAACCATATTAAATAAGGCCAAGAGAGAACACGCTTTGATTTTTGTGTGAAAATCAAATATAGCTACTCACTACTGCAAAATAGTTTGCACAACTTAGAGGTAAGCAAATTAGTGGTTAAAGTCGTATTAGAGAAGTCACCCAAACACTTGCTGAAACTAGGTTGCATGGCATTTAAAACAAAATCGCCTTTCACTCAATGGCAGGTAAACCTTCCAAGTAAAAAACAAACGAACCCCCAAAACCTCTCCCATAAGCTTTCATTGCCTCCTAACTTAAAAACAATGAAATCAAAGTGATCTTGAAATCACAGTTCTCTCTACATACTGGAGAGCCAGTTCCTGACCCGAGAATATAGTCTTTTGAGTCTTCTCATCAGTTCTCACTAGCAGTAAAAAGCTATTTATTTTCTTAATAAAATCTATCCTAGATTTCTGTCTCGTTGGTTTTGGGCATAGCAAGTGGCAGTATTTTTAAAAATCGAAGTGAAATAATTTAGATGCAGGTTTTTATCTACACATGGTAGTATTGTGTTACACAGTTGAGCAATATCATCCTCACTTTGAACTGGATCTGAAGTTTATGTTGCCACCATAAATTTCTCTTACGCACAAATTCGTACCTAAAAATGCAATCTTTGGTTTCTTAAGTGATTGTGGTCCACAAATTTATTCTAAAAGTCTTTCTAAATCATCAGGATTCATCGAAGCTAACAAAGCAAGTGTTTGGAAGCTGCCTGCCCTTAGTGAGCAGGATTGAGTCTGATTTGCTTTAAACTGAAAGTAAACAGTCGCCAGCAGAATGAGTTTGAACACAACATCAGTTGATAAAAGTCTGATTGATTACTTGTTCTAAGCAAAGCCTTAAATAGAAGACAACTGGGTTACACCCCCACCCTTCCATATACAAAACACCCTTCCTGTTCACTTCAACACTGCACACACTCTCACACACATAACACTTGCATTTACATCTCAACACAGATTACAGAGAAGTACCTGCAATCCCTGCGGTTGTTCCTCCGTGCAATTTGATTCTGGGTTTTGATTCCTGTGTCTCAATTAGAAAAGATAAGTTAGATTGTCATAAAACCCCCAAAACAGTTAGGAGAATGTCCCATGTGCAGCTAGCATTTCTGAAATTGAGTTCGGCTGTGGCCTCTGCTAAACTTCCAAGGGGCTTTGTTCCACTCAGACCTTCCCTCTTGGTCCTGAAGACACTTATCCTCCTCTCCAGTTAATGAGTTTCACCTAGTCTGGCGGTTCTGGTTTTTACAAAAGATCTGCAAAGCACTAATTGCAAAAGGAAAAAAGTTCTTGTTTTGCATTAATCAGAATGTGGAGTTCTAGAGTAAACATGCTTTTTAATTTTCATGTTTCAAGAATCAAGCCTTATCCTCACTTCAGGATGTGCACACACACATAAGCTCAGCAGTTTTTGGGTGTAGAATGTGAAGCCCTCTGCAGCAATTACTGTGGCTTGGGTCCTTTCCTACTTAACAGAACGCTGAAAGGAAAAGATATGCCTGTACCAAATACACTTTCAGAAAATATTGTATAGAGGCTGTTTCTTCTTAATGATCTTTTGATACAGAGTTCACTTAGTCTAAGGGATTCTTTGTTCCAGAACTAAATTATAAAGGAAAAAACTGTCCATGAAGATTTATTTTCTAAAGTTATGTTACTTGGAGCCCTTATTGCAGCGGTTCTCAACCTGTGGGTCGCGACCCCTTTGGCGGTCGAACGACCCTTTCACAGAGGTCGCCTAAGACCAGCCTGCATATCAGATATTTACATTACGATTCATAACAGTAGCAACATTACAGTTATGAAGTAGCAACGAAAACAATTTTATGGTTGGGTCACAACATGAGGAACTGTATTTAAAGGGCCAGAAGGTTGAGAACCACTGCCTTAGTCCATAAGCTACTGTTTCTGTTGCATTTGGGGCTGTTTCTATACATTTATATATATATATATATAAAACGATGGAAATGAAGTAAATTTTTTGAATTCTGGTACTATGAGGGAATCAAAGCACATCAGAAATAGTTATGCTTGCTTAGTTAACATTTTGAAAGGCAATTCCATCAACATGCAAAAACCCAAATTGGGAGAATTTTTTTGTAAGCATATTGCACCATTTCATACTATTTTTTGTTTAAATTATTTATTTTTATGTAAGATGTTTTAAAAATTAATTCTCATTTTCCAAAAATGCATTCACGGCCCCTTGATAAAGGCTGGTTCCCTTGCTGCTTTAGTATTTTTTTTTTCATCTGTGAAAATATCTGGAGTTTATTGTTACTTACTATACAAAATATAGTTTAGAAAAAGTGCACGTTTAACTGCTAAAACACCTTCCTAAGGATTCACTTTGCACATTCAGATAAAACGAAAACAAAATGAAGTGAAATAAAATGTTTCAACCTCAAACGGTAGTTCTTCACATGTAGAAGAGATTTGGGTTCCTTGGTAACTGTTTCGATCATTTATAAATCATGCTTTATCCATGTTATGTCTTTTAATTTTCATTAATGTTATAAGTTCATGGTTTTTTAGCTTTCTTTTAGTATTTTTACTCCAACACGTTATTCCAATGATACGTTATTGAAATGTATTGTAACATCATGTCAACTATTATAAAAAACAAAACAAAACCTATATAACTCAGCGAAAAAGAAATGACCACTTGACTTTCACAAGAAAGCACTTGTTTCTTTTGTTATATTTAAATATCCATTGAACATAGGAAATATAAATTGGCATATTAAAGAGTAAATACATTTGTACAATAAAACACCAACAAAATCGGTGTGCAACCCCTGTTAAGTTCTAATATGATGGAAAAATTATACAAATTTTAGTTACTTATTCTTTACATCCTGGCTACAATTCAATAAATTACCTTACTCTCTTCCTTCTTCTTGGCATGCTTTGAAATATAAATTGATGTCAATTTTAGCAATTGTGTTTGCTTTCCCTAGCATTTAATCAAGGTATTCAAAATCAGACAAGCAAATATCTTAGAAAGAGTAAGTAATATGTCTACAGAAGAATGAGTGTATTTATTTTATCAGTTGATTTGGGGAGACCAGATTCCATATAAAAAATAGTTTATAGCCCTCCACGATGAACCGCATGGCTGGAGGTGGGAAGGGGGCCTTGTTTTAGGGTAATACGCAAACACTCATTTGCCAAATAATGATCAAAACATTTTAAAATCAGCATTAAATTTAAAGAGCTCTGTCAATCCATATAAGCAGTATTTTGATTACTTTTATTCCATTTAATAATTCCTCTGCAATAATGTTTCTATGTGCATGATCCACCAATTTACTTTCCAACATTAATGAAATTGCACTTAAGGGGAGGGGGTGCTCTTCAAAAATTAATCTCCCAAGATAAATTCCACTTTCAAAAAGATTCATTGTTAAAGCTGGGTTGATTTTTAGAACTACAAACACCAACAAAGTCTCCAACACTTAAAACTCAAGAGAGCTTTGGCTAGGAATGTGGTGGGTGTGGACTCAGCCAGCTTTTCGCATCATTTGGAACTTCTGGAAGGAGGAGATCGCCACCGCAGAACCTCCTGGCATGTCACATCATTCGGTCCTGGGGCTGCTGCTGTCTCCCGCCCGCAGCAGCGGTTCCGAGACGGCCCCCCTCCGTGACCCGTGTGTGCGTTTCCGTAGCCGCAGACACAGAAGCCCGCGTGGGCACGTCTCCTCCATCCATCCTCGCCACGTCCTGCAAAGCCCGCAGGCCTCGGGCAGGACCCCGCCCAGGGCGCCCGCGCGGTCACCACGTCCGGCCATAGAGCAGGTTGGCCCCGAGCACGCCGCCGCCGCCGCCGCCGTAGTCCCCCGCGGCCGCGTCCAGGGCCGCCAGGCCGCCCCCGGGGCCGTGCAGCGCGGGCGGGCTGGGCGACAGCTCCTCCAGTTCGGGCGCGGGCGTCGGGGCGGGCGGCTGCGGGCCGGCCTGGCCGGGCGTCGGCGGGCCCGGGGCCCCGTTCTGGCACGGCTTGCCGTCCTTGACCAGCACGGGCACGGCCACGCGGCGCGGGGACGGCGGCAGCGGCGGCGGCGGGGCCAGGCCGCCGTCCTGTTGCAGCTGCTGCGCCGCCTTGTCCTTGGCCTGGCGCTTCATCTTGTAGCGATGGTTCTGGAACCAGATCTTGACCTGCGTGGGCGTCAGGTGGATCATGCCGGCCAGGTGCTCGCGCTCGGGCGCCGACAGGTACTTCTGCTGCTTGAAGCGCCGCTCCAGCTCGTAGACCTGCGCCTGCGAGAAGAGCACGCGGCGCTTCCTGCGCGGCGCCACCGCCGCCGCCGCCGCGTGCAAGGGCGCCAGCGACTTGGCCGCGTCCGCGATGCCCGCCAGCGGCCCCATGCCGGCCACGTTCACGCCCGCCGACGGCCCCATGAACCTGGAAACTGGGGAGGGCCCCGAAGGGGAAGCCGGGTGAGCGCGAGGCCGGCTGCACGCCCCCCGCCCGTCCCCTCCCGCCACGTCCCGCGCCCGGAGCCCAGGACCCGCGGCCCCCCGCGCGCCCGGACACCGGCCCCCACGCGCCCCGCGCCGCGGCGGGGAGAGCCCGCGCCGTCCGCCCGTCCTCGGTCCCGCGCTCCGGGCCCCACTCACTTGACGAGTAGCGCGGGTCCGCGTTGGCTCCGTACCAGCCGGCGGCCCCCGCGGCCGCGCCGCCCCGCATGCCGTCGGCGTAGGCGGGCAGCTCGCCCATGGCGCCCAGGCCGCCGTTGCAGTAGCCGCCCACGGCGCCGGGCGGGAACTGCGAGACGCCCGCCGGCATGTGGTAGGTGGCGGCCGCCGCCGCTGCTGCCGCCGCCGCCGCCGCCGCGTTGTGCCCGGCCATGGGGTGCGGCTGCAGGCCCTGCGAGGGGGGGCCCGGCGGCGCGCGGTAGGCGGCGGCCGCGGCCCCCAGGGGCGCCCCCAGGCCGGGCGGCGCGCCGTCCATGGCGCCGCTGAACTTCTTGTAGGTCTCCTCGATGGGGCTCAGGATGTCGGACACGGAGAAGGGCGTCGTCTGCTTGGGGCTCAACGACATGGCTCGGCGGGCCGCCGGGTAGGGGGCCCCGGGGCGGGCGCGGGCGGGATGCGGCGGCCGCCTGTCGCCGCCACCTCGGCCGCGGAGCCGGCGAGGAGCAGTCGGAGGCGCCGCGAGCCCCCGGAGCTGCGGGTCTGGGGTTTGTTTTAGTCCCGCGCCAGGTTGACGACAGACTCGGGGGGCGGAGCAACAGCCCCAACGAGCAAACAATGGTCATTGGCATCTTTTTCTCTCGCCCCTTCTCCCCCTTCCCCATCACCGAGGCAAAAAGGGGAAAGGGGGCAGTTGGATGTCTCTTGACGAGAGCACCCCCCCTTTGCTTTGTGCGTGCTCCCGCCTCTGCCCTGGCAGTCACCCCAGCCCCCCAGCACCAGAATTAGACACCCCGAGGCCGGCGTCCAGGCTGAAGGCGAAGGACGTCGAGCTTCGCCCGTGCAGACTCTTGATTCCCTAAAGTGACTTCGTAGCCGAGTCCGAGTCCGGTATACTTGGGGACGGGAGATTTGGTGCTAAATTGGGGTGGGGGCGTGCAGGGCTCGCGTCGTCCTTTCCAGCACCCCCCCCCCCCCAAGCCGCCCTCACTCGCAACATCATCTACTCGTCTTTAAGTGTTAAAAAAAGGGAGGGGGGGAAGCTCTTGGGTTCCAGCATAAGAGCGCACGAAGAGAAGAGGTACAATGACCGTCCTTTGCCATTGTAGGGCTCCTAATTTATGCATCCCCTGACCCTTCAGCATCATTCTGTGGGCAACCAAACGGGCCCTTCTAAATTAGCTCCAAGTATCCGAATCCAAAGAAGAGAGAAAACACAGAGAGACAGACACTCTCAAACACTCAGATGCTAACTTGTAAGTATCCTGTTTTTACTCGGTGGGGATGGAGGTTGAGGTTGGTTAAGGCAAAGTGGGTAACTTTTATTTGTTAAAATGTTACAAGTTCAGTTTGCACCTGTAAAGTTCTTTACAGCTTTCTGCAGTTCCCTTCTCTCTCTCTCTCTCTCTCTCTCTCTCTCTCTCTCTCTCTCTCTCCCTCCCTCCCTCCCTCCCTCCCTCCCTCCCTCCCTCTCTACCCCCCTCTCTCTCCCTCCCCTCTCTTCTCTTCCTCTCTTCTCTCTCTCTCTTTCCCTCTCTCTCTCTCTCCTCTCCCTCTCCCTTCTTCTCTCTCTCTTTCTCTCTCGCTCTCTCTTGCTCTCTCTTTCTCTCTTGCGCGCTCTCTCTCTCTCTCTCTCTCTCTCTCTCTCTCTCTCTCTCTCTCCTCTCCCCCCCCCTCTCTCTTCCAACCTCCCTCTCTCCCTCTCTCATTCTTAGGGATTATTTTCCTATCACTCCCATGATCAAAAAGAAGAGGGGGGAAAAACCCCAAAGTACAAATATTTCTAACTGTTCATAATGTGTCTTTTTTTTATTGTCGGGAAAATATAACCTGTTCGAGGAAAAAATATAAAATGGATGCACAAATCAAGTGAATATGGTAGTTTCTCTTTAAAAACAAACACGTTATCATCATTTCATTTGCAAATGTACCTGCATAGCAAAGAATTTAGACATTGTAAACTCTCCATCAAATGCAGAACACGATAAGACAAAAGAAGTGTGCACTGCACATCAACTAAAGTTTTAAGATAATCTTACAGTTAAAAATAATGACAAAAGGAAAATGACATTGCAATTTTTAAGTTTTTCTGGAGACTGGGGCAGGAGAAAGAAAAGGAACAAGGAAAGTGCTTTTTAAAGCAAGATTTTATTGTTTAAAAAAAAGAAAAGGATATATGTACGCCAATCACTTCAGTATAACCTAACAGTACAAGTCTTGAAGGCAGGACAGTGTTAGCTAATCCTTTTCCTGTGCCATTTCAGCCCTTTGGGTGAAATGCCCTCCAAGATTTTGTTTTTGTTGTTTTAATCATTGTTTCATTCTTCCTTTGTACTTCAAAGAATCTGCTCTTGGGTTTGGGGGTGGGACTAGTATGGTCACCTCTGGGAAGAATGTATCCACAAGGCAAGTGTGAAGAGAAGTACTTTAAAATACTAAAAGGACAAAACACAAGATTACATGAATTGTTTGCAGTCATCCATTATTGACTTAGCAAGATGAGTATGGCTTCAACTTTAACATGATGCTATTTTTACAGGTCTTTCCTGATCTTGAAACACTTGGGGCTAGTTCTTCATTCTCGCCTGCGCTGGAATTGCCTACTTTTTTTTTTTTTTTTCCATTAGTGATACACAAAGAAGCATTTAGGTGTGTATTTGAGTGGTTGCTGGGATCCTGAAAACTGTAGTTTGAGTTTTAAGTTTTGGGTTAATTCAGTATTGTTTACTTGTGTTAGCTTAAATAAAAAGCAGTAGAAAGTCAGTCAGTTCAAACTGTCCTCAGAGACACCTGAGTAAAAGTGGTGGTTGTATCATCTGTGGATATACACATCTCTTGCAAACCAGTATATTTTATTTTTCAAGTTCAAGCATGTTTCAGAAATGAAACCCGAGATCATAATCTTCAAGTTGATTAGTTATCCAAATTGAAAACATGTTTATAATTACAGTCCCCTCCCCCAGACTATTGTTATTTATTGTGTTTTCAGGCTATGCATTTTATCTCATGCAGTTTTTTGTGTTCTTTTTTGTTGGTTTTCTTTTGTTTTTTAATAGGACTTCAGGATAGAGGCTCACGTAAGTGGTACTAACATACCACAAGTTGTTGCTTACTTTGTTTTTCAACACGATGGGCTCTGCTACAGGTACATTACATCTGAAAGGTTCCCATCTTTAAATCAAACAGCACTTTCGTATCTGGAGGCTCTCCGCAGAGAGTCACTTTCTGACTGCTGGGGAACCTTACACCCTAAATGGTACTCCTTCACTGGTGAGCAGTTCCGGGGGAGGGGGTATCCACAATGTTTAATATTTCTCCCTATCAATTATTTGTTTCTTGTTCCAGAAATTATATACTTCCATGCTGGACTTTTTGGATGTGTGCAGATGATTCCAAAAATAGATGTAGTCTGGAGCAGCGGTCGCCAGCCTTTCGGACCTCACGGACCACCAGTGATCTGTGGACCACCGGTTGGTGACCGCTGGTTTGGAGGATGCCTGTGTACATTCATATAGACAAGTTAAATCCAGTTAATGTTTCATCAAAGCTTTTCATCAAATGGGTTTCATCAAATTATTATCTCCCGAAATTATGGATAGAAGTTTATACTCAGTAGGTTATCGAATACTACTGACGAAATTGGATTCCATAGGAAATGTCTTCCTAAGGAGTGTTTTCTTTCCTCTTAAAAACAAGGAAAGAAAACACTCAGAAGAAAAAGCAAATGCTGTCAAAGGGAATACAGTGAGAAGAGATGTCCCTCCCACCCTGTCTTCCATCCTCCCAGTCTCCCTCCTCAGAGGCACCCGCACCTCCGTTACCTGTTTCTTCTGGGATGTCCTGTACATCTGGAAACCTACCATTTTACACACAAGGTGTACATGTTCTATATTGTTTGGTACCTTTTTATAGTTTAGGTTTTTGCAATTTCACACAGCACACTTAACCTCTGAAAACCTAAATGGGCTCTGCAGATACGGCAAATTTTCATGAACAAAAAGATTCAGTAGGATTTCTTGGCTTTATGACAAAAATGTGATATCTGTTGAAAATTTCTGATGGGTGAGTTAACCTTAGGGCCAAAGATATTTGGCAGAATAATTCTGCACTAGGAGCCTTCCCTAGAGTTGGGATTTGCTGTCGAAGCTCAGAGAAGGGCCTGAGGACTTAATGGGAAGTGTTTTTCTGGGGTGGCAAACAGATTTCTAATGTGTAATGAATTTATTTATTTATAAAGACAAACTGTATTTGAAAATATAACTTTCTGCTTGATACTAAAGAAGATAAGTACCTTTTAGAAATGAGAAACTTGAAACATGTAATTAGTTTAAAACAGTTGTGTAATTTAATTAACAAAATCTTCATTTTTTGAAGTAGCTTTAAATTATCATCTGTGCATTTGGGAAGGAATAAAGAAATATGTCAGGGTACTGGTGTTTTGTACCAAATTTTAAGGTTCTAAAGAGGAAATGAAATTGCAATAGAGATGAAACACAGATTAATTATTTTTAATATTTTTGCTAATTTCACCAGTGTCTAAAATCTCGTTCTTAGTTCTTTTCAGTCCTAAAGGCTTTTTGTTTGAACATTCACTTCAATTACTTTTGAATCTCTTTATGATAATTTTACATGTGTATTTATATGACTCTGTTATTTCTATGTGACACAGTCATCCTTTCATATTTGTATCACAAAATGCAATTATTGTAATTTAACTCCTATAAAAACTCTTGATTCATCCTTTTCTGAGATTCAGATATTTTAGGTTGAAAATAGTGTATTAATTTATTTGACCAGTTATTATTTTAAATTAACATGATTATTAATGCAATGTGAGAATGAATGGTAGGTGTCAAAGACATTATTGTTGTTGAAGTCATTATAATAATGAGTTCAATTAAATGATTCCTAAAAAACAAGAACTAGAAGGCTCCCACCCTTTCTAGGGTCCAGCTGTAATACTAGTTTTTACAGTCACAGAGAATAACATTAGGCTATACCAGTCGTGTAAACTATTAAAATTTCCTAGTATGTTACAACTCTCTCACCCTAGGATTGTGAGTTTGAACTAGAAATTTAATTTTTGTTTTTAAAATTATTTTTACATGACATGGAAAATAATGGCAATGTTTTGAACAAATTTACTTGTACATCTTGCTGACACAGAGTTTAACACTTTTTAGGATATAATGACATTTTAATTGAGCAGTGTCTTTGATTGTTTTTATATGTTTTAGAATGTCATTAAATGGCTCTTTTATAGAAAAAAATTCTTCAAATTAGAAGCAAAGCCATATTTTCATGTATTATTTTGTATGAGGAGCTAGTCATTCTAAAAGTTCTACCGTATCTCTACACCGAGCATGTCAAACTCACAGCTGGCAGGCCACATGCAATTTGACATGCTTGCTCTACACATACCTGATTAGAGTGAATCATATAGCTTTTAAAAAAATACATATTTTAAAAATGTTTCTGATATGCTCTCAGTTTTTCCAAATCTAAGAGGTTCAGTTAATTTAATGTAAAGTCTTTTTCTCTCCTACAGTTCCCATTAAAGATGTACCACCTTATATTTACAAATTAATTTGTAATTATCAAGGAGGTATCAGTATTTACACCTGAATCAGGAAATTGGGTTATATTTATTGATCTCTCTTACTTAAAAGAGAAACTCCAATTTTTGATAGTTGGATACATTGATTATTTGCTGCATTTATTAATAAACTTTTACCTGTAAAAAGAAATAACTATGGCCCAGCTGATATTGCTCAGTGGTTGAGCATTGACTTATAAATCAGGAGGTCACAGTTCAATTCCTGGTCAGGGCACATGCCCAGGTTTCGGGCTCCATTCCCAATAGGGGAGTGCAGGAGGCAGCAGATGAATGATTCTCATCATTGATGTTTCTATCTCTCTCTCCCTCTCCCTTCCTCTCTCTGAAGTCAATAAAAATATATTTTACAAAAGAACTATGAAAAGATTAGAGAATAATTTGACCTATTCTGTCCTTTATTGTTTTGTGAAATGCTAACAGGAGATATTTGACAGGTATTTACTGTATATGTCTCTGCATTTCAGGTTGAGAATTGTGCTTGAAGCAGTGGGCTAGTGTTCACCTCATACATCAATACCAGTTTTGGTATATTTTTTTAAATTTTCTTTGTTTTGATAGATTTTAAGCAATTCAATTATTGAATCAGTATTTGGCATTAAAAAGCTTAACATGAAATAACTTAGTCTATTTTATGTGGACATTATATATCATAAGGAGAGCCTAACTGATAAAAGTTCTCTCATCAGGTTTTCCTAATGAGTCTTAAACCACAACTAACCTGTCAGATGGGTTTGATATTACTAATAATCACTTCAAGATATCCAGTTTATGCCCAGTTGGGGTGGCTCAGTGGTTGAGCATCTACCTATGAACCAGGAGGTCATGGTTTGATTCCCAGTAAGGGCACATGCCTGGGTTGCAGGCTCAATCCCCACTGTGGGCATGCAGGAGGCAGCCAGCCAATCAGTGATTCTCTTCATCATTGAGGTTTCTGTCTCTCCTTCTCCCTTCCCTCTCTGAAATCAATAAAAATATTTTTTAAAAAATATCCAGTTTGTAAAGTAAACTAATAATGGAATCTGACTTGTCAGTAAATCTAGTGTTTATTAAGTTCTTGAAAATGAGGTTCTACATTTAAAAGGTAGTTTGATTTTGTCACTATATAGGGAATTGCTTTTAGAAATAATGGAAATTTCACAAAAGTTTCATAAACCACAGCTATTAGCATTGAACCAAAAATGCCAAGCTAGAGAAATAAGAGTTGCTTGAGAAAATCAGTACCAGCCCTAATGAAAGCAGCTTATCATTGGTATACAATATATCTTTTAAAGATATAATTATCTGATAGAAGACATATATACCATTTGGAGATCATCCCTTCCAAAATAAAAAGCATATATATCCAAAATACATTTTAAAATAAAGTGAACTTAACCTTAAGAAAAAAAAAGGGCACACCTCACTGAGTGAAAGATTTTTTAAAATTACACACTTAAAAAAAGAGAAATTTAGAATTGTTTAAAGTTTATTTTTTAATGGAATAACTAAACCTTGAACTGTGAAAGGTCTATTAAGGTGGAATCCTATATATTAAAAGGCTAATATGCAAATTGTCCCCTAGACTGGAAGTTCAACCAGGGGGCGGAGCTGGCCTGCCAACTGCCCATGGCCCCTCCCACCAACCGGCCCAGCCCCAATCGCCCAATCGCCCCAATCGGGGTGGGCCAGCCAGACCCTACTTGTGCACAAATTTGTGCACTGGATCTTATGTTATACATAAATTGTTCTAGGAATTTGATAATGGAATATTTTACAAGGTAATTATATTCATATGTTCTTTATATGCTTACTAATGGAACCAAGTACTCTGAAAGATCTGAATGAAAACTATTGCACAAATGAAGTTTTATTTTTCTATAGTCTGGTGTATATGATGATTTCTTCTAGAGTTGATTTTATTAAGTGCAGTATTTCTTTAGGATAATCAGTGATAGTGTATATATGATTGAGCTACCATTGTAAGCAAAATTGATGGCAGACTGCCTTGATGCAGCTTTTACCAACAATTTGCAGAGATGAAAAGGGTGATGGAAATGGTGGTTTAGGAATTGCTTTCTAAGGACACTGGAGGATTGAAAAGAAACCTGGGGTTTCAGCGATCTCTGAAATCATTTTCACATAAAGCCTAGGTTTAGTATGTACATGTGTTGTTAAGTGCTTTGCTCATGGAAAAAAAATATTTAAGTGGAATAAAGAGATTATTTGGTCATGGATCATAAATGATCAAATTGGAGTTTCAGAAAGAGAAATTAAGGATGCTCTTAACATTCAGTATTCCAAATGTGGTTGTGTCACACTACATAGGCAATAAATGAACATAGGTAAATATTTATGAAAACCAAGGAAGTCTAATTATGAAATGTCCTTCGCTTTCTATGTATAAATTGCCACATTTCTATGTGTTCAAGCAAGTTAGTTGTATCTCTCTCACATAGATATTTTGACATAGAGGCTCATGAGGAACTTAATGAAGCAAAAAAAATTATCCATTTAATCTTCCTCTACCTTGGTTCATAAAGGATATGAGGCAGTTTGTAAATAAATATATTTGTGTACTTTAAACACTTAGTAAGTCCTGGCCAGTGTGGCTCAGTGGTTGAGCATTGACCCAGGAACCAAGAGGTCGCCAGTTGATTCCCAGTCGGAGCATATGCCCAGGTTGTGGGCTCGATCCCCAGTAAGGGGTGCGTACAGGAGACAGTCGATTGATGATGTTTCTCTCTCATCAATGTTTCTCTCCCTATATCCATCTCCCTTCTCTCTAAAAATCAATAAAAACATATTAAAAAACAACAACACAGGATTAGGACCTCATAAATAAGGACTTTAAGAGAGTAGAAAGTTAAGATATGAGTAAAAAAAAAGTCAACTATTCAGACCACAAAGCCTACCAAGTTCTGATAGTTGAGCCTCAAATTTGGCTCTAAGAATCCTAATGGTTAATTTGAAAAAGTGGGTTACACTTCCTATATTTTTTGGAAGGAAAACCCCTCTGATTTCTTGGAGAAAGAAGAACACTTGGCTCTGAAAGAAATGTCTCATGGGAGTGGGGGTGGGTTTCACATAGTGCGCACTGAATGTAAAATTCTGTAGCGGGGGAAGTTGTTTCCTAAAGTTGGCTCATTATAGTGGCTATTCCTCAAAAAATGTGAGACCTCCATACCAAATCAGGCAACTCTGAGGGGTGGGAACAAAATGATAGGGTCCAGGTACTTACCTTCTATTCCAGAAACAAACTGCATACATTTCCAAGAAGACTTCATAAAAGCCACCTTATTATTCTACAATCTGGTTATTAGAAAGTTCTTATACTGAGGTTAAATATGTCACTGTAATTGCAGTTCCTTGTTCAGTCCTTTGATGTCAACCTATAAAGTGTAGTCACTTCCCATAAAGCTCTCTAAATATAAAAAAGATACCGTATCATGTTATTCTACTAGTTTTCTACTTTTCATACAAAAAAAAAAAATCCCCCAGAATGAAAAGATCTGGAATGAACATACACAATTCTATGAACCAAGAATTGATCAAGTGATTACCATATGCTTAAGGGTGTCCTGAGTGCTTTAGAAAATTGAGAAGGGAGCCCCTTGATAACAGAGAGAGGAAGTTTATTCTTGGCATCCACATGCTGATCTTGAAACAGTACTTTACAATAAATGTTTTTATTGATTTTACAGAGAGAGGAAGGGGGAGAGAGAGAGAAACGATTTCACACTCCACTTCTCATTTTGGACCAGTCACATTGCAAGTGCTTGGTAGTGGTTTGGATTAAGAATTGTAGCTCTGGCCCTAGCTGGTTTGGCTCAGTGGATAGAGTGTTGGCCTGTGGACTGAAGGGTCTTGGGTTTGATTCCGGTCAAGGGCACATGCCAGGGTAGTGGGCTCAATCCCCAGTAGGGGGCGTGTAGGAGGTAGCCAATCAATGATTCCCTCTCATCATTGATGTTTCTCTCTCTCTCTCCCTCTCCCTTCCTCTCTGAAATAAAAAACAAATAAATAAATAAAAAGTAGCCCTAACTGGTTTGGCTCAGTTGATAGAGCGTTGGTCTGCAGACTGAAGGGTCCCAGGTTCGATTCCGGGCAAGGGTGTGTACCGTGGTTGCGGGCACATCCCCAGTAGGGTGTGTGCAGGAGGCAGCTGATCAATGTTTCTCTCTCATCGATGTTTCTAACTCTCTATCCTTCTCCCTTCCTCTCTGTAAAAAATCAATAAAATATATTTTTAAAAAATAAAAATAAAAAAACTTAAAAAGTAGCTCTGGAGTAGAAATCAGAAAATTGTGGCCTCCAGGCCAAATTGAATATTGCACCTGTTTTTGTAGGGCCCAGGAGCTAGGAATGGTTGTCACATTTTAAATGGTTGAAAAAAATGAATAATAATATTTTGTGATATGAAAATTATGTGAAATTAAAATTTCAGTGTTCATAGATAAAGTTTTATTGAACATAGCCACACTACTTCCTCGGGGTCAGAGTTGAGTAGTTTCAACAGAGACCTAAAACATTGCCTGTAGCCCTTTCAGCCTCTGCTAGAGTAGAAGTAAAAGTCACCCTCACAGATACCCACCCCCACAGCTGTCTCTAGAAGTAATCACTATTATTAAGGGTTTTCTGTGTGTTTTTTTCCAGACCTGTTTTTCTATGTGTGTCCATATAAATACAGATTTTCTGTAGTTATATTTCCTTATGCATCTAGAACAGCTATTCACTCTTTAAAAAAATATAATGGTATCATCCTATATAATAAAAGGTTAATATGCAAATTGTCCACTCGACCGGGAGTTCAACCAGGGAGCAGGGCCGGCCAGTCAACCACCCGTGGCCCCTCCCCCTGGCTGGCCTCACCCCCATCAGCCCCCCACCCTGGTCCGGGGTGGGGCTGGCTGGACCCCACCCATGCACTGGGCCTCTAGTTTCATATATTGATTTCCTTGCTTTGCTTAACTATGGGGTGCCCCCCCCGCCCCCCCCCCTGCAAAACGTATACACATTTAACAGCTGATAGCTCAATTAATGTTTCTTTCTTTTCAGATTTAACCCATCGGAATTGATAATTATTCAAAGTGTGCATACACTTTCTTGGGACACCCTGTATATTTTATATAAGTTTTCACATCAATGCCTATACATATGCTGCTTGTAGTACAAATGTGTGTTACCATGGCAATACACACAGATGTTCATCATTCTTTCTAATAATCACATGTTATTCCACGATATCATTTTACTATACATTATTTAATTAATCCCCTATTAATGAGTTTAGGTCCTCCCCTTCCCTTCCCCTTCCCCTTCCCCTTCCCCTTCCCCTTCCCCTTCCACTTCCACTTCCCCTTCCCTTTCCCTTTCCCTTTCCTTTCCCTTTCTTTTCCCTTCTGTTTCTTTCTATTCTCTCTTCCTCTCTCTTTCTCTCTCTCCCTTTATCTTTCTATTACAAACAGTGTTTGCAGTGAACATACATACAGATCTTTATGTACTGGTCCACATATTTCTGCAGGATAGATTTTGTAGAAGTAAAATTGGAACAAAGGGTAAGTTTATTATACATTTTGGTAGAGGTTTGCAAATTACCCTCCGAAAAGACTATATCAGTGTTAGCAGTATATGATATACCTTTTTCTCCCCACATGTCTCCCCAATATAGATAATCATTAAATTTACCAGTCTAGTTTAGTTTGACATACATACTTTAGTATCTCTTTAATAGTCTTCCATTTACTGAAACACTATTGCTTGTTTAAAAAACCAAAAAGAAAATATTAACCAAGAAATATAACCACTTAAGTATGCAAGCTAGAAATTTTAGTGTAGGACTCTGATATATTTGCGTTTTCATCCTTGTTATTTTTCTTTTAGAGGAATATAGCATAGTAAAAAGCAATTATGCTTTATAATTAAAACTTCAGCTGAAAACTAATACAAAATAATACTGAATGTAAACTGTAATTGAAAACAGTTTTTAAAAAGACATCACTTGAATCCTGCTATACTAACCTGTAAAATTTGATGGCAAACTTTATGTAATCTTTTGGGAATCTGTTTTCTCTTCTGTAACAACGTTACAGTTAGATTAAATAAGGTTTAAGTAATAGATGAAATCACCTATCGTTGCTGTTCCATAAAAATGTTTGCTTTTTTTATCACTTCCTTTCTTTTGCTCTCGCTCACTGCTTTCTTTCTGCACAAACAAAAGGACATATTCTCTAAAATTCCATGCTGTATTGCTGAACTTGCTGACCCACACATGTCTAAGGGGACAGCTATGGGGATGGATCTGGACTTGTGGAGAGAAAGATTTATTGTTTTGAGGACCGAGTCTTTTCAACATCCCCTGACACCTTCCCTTCACTTAATTTCCTCTTGTTCCATGACATTCTAAATCCAAAATGTTGAATAATATTACTCTCCCTTTGGGAAATACATGAATCTTCAAACCTAAAGTAAGTACCTTCCTCTTTCCTTTTGGAAGAAAATCAACTGGATAATTCTGGAATCAACCAAACAGATCTTATCTTTTCTTTTCTTTTCTTTTCTTTTTTCTTTTCTTTTCTTTTCTTTTCTTTTCTTTTCTTTTCTTTTCTTTTCTTTTCTTTTCTTTTCTCTCTCTCTCTCTCTCTCTCTCTCTCTCTCTCTCTCTCTCTCTCTCTCTCTCTCCTTCTTTCTTTCTGCTATACAATCTTTTTTTATTAAGTTATTACATATGTGTCCTTATCCCCACATTATCCCCTATCCCCCCCCCACTCATGCCCTCACCCCCCTGTTGTCCGTGTCCATTGGTTAGGCCTATATGCATGCATATAAGTCCTTTGGTTGATCTCTCCCCCTTACCCCCACCCTCCCCTACCTTCCCTCTGAGGCCCAACGGTCCGATCGATGCCTCTCTGTCTCTGGATCTGTCCTTGTTCATCAGTTTATGTTGTTCATTATATTCCATAAATGAGTGAAATCATGTATTTTTTTCTTTTGTTGACTGTCTTATTTCACTTAGCATAATGCTCTCCAGTTCCATCCATGCTGTTGCAAATGGTAAGAACTACTTTTTTTCAGCAGTGTAGTATTCCATTGTGTAGATGTACCACAGTTTTTTAATCGACTCATCTGCTGATGGGCACTTAGTCTGTTTCCAAATCTTATCTATGGTGAATTGTGCTGCTATGAACATAGGGGTGCATATATCCTTTGTGATTGGTGTTTCTGGTTTCTTGGGCAGAGACGTTTCTTATGCCGATAATTTGTTAGCCTTTATCTTTTTTTAAAAATTAAATCTTTATTGTTCAGATTATTACAGTTGTTCCTCTTCCCCCCCCCCCCATAGCTCCCCTCCACCCGGTTCCCCTCCCACCCTCCGCCCTCACCTGCCCCTGCACTGTCCTCATCCATAGGTGCACGATTTTTGTCCAGTCTCTTCCCGCATCTCCCACACCCCTTTTCCCCCCAAGAATAGTCAGTCCACTCCCTTTCTGTGCCCCTGATTCTATTATAATCACCAGTTTATTCTGTTCATCAGATTATTTATTCACTTGATTTTTAGATTCACTGTTGATAGATGTGTCATTGTTGTTCATAATTTGTATCTTTACCTTTTCCTTCTTCTTCCTCTTCTTAAAGGATACCTTTCAGCATTTCATATAATCCTGGTTTGGTGGTGATGAACCCCTTTAGCTTTTCCTTATCTGTGAAGCTCTTTATCTGACCTTCAATTCTGAATGATAGCTTTGCTGGATAAAGTAATCTTGGTTGTAGGTTCTTGGCATTCATCACTTTGAATATTTCTTGCCACTCCCTTCTGGCCTGCAAAGTTTCTGTTGAGAAATCAGCTGACAGTCATATGGGTACTCCCTTGTAGGTAATTGACTGTCTTTCTCTTGCTGCTTTTAAGATTCTCTCTTTGTCTTTTGCTCTTGGCATTTTAATTATGATGTGTTTTTGGTGTGGTCCTCTTTGGATTCCTTTTGTTTGGGGTTCTCTGCACTTCCTGGACTTGTAAGGCTATTTCTTTCACCAGGTAGGGGAAGTCTTCTGTCATTATTTCTTCAAATAGGTTTTCAATATCTTGTTCTCTCTCTTTTTCTGGCACCCCTTTAATCTGGATGTTGGTACACTTAAGGCTGTCCCAGAGGCTCCTTACACTATCTTCGTATTTTCGGATTCTTTTTTCATTTTGCTTTTCTGGTTGGGTGTTTTTGCTTCTTCATATTTCAAATCATTGACTTGATTCTTGCAATCCTCTGGTCTGCTGTTGGGAGTCTGTATAATATTCTTTATTTCAGTCAGTGTATGCTTAATTTCTGGTTGGTCCTTTATCACAACCTTAAGGGTCTCACTAGATTTCTTGAGGGTCTCATTAAGTTTATCGGCGGTTTCTAGAAAATTCATGAAAAACCTTAAAAGTGTGGTTTTGAACTCTATATCCAGTCGTTTGCTTTCCTCCATTTCTGTCATTTGTGACCTGTTTCTTTGTCTCCGCATTTTTTATGCTTCCCTGTGTCGATAGAGTGGCTTTCTGTGCTAAGTGTCCTATAGGGCCCAGTGGCTCAGCCTCCCCAATTACCTGAGGTAGACACTCTTGGTGAACCCCTTTGTGGACTTTGTGCACAGACTTCTTGTAGTTGAGCCTAGATTGTTGTAGGTATCACTGGGAGGGATTGACCTCCAGGCCAATTGGCTGTGAGAATCAGCTGTGTCTGCAGTGGGAGAACTTCTGTGCTAGCGACACCCCTCCGGGACAAGACTTGCTTCAGTGGGGCTTTGGTGCTCACTGAGTCTGCACCCTGAGTGTGTCCTTTATGGATCCGAGGAGCTGCAATCTGGATGGTCCCACTCTGACCACCCAGCACACTGGTTCCTGGATCTCTAAGGAGGTGCAAATCTAGCCTCTGCCTGAGGCTAGCCAGCAGGAGCCAGCTGTGAAGCAATGCAAGTTGCCATGGGGCCTTGGGCCAGCTGCAGTTTGTTAAGTAATTTTCAGATTGCAAAGGGCTGGGCCTTTCATATGCAAAAGCCTCCGTGCACGGCTTGGGTGGGGTGGGGTCCCAGGGGATCAACAGGGCGGAGCGAGCAGTTATGGCTGCTCTCAGTCCTGCCCTTAGAGGCCCCGCTTCTCAGTGTCCCGGCAATCGCTGTGAGCACCTCCGAGAGAAAGCTGCCCTTGAGTTCCAACCGATGCCAGACAGTCCCATTTCTCCCGTATGAGTCTGGGTCCCCAGAGACTCGCCTGGAACTGGAGCTCAGAGCTTGAGACTCCCTCCTGATTGAAAAAGAGAACCGTGTCCTCAGCCGCCAGCCCTCTCTGCATGCACCTCCGCACCTTTTTATTTTACTTCCGCACCGCACCTCCTCTGAATCTCGATATGCTTTTCTCGTTCCTTCTAGTTGTAGAATTTCCACTCAGCCAGCCTTCCTGTGGTTCTGGATGATGTCTGTTCCGTCTTTTAGCTGTATTTTTGAAGTGGTTGTGCGAGGCAGCAATCTCCGGTGTTTACCTATGCCGCCATCTTGGTTTCTCTAGCCTTTATCTTATAAAGAGGAGAGTGATGACTTTCAACCCTTTACATGTTGGAGTTGAAATGTGCTGAGCACTAAGTAGCCACTAAATAAACTGCTTATTAGACAGCAGAATTTTGTGTATTTGTTTAAGGACTTCTTTGTTGTTGTTCTGGGAGTTGCCAGCTTACATAAAAAACAGTTATAGAAAATTAAAGCTGTCTTTAAATAGTTAGAAAGTTATAATGTAAAAGAGAGATTAGCTTTGTTCTTGATGGCCTCAAAAGATCTATTAGTGGAAATTTTATATATGTAGATTGATCTTAAGATTTTAATTCAATATAAGAACCTTCTAGCAAAATTCTTCAACAGTGTTCGACATGTAGGTGGTAGTTTATGAACTTGAAAATCCATCTCTAATTGTGAATTGGTTTGGGAAAGCCACCGAGTCTCCCCTACTCCCCAGGGTGAGAATGCGAAAGAGGGGACCGAGTGGCACCTCCTTGGGTATTAAGGTAAAGGGTGAACTGTGTTGGATGGAAGGTGGCTCTGGGTAACCTCCATTGTGGAGATTCTTTGATTCTTCAGACAATGTGTCCTTTAAACTTTCCTAAGGAGAAAAAGTCCACTTCTCTTCCAGACTTTTGTCTAAATAGACTTTTGTCTAAATGGAGTTTAAGTCCATTTACACACATAATGGTGGTGGCCTTTGAGGAAACTGATATGGTGTCCTGAACCCCATTCCAAGTTTTCAGCTAAGGGTTAGGCATGAGCTCCTCCAAAGCAGAAGACTGAATATGTTACCAGCCTGGCCCCTAGCAATGCACCTCAGTGAGACCCCAGTGGGCAAGTGTGCATGTATGTGTAGTGCTGGGCTGTTGTGACATTGCTTGTAAGTGTGTCTGTGAGACAGGAAAGAGAATATGCCGTGTGCACAAGCTCCTGTAAGTGACTTTCCCCTTTTGCAGGAACTCATGTGCAGGGAAGAGAGCAATTCAAGACATTTTAAGATTTATGTCCATTGCTGGAAATTGCTGTATGTAGTAAGCTTGCTGACAATACAAGGCTTGTGTGTGGTATGGCTGCTTTATACTGCTTTTGCACTAAAAGCTTTATTGCTAATGATAAAACAGGGAAAGACTTTTGTTACCTATTTTACATCTTACCGTTTAATTTCTAAGAAACATTTATATCCCCAAAGGTTAAAAAAATAAACCAAGTTTTTAAAAGTTGTTTTCAAGGGATAAGACATTATTTTTAAATAATGTTTCTGAATTTTATAATTCCTGGTTTCTGAACTCTATATAATTCATTGTTTTTCCAGCCTCTAATCAAGATGTATTTACAAATATATTTTTATGAGAGGCCAGGCCAGTGATTAGGGCCAATAGGGGCCTTCCTTCATTCCGCGCCACCCTCTGGTGGTCAGTGCACATCATAGCAGTTGGTCGAACTCCCGAGGGGACAATTTGCATATTAGCCTTTTTTTTATATAGGCTGTGTTCCAGGAACCCATTATACTGACTTCAATGGACTTATTAAAGAGCTGAGCCCAGAAAATTTGGGTTTTACACAAGTTACAAGTGATATTAGTGGCACAGTTGATAGGTTTTAAAGTGATCCTTTCTGATCCTTTCATAATGTTTTACAGATTTTAAATTAAGATATAATACCCACACATTAAAGTTCAGTTTTGTGAGCTTTGACAAATGCAAACAGTGATGTAACCACCATTACAGTAAAAACATGGAATATTTCCATTAACCTAAAAAATTCAATTGCGCCTTTTAAAATTTTATTTTTTACTGTTAGGTCTGTGATTCATTTCCAGTCATTTTTTTTGTGAGTTTGTAAGGAAGTATGGATCTAGTTATTTTACTTTTTAAATTCATTTCTCTCTCTCTCCCCTTCCTCCTTCCATTTGTGAGTGAATATCCAATTATTCTAGAACCAGTTGTTGAGTTGCCTTTTTGTTTTGTGGAAAATCAATTCATCATATACATATGTATCTAAAATTTCTGAGCTCTCACTTCTATTCCATTGATTTATATGTCTATAATTCTCACAAATTTAAAGTTCACTGATGTGGTTAAGACCAAATACTTACTGCCATGATTATCTCAGTACTTAAGCTGTGACATGCTGAAAAGTACAAAGCAAAACTCTATGGATGTGTGTATTCTTTTTACTTTTAAAAATGGCTTAGGCAACTATAACTCATTGGCATTTATATTTTGGAGCTAAAATGCAGAGATTACATTTGGATTAACATGTTGCTACTTATATTCTGAAACTAATTATGTGCCAGTATAATGAGATGAAAATGTTAACATGTCATGTGAAAAAATTTCAGATATCATGATGAAACCGTTTATGCAATCCTGGTTTCATAATTACTTTCTATTTTCTAGAAAATCTGTTTCAATATTAAAATTATTCAAGAGTAAAGCATTACTAAGAAAGTTGAGAAATTTCTTTCCCTGAACTCCTAATAAAATCTCTTAGTTTTTTTGGTGTAACTTCATCTTGCTTGGCCTGAGTTTGAGTTGCAAGAGTGTACTTTAAGACTTGGGGAACCCCAGCTTCTCCCTTGCCTACATCCAAAGCCAGACTTCTTTGGTTCCTTACACAAGAGCTGTAGTTCACTAGCTATTCTGTGTCTAAAGTACTTCAGCTGTAGGTAGATTTTGTCTCTATTGTTGGGATGGTAGGGGTACAGGGAGTAAGGGATGGAGCATCAGTCACTAAAAATTGTCTTCCTCCCTACACCTCAGGGGCCTTCAGTTTTGAATTAGTCACTTAGTCCTGGGGATAAACATGGCTGTGGATGGGAGAGAAATGAGAGGGAAGTTTTTCTACTGTGACCCAGAGAACCCTGATCTATTCTCTTCTCTTCCAAAGCGCACATGGCTGATCACCAAATTCCTGAGAGTTGCAGCTGGGCTTAGAGATAGGGACATTCACTACGCCTGCGAAGGGTCACCCTAGATTGTCTTCACTGTGCTGTGGGGTTTCCTGCTTGCCGAAGCCCTGGCTCCCTCTCTTCCAAAGGCACCCTCAGCCTGCAGAGGGTGCCTCTGAGGGCCTGTGCCCCAATAAGCGTCCACAGCTCCCAGAAGGCAAGCCGTTGCCCCTTTCTTCATGTCATTTCCCTTCCTCCCTGATGAAGTGAGTAATCCTCCTGCCCATCCCCGCTCCTAGGTCAGAGCACAACTCGTTAAGCCAGCCTTGGGGGAGGGGGTCACAGAGTCCTCAGCACTTTGTAACAGTCCCTCCCCCACCCCAGTGTTGCAGTGTACCATTTCATCTTCCTTTTTTCGAGGGCATTATAGCCAGGAATAACTCGCTGGGTGGTGCTACCTGAAAATGTTTCTAAGCTTTCTGAGTCAGCACCCACCCTCATTGGGCTCTTGGTACCTTAGTTATGGGGACTGCTATATTGGAGGACACCTCCCTGTACCCTTAACGACCCAACCATCGGCACAGGAGCCAGCTGGAGCCAGAGGACAAGCTGGTTTGAGCTGCAGGCGTCATCACTCCACTTTCCAAATTTCAATCTCTTAGGGAGGCACCTGTGCAAATGATCCCAGGGCCTTTGGTCATGCCTCCCTTGCCCTCTTTTCCAAGGCATGACTCCTAGAGTCAGCCATTTTAAAAATTGGTCTGTAGTCTTCTCGATTCATTTATGCATTTTTAAAAGCGTACGTGGGGTTATAAATAAAGGTTGTAGTCTTCTTTATTTACTCCCGTGTTGATGGCATGTTGACACTCCCAGCTGCATGACATTTTATTGTATAATTATAGTGTGGTTTACTTCACCACACTCTTATTGACTGATAGTCATGTTGCTCCAATTTCTAGATATTGTGACCATCCGTATTTGTGCATCTTTGTGCACCTGCATGATGATTTACTTAGGATGTATCCTTAGACGTGGAATTGATGGACTTTATATATTTTGATGCACACTACCTTTTAGAAAAGCAGCACCACCTATGCTCCCCCACGAAGTACATAAGAATCACCTTTTCCCTACACTCACCAGCATTGAGTTTCATCTTTTTCACCTCTCTTAGACCATACCCATACCAGGAGAAACGGTATTTTATGGTTTCAGTTTGCATCTCTTTGACTATTAGTGGGGTGGAGTATCATTTCATATACTTGATAGTCATTTGAATTTTTCTATAAATTGCCTGTTCATACCTTTTTTCTACTGCAGTGTTCATATTTTCCATATTGATTTGTAAGAGTTCTTTCTTTATATAGTAAAGACATTAACTCATTGTCTTATTGTGTGTATATTGCAGGTTTGCCAAATAAACTTTCAAATTTTTATGTAGTCAAATGTGTTGGCATTTTCTCCATTGTGGCTTCTGTTTTTTCACTCTTTTTTTTTTTAACTCAAAGATTATAAAAATATTTAAATGTATTTACTGCTTTAGTGATTTTAAAAAAATCTTCTAAGCTTAGAGAATCTGTTTTATGAAGGGAAGAAATATTATAGGCTGACTCTACATGCTGAATGGCGAAGGGTGACATGAAATCACTTCTTGATGGGTCTGTTGAAAAGAACCTTATGAGCACCATAGACATTGAGTAGAACCAAGAGCTCAGTTTGATGACATTGGTTGTGTCTATTCAGTTGTTTACAGAATTGCCCCAAATATTTCATATGTAAATGAAAAGTAGAACTTATAATTTTCTTGTTAAGTTGAACAAATCTTTTTTTCCAGCCTTGACCAAATATATAACCATCTTTATCATTTTTAAGCTACTAACCAGTTGGCCTGGATTTTTCTGTGTAAGGGGAAAGAAGACTGACTAAGCAATATGTCATTAATTACTATTGTAGTCACTTTGAGAAATAGAATGGGCATCCTGTCAAAATTTGTTTCAGATACTGAGATTGATGATGCTACAAATACCAAGAGGATATGAAAGCTCAATTACATACAGAATAGAGGTCTCTGGGGAGAGCAGGGCAGGCATTCAAGGAAGTCTGAAGTGGTGCAAGAACAAGGAAAAGAGACTGGCATATTTATTGTGGTCGGGGTAGGTCTGGGGAGAGGGTTCCTATCTGTGGGTAGGGACTGCCTAGCTTGAATCTTTCTCTGATATCAAAGGAGGGAGCACCCAGGATTTCTGTGGGTTGCCCACAGGTGGCAAAAAGGGGCAGAGGGAGAGGCGTGGCTTAAAAGGTGAGAGCAGTCAGATTCCTTATTTTAACCACCAACCATTGAACAGTCACATTTACATATCCTTAGGCTCCTAGAAGTGTCGAATGGTGGGAGCACCCAGGATATTGAAGAGTTCACTCCCACAATATGCTAATTTATGCCCAAAGGTATTTATGTAGTTGCTAATAGCCAAAGACAACCAACCAAATGTCTTAAAAAATAATGCTTTTTTCAGGAAGTCTATATAATTATGATGTGGGTATTCACCACACCTAACCTGAGGCTCCTTGATAGCCCAGGCATTTGTGTTGAGAGAGATTTTAAATATATATATATATATATATATATATATATATATATATATATATATATATATATATATATATTTGATTTCAGAGAGGAAAGGAGAGGGAAAGAGATAGAAACATCAATGATGAGAGAGAATCATTCATCGGCTGCCTCCTGCATGCCCCCTACTGGGGATCGAGCCCACAATCTGGGCATGTGACCTGACCAGGATCAAACCGTGACCTCCTGGTTCATGGGTCAATACTCAGTCACTGAGTCCTGCCTGCCAGACATTGAGACAGATTTTAAAATACTTCCTCAGCCACATGGGCGTCATGACCTTATATTTCTCTGGCAGTAATGCCTCAGTCCCGAGTTTTTCCACTACATGGTAAGTTACTAACGTCCTATGAATCAGATGTCAGCAGAGCATTTGTTTCTAGAATACTGAGTGGGTAAATTCTGGCTATTTTCCTTTGTGAAGATTCTATTTGTTGATATGTGATTTTCTCATTTCCTCCTGAAATCATTCCATCATCATCATCAGTAACTTTGTTCTCTCTCCTTAGGTAGCCATTACTGCCTCTGATTGCTTGCTTTTCAGATTTTCTGTAATCAGTACAAACTGACATAGTGGATCATTTATTTTTTAGATATTCCTGCTTTTGTTGAGAGTGTAAATGGCCATTTCATTTCAGTGGGTTCTTCAACATAGATTAGTTATATATATATATATATACATATATATCTTTGTGAACGTACTTAGTTCTGAGAAAACTTGGGCTTCATGTTCAATACTAATTTCCAAGGCCTGAATGATTGGTTGGAAAACTAAAGAATCAAATATCACTCCCCCCCCACCACCACCACCACCACTTAGTGCTATGCTATCTGATTGAATTTTGCATTCTGTAAAAGCCTATCAAATCCTAGGCTCTTGTGTCATAGGTTTCAGTTGTAGTTATTTGTTTTTAAAGAGTTTTATTCTGCCCTTTTGTTTTGATACTACTATGTCTTTTTACTCCTTTCTATTGAACTTATTATTTATTTTTAACCTGTCTCATGTTGGGGTTTTTTATTGAATTTATTGGGGTGACTGGTTAATAAAATTCTGTAAGTTTCAGGTGTACAATTCTATAATATATCATCTGTATATTGTATTGTGTGTTCACCACTCCAAACTACTACATCTTTTTTAATCTTTTGGTCCATGCTTCCTACGTAGGTTTTTATTGTATGTACAAATAGTTTGTTTTGTTTTTCAAGGTATTACTGAAGGGCTTTTCACTGTATAAATCCTTTTTATTCAATTTTTTCTGCTTGTTGCAATCCCAAACCAGAGATTTCTGAGAGACCCACAGGAATTTCACAAGTTCATGGAGTTGAGGGATTACTTTACTAGACATATTTGGCAAATATAGAAGGTATTAATATAGAACCCTCTAAAAATCAAAATAGGAAAGTAACAGTCCTTGGTCCAGCTTACCTGGAAAATGTTGAACAAATTTTCTCTTAAAATAGGGACAATAATCTTCTAATCAAAAGAGTGATGTTGGGCCTGGCCAGTGTGGTTCAATGGTTGAGTGTCGACCTCTGAACCTGGAGGTTTGATTCCCGGTCAGAGCTCATGCCTGGGTTACAGGCTTGATCTCCAATGTGGGGCATGCAGGAGGCAGCTAGTCAATGATCTTCTCTCATCATTGATGTTTCTATCTCTCCCTCTTCCTTCTTCACTGAAATCAATACAAATATATTAAAAGAAAAAAAGAGTGATGTATTTAAAAACAGAAATTTACATGGAACCACCAAAGACCCTGAATAGCTACAGCAATCTTGATAAAGAAGAACAAAGTTGGAAGGATCACTATACCAGATATCAAACTACACACCAAAGCCAAATGTTTTTCCTCCTTTCCTCTCTCTCTCTCTCTCTCCCTTCCCCCTTCCTTTTGATGCAAACTACCAGTTCCCTATGCCACCACTTTTCATTTTTCTTTCCTTAACAAAGTTGAATCCAGGTGTCAGTTCAGTGTGTTACTCTGAGCAAAAAATTTAAAAGATTAGATATACAAAAAAAGAAAAAGTATACCAAATCCGGCAATATTCTGAATTGAGATGTCTGGTTGGCTGATTGTAAATAATACACATTTTTCTTTATTGTGGCCATTCTCATTTCTGGTCATTGATGATAGGAAACTGGTTTCAAATGGATCCAGGATGGGTATATAATATCAAAGGGTCTGGGATCTTTCATCAGATATATTCAATTTCAACAAAACAGTTCACTGGGATTTTGATTGGAATTGTGTTGAACCTATAGATTTGCTTGCGTAGAATTGTCACTGTGACAATATTGAGTTTTCCAATTCATAAAAGTTATTTAGGTTTTCTCTAATATCTATCAGTAATGTTTTAGGTATTTCAGTGTATACATATTGTATAGACTTAACTAAATTTATCTCTAAGTATTTCATGGTTTTGTTGCTATTAAACAGGATATATTTTCATTTAATTTTTGATTTTTGTTAGTGTATGAAATACAGTTGAATTTTGCATATTAGCCTTGTATCCTGTGATCTTGTGAAATTCATTTATTAGTTCCAGTAGATTTTTGTAGGTTCTTTTGGAATTTTTACATATATGATCATATCTGTTAATAAAGACAGTTTTAATTCTTCCTTTTCAGTCTCTATGCCTTTTATTTCTTTTCCTTGCTTTACAGCAAAGATTAGGATCTCTAGCCCAATATTGAATAGAGGTGATAAAAGGAGACATCCCGGCCTTTTTTCCAGTCTTAGTGGAAATCACTCCATCTTTTACTATTAAGTGTTATGTTAGCTATACATTTTCTGCTAATGCCCTTCATCAGTTTGAGGAAGTTTTCTTCTATTCCTAGGTTGCTGAGAGTTGTTGTTTTTTGAGAATTATTATCTTGAACAAATGTTGAATGCTTTTTCTGCATATATTAAAATCATATATGGTTTTCTCATTTATTCTGCTAATATGGTGAGTCACATTGCTTATTTGAAAATATTTAGCTAATCTTGCTGTACTGGGATAAAGTTCTCTTAATCCTATATATTAAAAGCCTAATATGCTAAGTGTCCAACTATTCGACAGTTTGACCAGTCTCTATGATGTGCATTGACCACCAGGGGACAGACGCTCTAACAGGTAGGTTAGCTTGCTGCTGGGGTCCAGCCGATCAGGACTGGGCGAGATGGGCCAGACACAGCCTGGAGCCCTCACGCCCTGGAGCTCCCACCCTGGAGCCCTCCCACGGTCCTTCCCTGGCCCTGATTGTGCACTGGTGGGCTCCCTTGGCCTGGCCTGCGCCCTCTAGCAATCCAGGGGGATGTCGGAGAGCCGGTTTTGGCCCAATCCCCATTCAACTTCTTTATTTTTGAACTCAGTTTTTCCTATATCTTTTGCTCTGCTGGAGTGTACCTCTCAATGCTTCTTTTTATGAGTGTGTTAAAAAAATAACCATAATACTACTATCAGATAAAAAATAAGCAATAAATCTATAAGCAATAAGGAATAGTGTTTATATATAATATATAATATTTTTTTACAACTGGATGACACTCCATTGTATGGATGTACCTATTCGACTAGTCCCCTATTGATAAATATTTAGGTTGTTTCCAGTCTTTTGCTATACAAATGATGTTGCAGTGAATAACATGCATCATTGCATGGTTTTCCTGATGACCTGGAAGATAAAATTTTTACTTTTTCGTATACTTTTTCTCTGCTGGTTAGCTTCTGTTTAACTTTTCAATTGCATTTCTTACTTCCTCAAAGAATTTTTGGAGGCTGCAGTGCACAGTAGGCAATATCTACACTAATAAAAGACAAACATGCAAATTGACCGCACCTTCGCCACACCTTAAGCCACACCCACCAGGCAATCAGAGTGACTATATGCAAATTAACCCAACCAAGATGGTGGCCAGCAGCCGCGGAGCTGGAGCAAGCTGGAGGCTTGGTTGCCCCAACAATGGAGGAAGCCAAGCTTCCCCGCCTGCCACAGCAGCTCTGAGCTCCACTCAAAGCAACAAAGTTTCAATTATAGAAGGAAAATAAACCCCAGATACCTGCTTTCAGTGGGCTGTGGCCACGGAGCTGGAGCAAGCAGGAGGCTTCCCTCCCGCCTGCCCTGGCCGGCTCTAAGCTCCTCTCAAGGCTACAAAGTTTCAATTATAGAAGGTAAATAGAACCCAGAATTAAAAAAAGAAAAGAAAAAAAGGAGAGGCTGGGAGCTTCCGTCACCGGGGGGCTTGGCCAGTCTGAAAACGGCCCTCAGCCCCTCACCCAGACTGGCCAGGCTCCCCAGTGGGGACCCCCACCCTGAAGGGGGTGTGACCAGCCTGCAAATACCCATCAGCCCCTCACCCAGGCTGGCCAGGCACCCCAGCGGGACCCCCACCCTGATCTGGGACACCCTTCAGACAAACCAGCTGGCCCCCACCCATGCACCAGGCCTCTATCCTATATAATAAAAGGGTAATATGCAAACTGACCCTAACAGCAGAAAGACTGGGAATGACTGGTCACTATGACACACACTGACCACCAGGGGGCAGACGCTCAATGCAGGAGCTGACCCCTGGTGGTCAGTGTGCTCCCACAGGGGGAGCTCTGCTCAGCCAAAGCCAGGCTGACAGCTGCCAGTACAGCGATGGTGGTGGGAGCCTCTCCTGCCTCCTCAGCAGTGCTAAGGATGTCCAACTGCAGCTTAGGCCTGCTCCCTGCTGGCAAGTGGACATCCCCTGAGGGCTGCCGGGCTGCCAGAGGGATGCCTGACTGCCAGCTTGGGCCCGATCCCCCAAGGAGTGGGCCTAAGCCAGCAGGTAGACATCCTCCGAGGGGTCCCAGACTGCAAGAGGGCATAGGCTGAGGCTGGGCTGAGGGACCCCCCCCCAACCCGAGTGCACAAATTTTTGTGCACCAGGCCTCTAGTTGATATATAACATAGAATACATGGACATATCATGAACCAGGGGATCCATCAATTATTTATTTTCAGTGTGATGCTTAGGTTGTATATGAATTTAGAAGGACAATTTCTCCTTCATTCTCCTTTCCTTCCTCTGTTCCTCCCTCCCTCCTTCCCTTCCTCCCTTCCTTTCCTCCTTCCTTTATTTCACATCGAGCATCTACCACATGGCACACTTTCTGCTAGGTGATGCAATAGTGATAAAAATGGGCTTAAAGTATTATAGCAGGAACTGTTGGTGCCCTGCCCATATCTCCTTTGCACTCACCAGTCCTTTTTATATTTACCTTACAGCTTTCAACCCTCAGCACCTTGATGTTTTTGCTGAAGGTTTTATCTAGCCTCAAGGCCAAAATACTGAGGAGTTCATGCCTCCCCACCCCAGCAGCCTTCAAGCTGTGCCAGATGGGGGTTGGTTGGTATATAAATCTCCAAGGGGGGACAACTCTGAGGCATGTTCTAATAGTATCCCAGAAATTCCCAGTGGGGTTGAGCCCAATGGCACATGCTGGTGACCTGGTCAGTAATGCACCCTATATCGACTTCCTTCTTTTCTCTGCTCACTTCCCACTCCTAAAGGGGACCCTGGGATCATTTCCCAATAAACCACTTGCACTAAAATCCTTATCTCCAGACCTGCCTTTGGAGGAACCCAAACCAGAACATTTGAGCTTACTGGCTCTTAATGTTGAGTGAGAGAGAAAATCATCACATATATGATCATATAATTAGTTCATATTAGGCATCATGAAACTTTTGTTTGTAACTGAATGTGCTTTTTTATTTTGGAAATGGATCGTGCATTGTTTAAAAGATTCATTTTGGTTTAAATAAAGCATTTAACCCATGCCAAATATAAGAAGTGGAAAAAAACATTTACATAAACTACAGGAAGCTAGTATTAAGTAAAAGTGAATCCAAAAATAAGTTGTTTCTGCCTTCTTTGATTTTTGAATTCTAAAGAAGACAGAACGAATACAAACATAGACAAATAAGTTTAAATATTGTGTTTTGTGGATTTATTCCTAATCACTGCTTTCTGTTTGTTGTGCTTTTATGATCAGAAAACACCTGAAAATGGTAGTTGATTATACAGTCAGATGCTTGACAGTAATCCTAGGAAAATGATCCTTATCTTTCTTTTATAATGAATTCCAGGAACAATCAGGTCAATGGAGAATCTTGGATGCTGCTGAGAACTACCTATTTTGTGACAATCATTGAAATTGTGCTTCATTATAGCCTCTGTGGGGACATACAAAGCAGGATGTAAATGATTTTATTTTTCTCATTTCAGCTTTGTTTTTCCCCCACGTTAATCAAACCCAATGTTGTTGAAGACAATATGGCATAGAAAAATGTATCTGATTTTTTCCCCAGGTAATTATTATTTTACAATTCCCTGGCAAAATAAGGACCAATGTTTAGTCAGTTCCCATATGTAAGGCATTGTCTTTCTGTGGTATTTACAATACTTGAAAACCTACTTAGCAAGCATAGAGAAATATAATACATTCTACAATCAAAAATTGAGTCATGACTGTCTAGTACTAAAAATGATGAGCTAGGGCTGTAAAATGGACTTTGATGGGGAGACTTTTATAATCATGAGTGATGATATGTAAACCTCTCTTCGCAGAGGCAACGTAAGTGGAAAAAGCTGTGGACTCAGAAGGCCGCTGCCAGCTGCGTAGATGACCTCTTTGGGTCTCAGTTTTCTTATTTGAAAATTAGAGGGTTTCTACTAAATGCTCTTTCTATTCCTCCAAGTCAAGGTGTAATCCCCCTCCTCTAGAAGCCCAGGTTCTGGAGAGGAGGGCAGGAAAGAGGAAGATGGGACATCGGGATAGCACAGAATGCATGACCAGCACTCGGAGCAAGGCAAGGCAGGACAGAGGTGAAAACCAAAGTGGAAGCCAAGACCTCATGGATAGGGCCAAAATTGAGCAGTAGAGAAAGGAGTGAAGAGCTGTAATTGGGCTGCCAACAAAGGCACTTCAAAATAAGAGAAACAGACTTTGTTAGAAATGTCTCAGGGCAACTGGTGTAATTACAGCGTGCAGAAAGGAATGTTCTTTTACACACTTGTTGGGAGCCTACCACATGCTTGGGAGCTCCTGGAAATTAAAAATGAATCAGCCCCGCGGGCGTGGCTCAGTGGCTGAGTGTCGACCTATGAACCAGGAGGTCTCAGTTAGATTCCAGGTCAGGGTACATGCCTCAGTTAGGGGCTCAATTCCCAGAAGGGGGCGGGCAGGAGGCAGCTGATCGATGATGTTTCTCTCTCATCAATGTCTCTATCCCTCTCCCTTTCTTTCTAAAAATCAATAAAAACATATGTTGTTGTTTTTAAAAAAGCATCATACATAGCTCTGTCTCCTAGGAGCTTGAAGTGTAGCGGGACAGGTATGTACACCACTAATTGGGCTATACTTTAGTTTGCAGATGGCATTAAAACAGGAGTTTACTAGTAAATCAAGTGCTGTGGAAGCTCAGAGAATTAAATATTGTTCAATTGAATCTGACTGGAGGGATAAGGAAAGGCTTAGTAGTGTAAGAGATATTTAAACTTGGTCTTGAGAGATGAGTAGGATCATCAGGTGGATAATTAGGGAAGAGGAGAGAATAGCATGAGAGGAGGAGTAAAGGAATAAGACACCACGGTGTGCCTTGTATCTAGGAGAAGCTGAATGTAACCAGAGCATGAGGAGTGCTGCAGAAGTGGTAGGGGGTGAAGCCAGACATAGGCTGCCCCTGGAGGGGGAAGGGTTTTGACTCTCATGCTAGAGATTTGGGCCACAATCCAGTAAGAATCTGGATGCAATTAATATCGGCCACTCTACTGGCTTTCTAATAGTCAGCTAGGCTCAGCCCCTGCTGAAGACCTAGAGTGGAGGAGAGGATGAGTTGGCAAAGTGAGGAAGGGAGATGGGTTAAAGCAATCTTGCAATTCCAAGCTAAACTGAGTGGTTGTGGATTTTAGGGATTGAGATAAGGACTACAGAAGAAGATTTGAAGGGGGAGAGAGGATAAGTTTTATTTGGTAAAATTGGGTACATCTGCAAGAAGCTCTTAACTAGGCTATTGATAATGTGGTTCTGGAGTTTGGAAGAGAGCCAGGGCCGGATTGAACTGCTTGGGAGAAAGCAATGGGAATGGATGGAATGTCTAGGGAGGGGTGGGCGAATGGAAAGAAGAAAGTGAAGATGTCTTGGGGGACAACCACCTGATGAGTCGTCAGTGAATGTACCAGGGAAGGTGAGAAGAGTAGGTAAAAATAAGAGAGTTGTGATGTGGAACCCACAGGAAATCAAGATTTTATAGGAGAGTTGGGAATTTTTAAAAACTCAAAGGAACTCAAGATGGATGAGAAATAAAAAGGTAATTGGAATTGGAAGTTATATGAATGTGAAATGAGGGAGTGAAGTCAGTATGAGATAGAAGAGAGAACCAAGTTATTAGCTCTAGTTGAAGCTTGAGTCTAAGGAATGTTTGGCGACTTTTTATTCAGATATAATTTCAAACTTGCAGAAAGGTTGCAAAAAAAATAGTACAGAGGGCTCCCATATACCACAGTCACCATTCACTATTTGTTAACATTTTACCTCATTGCTTTCTCATCCTTTCTCTTTCTTAATGATTTGGGTTGCAGACATTATGCCCCCTTTACATGTAGGTATTTCAGTGTGTATGTCCTAAGAAAAAGGCCATTATTTTCCATAACAACAGTATAATTATCAGACAGAAATTTCATATAGATATAATACTGTTATCTAACTATACTCAATATTTAAATTTTAGTTTTTATCTGAAAAAGGTCCTGTATAGCTGTTTTTCCTCCATTCTGGACCCAAACCAAGATTGTATATTTCATTTAGTTTTCGTGTCTCTTTGGTCCCCTTGAATATGGAACAATTCCTAAGCTTTTCTTTGTCTTTCATGACATTAACATTTTCTAAGTACAGACTGGTTATTTTATAGAATGTTTCTCAATGTGGGTTTAATAATGCTTCTTCAAAATTTGATCAAGGTTATTAATTTTTTTCAGGGACACCTGAGAAGTGATGCTATGCTCTTCTTGGAGCATCATATCAGGAGGCATGGGATATGTTTTATCCCCTTATTGGGATATGAACTTGGATCACTTGGTAAGGTGGTGTCTGCCATGTTTCTCCCCTGTAAAAGTAGCCATTTTCCTTCTATAATTAGTAATTTGTGAAGACATACTTTGAGACTATGTAAATATCCTGCTTCTCATTAGATAATTGCCTACTAGTTTTAGTATGCATTTATGATTTTTGCCTGAATAAATTATTGCTGTGTTTAAAAAATGTGTGTTTTTTAATTGTTCCTTCTGCATTTCTTAGTTGGTTTATTACTATAAGGAAGAACCCTCCATTTATTTATTTATTTATATGATTGTGGATAAAGAAGTTGTTTTTTTTAAAGGATGTGGGATGACTTGGACTTTCTGATAGAGGGGGAAAAAAGAGCCAATGGGCAAGATAGAGAATATAGTGGATAAATAAAGCAACTAAGTCTAAAGAAGGGGTGGAATTAAAAGTGCAGATTGAAGGTACTGTCTTGGGCAGGTATGTGAACTATGCCGTCTCAAACCTGGATGGGAACTTACACCCGATGCCCCCCATTACTTACCGTACATGAAGTATGTGGTGATGTCAGCCACATATGTGCCTGATTAGGTGAAAGTGCCATAATCCCTGTCCGTAGGTGGCTGGTGAGATAGATGATAACAATAACTCCCATACCAAATACTGGGGTGAGCACTAGCTATAGGTGCACAATCCCACATCCAATGCCCTTGAGACCAGAGGTATTATGGAATCCAGAATTTAAAACCATACGGTACATATACCATATTTTACATAACACCTGCAGCAGGAATCTGGGGCAGCATGCAATGATCACACCCACTTTTTATTTCTTCAGTGAAGTCAATACTTTCGAGTGAAGCATGAATTTTTGCACTGACTATAAATAGTTTCATGTCAGTTTAGGTTAGGCTACCAAAAAAGTTTGTATCAAAAATTACTTTTGATTTTCAGAGCATATTGCATTTTTGAACTGTGAATAAAGGCGTGTGGACCTGTGTAAATAGTCTTATGAGGGCAAGTACTTCCAGCCCAAAAAATCAAGGAAGCATTGCGAAGGTGATGATGCTTAAACAAGGTTTTGAAAAAAGTGGAGGCTTTTGAAAATGGGACTTAGAGGTAGGATAGAGGAAAGGACATTCCAAATGGAAGAATTTGAGCAAAGTCAGGAAGTCCCTGGCTTGTTTGGGTTATTAATTATCGGTAATCTTGGGTCACTGGACCTTTGGCTGATGGGAGGGAAGAGCAGATTGAGCTGGAAAGGTGGGTTGGAATGTAAGCCCCAAGAACTCTGACTATTGTTTTCAAGGTTTGAAACTTTGCCATTAGAGGGGAGTAACATGGTCACATCCCCCCTGTTGTTAGGTGGAGCCTGAACGGATTGGGTTCTTGCCCAGTGCCAGTGCAGAGGACTAATTGCAGTGGGAAGACTAAGGCAGGAGCAGTTGCAATTGTGGAGTAGGGTTTTGATGAGAGTTGGTGCGAGCCCAGCCATGGGAAGAATGGAGATGTGCGAGCCAAGAATGGGCAGATTTGAGAGCCAATTTAGAATCAATGAGACTTGAATAACTGAGTAGAGAGGGTGGAGAAAAGAAAGATTCAGATTGGCTCCTGGCTGAACCTTGAGGACAGAAAGTAGGACAGTATAGTGAGTGATGAACACTGAAAGCTCAGGCATTTATCTACCTGACTTATACCCCAGCTCCCACTTCCTACCCATGAGAATTTCAGCAAAGAGCTTACTTAACCTTCTCCTCCTCTGCAAATGGAAATAAGAACATCTTGAGAGAATAATAGTGTGGCTTAAACGAGTTAATCCATACAAATACTATCACAGGACCTGACACCTAGGAAATACACCCACAAATATTTGCAAATCTTGATGATGATTTTGATGATGACACTCAGTGAGATAGCGATCTCAAAAAGATGTTCTAATTCTGGAATTGTTTATAAACTGATAATTCCAGTTATAAAGTCATTACAGAAAAGTTCCTTTCTCATTTTTACCACTTTGAATAGTCAATATCCCTTGTTTCTTCTAAAAAATTTGTGCATAGTAAAACAAGACCCTGTCAACATTCTTCAAGGTATAATAATAGAAAGATGTTTCCTGGTCTTAAGATATATAGTGTATTCCTCTATCTGAGTACTTTAAAAATAATCAATCACCAAAACACTGCTATTAACTGGGCGGGCGGGGGGAGGCTTTAGATGGGGTGAGAGCTGTAGGCTGTAGGTTGAAGGTGCAGTGAAAGAAAATAAAACTGCTCATGGATAGAATTTTATCAAGGTGAAATTCAGAAAACTAGTCACAGATATTCAAAATAGTATCAATCAATATGGCAGATGTGGAAAGAGGATTTTGAATTTCAGTCTGATTGGAGAGCTGCCTGTTAGACTTTCACAAGAAGCTCTGTGTGGTTGGCCTCTTTAAATTCTTCAAAAGAGTTGCTTTGTCTTTTGGATATATGTATATATGTATAAAATTACATTATATATATATAAATTGAACTCCTTCCTATCAAGAGATGCCCAGCTTTCCTGAGCTTAGGCCAAGTGACAATGTTCAGCCCCCTCTGAGGCAGAGATGTGATTGAGGCCTTGTGAGCATCCTTCAGAAAGCATTTGTTGCAGGGAAATAGGGAGTGTGGATACAGACGTTGATCCAGGTGTAAAGTGGAACTTAAGCAAACTGTTGGACAAAGTGGCTGGGGTTCCCCAGGCCTGGGCACCTGCTTTGGCCTGAAGCACCCACTCTCCCTGAGCCTTCGCCTGGGAACCCTGTGCTGCCAGCTCCAGACGGCAGGGGCTCCCACAGCAGAGAGGTGCTTTCAAAGATTCCCAGTGCCCAGCAAAGGACATCGGAATCTGGGGGTGGGGAGGTGTGTGTGTGTGGGGGGGGGAGGGCTCGACGGGGAGGCAGGCATTCGTATCTTTTAAAGCCCCCTAGTTAATCCAATGTGCAGCAAGGCTGAGAATCTCTGCTCTAAATGTTACCATTGTAGTTAGTCCCAGAACCTAGCTGCATAGTCAAACCACCGTTGAAAATTACTCAACCTTCTAGACCCGTGCCCAGAGCTTCTGATGTCATAGGCGTGGGCTGGGCCGGCCCAGGCATTGGTAATTTTGAAAACCTCTTCAGCCCAGGTGGCTGGCTCAGTGGTTGAGCATTGACCAATGAACCAAGAGGTTCAATTCCCAGTCAGGGCCCATGCCTGGGTTGTGAGCTTGACTCCCATTGAGGGGCATGTAGGAGACAGCTGATCAATGATTCTCTCTCATCATTGATGTTCCTATCTTTCTCTTCCTCTCCCTTCCTCTCTGAAATCAATAAAAAATAAAAGTAAATGAAAAGCTCTCCAAAATGATTTAAATGAGCAACCAAGGTTGAGAACCACTGCTATAATTTTAAAGAGAACAGCTAACAAGTGAGGCCAGAAACCATCCCCCACACCCCATCCAAGAAGATGCAGAAACAGCTCATCACACCCTCCTACATGCAGCCCAGCCCTCTCCTCTTCTGCTTAGGACTTCTCTAGGCCTTGGGGAAGGGAAATGTTAGCAGGTGAGGTTATCCTCTTGCTCTTTTTCCCTTCATTGGAGTGGGAGTGCTCCCTGCCCCTTGGCCAAATAAAGAGGGAGGCTGCCATAGGACTCCGATGGAGGTAGGGGCCTGCAAGAAGGGCGGATGCGAGTGGTTCTTAACAGAGTGGCTCTCCCATATCAGGGAACTTGGGAGGAGCTGCTGCTACTGGTTGTCCCCAAATCTACCCAAGCATTCATGAGAGCTGGTACACGGAGCCTGCCTCACTGAGGGCTTCAAGACCAGATATTCTCAGCCAGCAGGGCATTGACCCTGGAGTGAGAAAATGCCAGCTGAGGAAGAGGTGCAGTCCTCCCTCTCTCTCCATCCCAACTTCCTTTCCCACCCTGTGCACCCCATGACCCGCCCACTCCATGCAGTCAGGGTCCCTGATGAAGCCCACATTGGAGACAGGAGAAAATGAGATTTTAATAGAGTTCTATGGATTGAATTAATAACCAAAAGCAACTTGCAAAGATTTTTTAAATTGAGAGATAATTGACATGATTGAGATGTAATGTGTACACTTACGGTAGATCATGTGTTGATTTGATACATATATATTTCAACATGATTCCCACCACAGCATCAGCTATCATCTCCATCACATCACATAATTATCATTTCATTGTTGGTAAGAACATTTAAGATCTAGTGTCTTAGAAACTTTGCAGTATATAATGTAGTATTGTTGACTAATCTCCATAACTTATTTGTCTTATAACTGAAGTTTGTACCCACATCTCTCCAATCCACCCACCCCCCTCAGCTCCTGGTAACCACCATTCTATTCTCTGTTTCTATAAGTTTGGCTTTTTTTATATTTCACGTATTAGTGAGATCATACATCATTCGTCTTTGTCTGACTTAACTCACTTAGCATAATGGCTTCAAGGTCTACCTCTGTTGTTACAAATGGTAGAAATTTCATTGTTTTTTGTTTTAATTCTCACTTGAGGATATTTTCCCATTGATTTTACAGAGAGTGAAAGAGAGAGGGAAAGACAGAAATATTGATGTGAGAGAAATACATCGATTGGTTGCCTCCTGCACACACCCCGACCAGGGCCTGGCCTGAACCTGGGACCCTTCAGTCCGCAGGCTGACGCTCTATCCACTGAGCCAAACTGGCTAGGGCATTTCATTGTTTTTTTATGGTTGAACAATATTCCATTGTATATATTTACTACATGTTCCTTATCAGTTCATCCATTGATGGACACTAAGGCTGTTTTCATATATTGGCTATTATGAATAATGCGGCAATAAACACAGGAGTATGGATCCTTTTCCATATTCTGTTGTCATTTCCTTTGGCTATACACCCAGAAGTGGGATTGCTAGACCATATTGTAGTTCTGTGTTCAATTTTTTGAGGAACCTCCATCCTGCTTCTGTAGTGGCTGAACTGGCGAAGTTATGTGAAAGACCTAAGATGTTAAGGATCGCAACAGGGGCATCTGATGTGGCCCAGTTGGAAGCAGAGGCTTGAGGAAAATGAGTGACTTCCTGTCTGTGGCCTATTGAGAGGGACTGCTTTATACACTGATTACACATGCAGCAGGCCACCCGCCAGATCTTAAGGGCAGAGAATGAGCCTAATGCTTTTGAAGCAACCAGAGGCCAGCTCTGTGCTGGGCATAAAACAGGGGCTTCCTGCACAGGTGATGCTTGAGGAGGAAATCTCCCCCTGGGTCCTGCCCACTTCCGGGATAAGCTTTACATTCTGCTTGTCTATTGGTGTCACATAGAATGCTGCAAGTGATCCAAGATGGACGGATCTTTATCATTTAGTATATTGCAACGACGCATCCTGAAATCACTGTGCTGAGGGATTAATGAGATGAAACACTGCAGGTCACTTTGTTGGGAACTTTGTTCTGAGACTCTTGGAGGTTCCTTGGGACTAGGATGGAGGGATTTCTACACTTTGCCCCCTTATGTCAAGAGGAGAAACAGACATGCTGCTTTTAGTGTTAAAATGAGTGCTGATACAAACATCTATCCTTTTGTTTAATCTAATGAACAACAACTTGAAGATATGGCTGGCGGGAGGCATGATAGGCATATAATAAAGTAGTTTAATATGCAGTTTAATATATAGGCATATAATAAAGTAGTTTAATATGTTGCCAGGCATGATAGGCATATAATAAAGTAGTTTAATGTGCAGAAAAGTGCTTTTAAGATATAGTAGCTGGTGTATATGAGGAAAACAATTGCTCTTAAGATTGCACCATGTACCATACTTCCTTTAGACTTTCTTCATATTCATATTTTGCAAGTTTATCAAGCATCATACTAGTATATATGCAATTTTGCATTTCTTCTTCACTTAATATATAGCATAAATGTGTTTATGTTACTGGTCTTGATAACCATACTTTCTAATGGCTGAAAAATGTTTTGTTGGTAATTTAAAACAATTTATTTAAATATAACCTCATGTAAGAATTTGGGTTTGCTTCCAGTTTTGTTGTTATAAAAATGGCCCTGGGTGGTGGCTCAGTTGGTTGGAGCCTCATCTTGTACACTGAAAGTTTGTGGGTTCAGTGTCTGGTCAGGACACTTACCTGGGTTACGGGTTTGGTCCCTGGGTTGGGGTGTATACGATAGGCAATCAGTTAATGTCTCTCTCTCTCTCTCTTAAATCAATTAAAAAACAACAACATGTCCTCAGGTGAGGATTATAAATAAATAAATAAATAAATAAATAAATAAATAAAATGCCATTTTGCTATTAAAATAATGTGTTTTAGTGCTGTGTCTTTTTATTATCTTGAATTATTACGAGTAGATTCCCAGAAGTGGAGTTTTGGGGCACCGTGTTTGAAGTCTTTTTCTTGATAAAAATTGACACAATTTCTTTCCAAAGTGGTTATATCAATGCACAATTCCACAATGTACAGCCTTTCTTAATGGGCTTGTGTACTTCTTTAATTATTGAGGAAAGGGTGGGAGCCACTTGTTTGGTGATATGCAGGGTGCCTCAAAATAAAAATGGGATTTGTACATTTTTGAAGAGAGAAGAAAACGTAGAGAAATATGGTAGACTACCACAGTGTGTGTGTGTGTGTGTGTGTGTGTGTGTGTGTGTGTGTGTGTGTGTGTGTTGGGCAGTGTGGAGAATGGGGGCTTAATGTACCTAACACACGGTTAATCTTTTGTCTGAAAAAACAGGCTGAGCTGACCAGATGGTGAGTGGGATGAAATCACTTTCCTACCATTGTGTGCAAGATCTCTAACTCTCTGTCACCCACTTTGTTCCTAGGCAGTGAAGTCAATGGGGACGCTTGCTTGCAAATGACAGGAGGCGAAACCCCAGGTCTGCCTTATTTTTTCATCACTTGCCCAGTACTTATTCATTTAGACTTTTGTTTTTAAGACGAAATATCCTTTATTTTTGGTTTCTCTTTTCGCTGTAATCATGATGCACACAACTGTGATGGACGTAGTATTGCTTCGTTTGAGTCTCTTTTATTCTTTTAATTCTAAACTGCTGCTCTTCCTGAAGGGGAACTGTGTTACAAAAGAATGGAATTTTCCAGGCAATGTTTAGTACATAATAGTTTTAAGAGGCTTCATGTTTGCAAGAGACAAATTAAGCAGCCTCCTCTAATAGGTAGACAACATCTGTTACACAAAGTCACCATTAATGATAACACCGGGATCTCCTTTGTGGCTGATTTTCATCCAGCTGCACCTCCCCATCAAAGGCACCAGCCAAGAGGGCTACACGTGTATCTGTCGGTCCAGAATGATGGGAAAACATCACATAAACCCAAAGCAAATCCTGGTTTACCTCGGAATTCACAGCCTCCGAAACCACTGCTAAGGACAGCGTATCACCTCCTCACAGCCAACTCGCCATCTCTATTCGGTATTTTATAAGATGCTCCAAGTTAGGGAGTGTTAATCCAGAAGGAAGCTGCACCCCAAGAAACCTAGCCTTGTAGCTACACCCACTGATCCGTCAGTTACAAGTTCTTACGCCGAAGCTTTATTCAGACAACATTCCTGTTTGTACCACAGGTCTGTGTGGGACCTAATTGTTCACGGACTCATTTTCTTTCTTCGTCATTAACCAGGGGTATATTTTCAAGACTCTTTGTCCCAGCTGGTCAGTTTCATTCAATGTTTTATCCCTTTCTGGCCCTGTGTCCTTTGCCATGTAACTTTGCAGTGCCTGGCGTACTTTCACACACCTTGACTCTGGCCAAATGACTTGCTTTGGCCAATGAGATGTCGGTAGATGAGACACAAGCAACCCGGGGACTCTTGCTCCTTTGCTTAGCCATCAGCACGAGGAGGACATGCCTAGGCCAACGTGTCAGTCCCGGGAGTGAGCTGAGAGTGGAGCAGAGCTGAGCGAGCCTAGCCACGCTCAGGCTAAGGCTGATGGGTGCCCAGATGTGCAGGTTGATGAGCAAAGTAAGTGCTTACTGTTTATGCTCCCGAGACTTTGTGGAGAGTATTTAACATGTAGCAATAGTTAGCCAATACGCCAGATTGCTACCATACCTATAGGCAGCTTTAAAAAAATCGAATTGGAAAAGAAACAACAACAACAAACAAACAGAAAAGAAATCGAATTGGAGATCCCAAATTTATGTCCATTTGTGCCCATTTTGGGCCCCGATTCAAAACTGAACCCCAAATTTCATATTTCATAAGCGTGTCCCCCAAGCTTGGTTGTTTACACTTTCTTACTGGCACCCAGTCCAGCTTTTCCTTCAATAACTGTTGCAGCTGCTTGAAGAGGCCAAGGACCAGAGGGCTGTACCAGTGGCAGAAGGTGAAGTTTGCAGCCCTGATCTCCTAATGCTGCGACACAGCCTGACAGCGGTATATGCCCAGCATCCCAGCCTGATACGGGAATGCTAATGAAGGATACAAATCCTCTCTTAAAGCTGGGTGTAAGCCATAGAACCTTCTAAACGGCTGCAATTAATGTAAGTTGCAGCATCCCAGCTGAACCTTGGGATGTACTTAATTGCCCAGGGTGGCTTAATCTTCAGCCCTGCCGGTGGCAGGAGGATTACTTGTCTTTGGTGAGCTCAGCCGAGAGTTGAAAGTAAATTTGCTTAAACAAGAGTAGAGTTTAGAACAGGCGTAACCGGAGAATCATCAATAACGGCTACTGAAATGGCAACGACAACCAAACCTAAGCTGCTCCAAACCCAGGACTGCTTCCTGGAAGAAAGGAAAGCACCAGAACCCTCGAGGTAAGCGTTTATTAAATGCAATATGAGTCGTGAGGAGAACAGCGGGTTCTATTTAAAGTAATAGGCATGGCCACAGCAACACGACCATCATTTCAAAGCTACATTTCCCTGCACAAGTCGGGGGATGGAAGGGTTTTGCTGATCTTTAGCGTCACTGACCCCAAATAAATGGAAATGAGATAGCTGTGGTACTTAACCAGCTCACAAATTGTTTTCCTTGTAAAAGGTTTGTGTGTCTTTTTTTAAATGCTTAGGTAGATGGTAGAATTTCTTTCTAATGGTAGGGAAATAATGATAAGGAATTAAACCTTCCTCATTTGCCCTTTCTTTTTAATCCCTTAGTTCACCTGAGGTGAGTGGGGTATCTTGTTCTTCGAGATACAGATAGAATTATCCAAAACTCACTGAAAAACTGAATATTTCTCAGCATTATTTGGTCTTTATGATTTTGTGAGTACTGACAGAAAACCTAGAGATTATTTTCTTAATACGGCTATCAAGATAATTGCTTAATTTCAACTCTACAAAGTGCAAAACTATTATGAGCACCTGTTTCAAATGTGGAAAGCCTGTTTTAAAATATAGCTAGCTCTATTAATAGATAACATTATGTATTGTGGAGGGAAAAGTATTGCAGTTTCTTCATATGTACGGGCTGGTGTCGAAGATTGCTGTTTGCCTATTCCAAACCTCTTCTGTCCTCCTTCCTTTATAAATGAAGCTCAATTTTATTTTATTTTATATTTTTAAAATATATTTTTATTGATGTCAGAGAGAGAGATAGAAACATCAATGACGAAAGAATCATTGATCGGCTGCCTCCCCTACTGGAGATCAAGCCCGCATCCCAGGAATATGCCCTGACCGGGAATCTAATCTTGACCTCCTAGTTCATGGTCAATGCTCAACCACTGAGCCACACTGGCTGGGCTAATGAAGCTCAGTTTTATTTGGGACAAACCTGTGATCCACCAAAAGGCTACATTTCCCAACTTCCCAGCTGGGTGTGGCCACATGACTAGATTTTGGCCGATGAGTTGAAAGTAGAACTATTGTGTGATATCCCCTCATGGGCAGAGGCACGTCTTTCTCTGTTCCTTATGATGCCAGCTAGCCGGGAACATGGGTGTGATGGGTAGGCCTCCAATCACCATCCTGGATCATGAAAACAAGGGCCATTATAGGGAGAGTAGGTCAGAGAACTTCAGATAGTAGTCAGCGAGTTCCTGGTGACTTTGCAGAGTTGCCTGCCGTTCCTGGGCTGTCTGCCTCCAAATTTATTTTGTGAGAGAGAAAAATTGTTATCTGATAAGCTACTGTCTTTTAGAAGTTTCTGGCATCCCCAGGTGAACGGAATCCTTAGTGCTGTGCTTCCACATTGCTTCGGAGCCTCTAAAGCAGCAGCAGCGGCAAATGCGCCCGTGGTATCTCTTTCAGCCCCTGCAGACGTGGGCTCGGCGCAGCATTAAAGAGCACTGCTTCCGCAAAGCCAGACCTCTTTCACGCATGGACACAAAGTATGACTTTCAGATGGTGGTATAGGGAAAATGAATAGGAATTCCTTTTCTTTTCCTGGCCACTCAGTACATGATGTCCCTGTTTTGGCCCTGCCATTACTATTGGGGGTATTTATGAGGCTCAGTGCTTTTTTTTTTTTTTTTAAGATTTAAAAATTGCCGAAACTGGTTTGGCTCAGTGAATAGAGCGTCAGCCTGCGGACTGAAAGGTCCCAGGTTCGATTCCGGTCAAGGGCACGTACCTGGGTTGCGGGCACATCCCCAGTAGGAGATGTGCAGGAGGCAGCTGATCGATGTTTCTCTCTCATCGATGTTTCTAGCTCTCTATCTCTCTCCCTTCCGCTCTGTAAAAAATCAATAAAATATATATAAAAAAAGATTTAAAAAAATATATAATATATATATTTTATTGATTTTTTACAGTGAGGAAGGGAGAGGGATAGAGAGTTAGAAACATCAGTGGGAGAGAAACATCAATCAACTGCCTCCTACACACCCCGTACTGGGGATGTGCCTGCAACCAAGGTACTGGTTCATGCCCTTGACCGAAATCGAACCTGGGACCTTTTAGTCTGCAGGCCAACACTCTATCCCCTGAGCCAAACCGGTTAGGGTGAGGCTCAGTGCTTTTATAATCCTATAGAATAATCCTATATGATAAAAGGGTAATATGTAAATCAACCGAACGGTGGAACAACTGGTTTCTATGAAGTGCACTGACCTCCAGGGGGCAGACACTCAATGCAGGAGCTGCCCCCTGGTGGTCAGTGCACTCCCACAAGGGGAGCACCACTAAGCCAGAAGCCCAGAAGCTGGGCTCAAGGCTGGAAAGTGCAGCAGCAGTGGTGGTGGGAGCCTCTTCTGCCTCTGTGGCAGTGCTAAGGGAGCTGGCCTAAGCTGTCAGTCAGACATCCCTCAAGGGCCTAAGCTGTCAGTCAGACATCCCTCAAGGGCTCCCAGACTGCGAGAGGGCACAGGCCGGGCTGAGGGTTCCCCCCCCCCCAAGTGCATGAATCTCGTGCACCAGGCCTCTATTAGCGTATAAATCTCTTGTTTTCAAATTAGTTCTTCTTTCAACACCACACTCCTTATTAAGGATGTGGATGGCTGGATCTGCCACTCTTAACAGACCCAGGAGCTGAGTGAGGACACATTCCTGGATGTGGTTCTTTCTTTTTCTCTTATCCTTTCTTCCTGTCTTGATCCCTCCATCCATCCCTCTCACCCCCGCTCTCATTCTCTCTTTTGTCTTCCTTACTTCCTTTCTGTTGGATTATTACTAACATCTAGTGTATAATCTCATATGTACAGCTCCATGAATTTGTACATGTGCAAACCTCCATGTGTAACTACCACTCAGTTCCAGAGAGTGAACATTTCCATGACCCTAGAAGATTCTCTTATGTCCCTTTCTAGTTCATACTGGACCCTCAACCAGACGTAGCCACTACTCTGACTTCTATCATTATAGATTACTTTTTGCCTATTTCTGAACTTCATATAAATGGAAGCACACAATATGTGTTCTTTTGTATCTGGCTTCTTTTAACATAATGATTTTGAGATTCATCAGTGTTACAGTTTACATCCATAGTGATGTTTGTTTGTTTGTTGTTTGTTTGTTTTTTATTGCTGTGTAGTGTTTCACAGCATAATTTATTTGTTGGTAGACATTTGACTTTTTCTAGAATTTGGCTATTATGAACATGCTAGCACATATATGCTAGTAGATATAAGCAGTCATTTGCACTTGCAAGTTTAATTACTAGGTTATAGGACAGGAATAGTAGATTTAATAAACACCAATAAACAGTTTTCCAAAGTGGGCTGGACAATTCACTATACCCCTGGCTCCCTTCAAACTGCTGCCCCCAACTCTGGCGCTCAGAGGGAGTGAGTCTGAGTAAGTCTGTGCAGGGATCCTTTAAGAGGAACTGCCAGGGACTTCAGCAGCCTCTGTGTCACTCAACCATGATCTCCACTGGATTTTACAGCCCAAAGTTATGGGGACTTCTCTTCCTGGCACTGGAACCCTGGGGCTGAGGGGTCTGGTGTGGGGCTGGAACCCCTTGCTCCTCAGGGGGACCTCTGCAACCCAAATATCCCTCCTGATTAAAAACCTCCACAAGTGCCTGGCCAGTGTGGATCAGTGTTTGAGTGTTAACCCATGAAACAAGAGGTCACTGGTTTGATTTCCAGTCAGGGCGCATGCCTGGGTTGCAGGCTCGATCCCTAGTAGGGGGAGTACAGGAGGCAGCTGAATGATGATGTTTCTCTCTCATCAATGATTCTTTTTTTTTTTTTTTAAATATATTTTATTGATTTTTTACAGAGAGGAAGGGAGAGAGATAGAGAGTTGGAAACATCGATCAGCTGCCTCCTGCACATCTCCTACTGGGGATGTGCCTGCAACCCAGGTACATGCCCTTGACCGGAATCGAACCCAGGACCTTTCAGTCCGCAGGCCGACGCTCTATCCACTGAGCCAAACTGGTTTCGGCCAATGATTCTTTTTTTTAAAAAAATATATATTTTATTGATTTTTTACAGAGAGGAAGGGAGAGGGATAGAATCAGAAACATGGATGAGAGAGAAACATCGACCAGCCGCCTCCCGCACACTCCCCACTGGGCACGTGTCCGCAACCAAGGCACATGCCCTTGACCAGAATCGAACCCGGGACCCCTGATGCTCTATCCACTGAGCCAAACCGATCAGGGCTCATCGATGATTCTTATCCCTTCCCTTCCCTTCCTTTCCCTTTCTCCTTCCTTCCTTCCTTCCTTCCTTCCTTCCTTCCTTCCTTCCTTCCTTCCTCCCTCCCTCCCTCCCTCCCTCCCTCCCTTCTCTCTCTCTCTCTCTCTCTCTCTCTCTCTCTCTTTCTTTCTTTCTACACTTATTTATGTATTTATCCTCACCTGAGGGTATTTTACCATTGATTTTTGGGGAGAGTGGAAGAGAGAGGGAAAGACAGAGAGAAATATCAATGTGAGAGAAACATATTGATTGGTTGCCTCCTGCATACACCCTGACCAGGGCCCAGGCCGGGGAGGAGCCTGCAACTGAGATATGTGCCCTTGACTGGAATTGAACCTGGGACCCTTCAATCCGCAGGCCCTTCCTCACTCTGTAAAAAATTAATAAAAACATATTAAGAACACACACACACACACACACACACACACACACACACACACAAAACTTCCACACGTGGGTGTGGGACCAGGCCATATAGTGCGCCTCCTACCAGTCTTGATGTGGTGGCTTCTTGAATTCCTTAGTTGTAGGATTTCCATTCAGCTCTATTTCAGGTGGTTCTGAATGATGGTTGTTTTGAAGATTAGTTGTATTTTTGATGTGGTTGTGGGAAGATTTGAGTATCCCACTTACCTATGCCACCACCTTGACAGGAAGCCAGGAACTTTATTGTCTCAATAGAAAATAACCACCTACCTTGTAAATCAAAGGGGATAACTTACCAAAAGGGATATTCAGTGAGCATTCTCCCCTCTCCTCCCTTTCCCCAGCCTCCGTATTCTCCTCCCCACAGGCTTTAGTTATGTTTGGTGTCTTATGTGGATGTTTTATACAAATTCAGACAAATATGACTGTTCTTTATATGATAGCATCTGGAATACTTCAACTTGCATTATTAGACTTCATCTTATGTCTTGTAGATTTTTCACATTAGTTTAAAGGGAGCCTCATCATTTTTTTAAGCAGTATAATATTCCATTTTAAGAACCTGCCATTATTCACCTAATTAGTGTCTTGTTGGTGGGCACTGTAGTTGTTCTTAGCAACACTGCTCCTGAGAACAACCTCACATGTGTGTCTCATTTAGAAGAGGGGTGATGCTATCTGCCAGATGAATGTCTAGAGTTGAGTGGAACTGATGGGCCAGAGGACATGGTTCATTGCTGAGTTAATAAATATTATCTATGTGAAATATTAGGTTCTCTGACTTTAGTGACTAGGGAACTTGTTATACACAAAAGAGTTCTCAGGCCGGGCTGGCGTGGCTCAGTGGTTGACTTCTACCTATGAACCAGGAGGTCACGGTTCGATTCCCCATCAGGGTACATGCCCAGGTTGCAAGCTCGATCCCCAGTTGGAGGCATGCAGGAAGCAGCCAATCAATGATTCTCTCTCATCATTGATGTTTCTATCTCTCTCTCCCTCTCCCTTCCTCTCTGAAATATATATATTTTTATATATATAACAAAACAAAGCAAAAATTAAGAGAGTTCTCGGGATACAAATTTTAAAAATTGTTGCATTAAAACTTGCAATGGTCTTCACTGACAAGAACCTGCTGGCTGTTTTGCAGAAGAAGTGGCTCATCCAGTGCACCCTCTCCTTCTCTCTGTGGCACTTACACTGATGAGGTGGCTTCCAGAGGAGACCGCAGGCTCAACCTGCCTGATGTCTCCTTCCCAGTGAGGCGGGTACAGCTGCAGTGTGGCTTTGGTTCGTCTTGGCTGAAAATTGGAAGCAACTTAAACAGTCAATATTCAGGATGAATTAACATAGTGCAGCCATTAGAAAAGATTGGTATGAAAATTTGGGGAAATATTTTCAATATATTATGTGATGGAAAATGGCAGCCTACAAAAATTACACTTACTTTATAGGGAAAAAGGAAGAAAATATGCAATATTAAGATAGTTCTGGTAGGTAAAGAATGAAAGGTAATTAAAATTTTTATTATTACTTTTTTATTTAAAACTTTATTTTGAGATGATGTCAGACACAAGACGTTGCAAAAACTGTCATCTTTAAAACCATAGTAACTGTCAAAACCAGGAAGTTGATATTGGTACACTATGACTAAGGCAAATATAGACCTATTACTATATAATATTTATAATAAAATATTATTGAAGTTGGTCTGTAGTTTACTGTGTGATAATTTATTTGGCACAACTATAAACCATATTTGTGTGTGTGTATATTTACATATACATACATGTATACAGTATACATAATAAACTGCTCTCCTGCCCCTGAAATAATTAGGAGTGAAAATTATATACAAAGTAGTCTGCCAATTCAGAAATAAATTTTAATTCATCATTAAAAGACAGAGTTTGTTTTAGTTCTTTGACAAGAAAAAGGAAATAAGATGAATCAGATGCACCATGTTTGGGGATGATAGTTAATTTTCGTTGGCATGTATAAAAATACACTCCCTTCTTTTCTTTAGGACTTTTAATTTTGAATAAATATTTTTGAGTTTTATTACATATTGACTTATTTTTACCTTAATCAGTCTCAAATTCCTTTTGGAAATAGGTGATATTAAAATATTAAAAAGCAAATTCAGTACTTTCTCTCCTAGATATACACCCAATTGAAATGTATCCACTGAGTGGCCAGATTATTATGACCACACCATCAGTACTTCGTTGGGCCACCTTTTGCCTTTAATACTGTGGCGAATCCTTTTGGCATTGACTCCACGAGATGTTGAAAGGTGATGTGAGGAATCTGACACCAGGCCTGATGAATAGCACTGTCCAGTTCTGTGAGATTTGATGGTTGTGGAACCAGCTGCCTGATGGCTCTTTTAACTTCGTCCCACAAATGCTCAATTAGATTGAGATCTGGTGATTGTGGGGGCCACCTAAGCAAGGTAAACTCTCCCTCATGTTCTTGGGACCACTCCTGCACAATACGAGCACCATGGCATGGCACATTGTCTTGTTGGAAGAAGCCATCTCCATTGGGATATGCCATCAACATGATAGGATGAACTTGATCAGCAATGATACTTAGGTATGTTGTGCTATTCAGACGTTTATAATGATCTGTCCCTCTAGCAACTTCAGCGCGAAATTTGCCTACAAACGTCGGGTGGTCATAATAATCTGGCCACTCAGTGTATATCTGTTTTACAAAATACTTAGACTAGAATGTCCATGAAAACAATATTCATGATAGCCCTAAACTGGAATCTACCCTAATACCATCTATAGTGCAGTAGTATGTAAATTGTGCTGTATTCACATAATGCATGCAGCAATGAGAATGCAGGAATCACACGATATGAACTATAGAAGTGAAGCTCACAATTATAATCTTGAGTGAAAGAAGTAGAAGACAAGGAAATATGTGCTGTAATCATTCTATTTGGGTAATGACTGAGAAGGGGCCGGGTCTTCGGGGGTGTTGGGAATGTTCTCTTTGTTAATCTGGATTCTTGTTTTATGAGTGTGTTTACTTTGCAGGATCACATCAAGCCATACACTTGTCATATGTGTCTTTTTTGAGTGAATATTCAACTTTTAAAACATTAAAATATAAATAAACAAGCACCTGTTTATTCTCTGTCTTTTAATTTTTTAAAATGTATCTCTATTATTGAAACTATTACAGATGTCCCTCCCCACCTCACCATTGACTCCATCTGCCCTGTCCACTCCCAGACCTTCCCCCAACTATTGTCTGTCCATGGGCTATGCATATGTGCTTATAACTTCACTAGGGGCCCGGTGCACGAAATTCGTGCACTGGGTGTGTGTGTGGGGGGGGTGTCCCTCAGCCCAGCCTGCCCCCTCTCACATACTGGGAGCCCTCAGGCGTTGACCCCCAGACCCCTCCGATTGCTGGCTCTGCCCCTTGCCCAGGTCTGATGCCTCAGCCAGAGGCGTAGACCTCCATCACCCTCTGATCACCTGATCGGCCCCTTGCCCAGGCCTGACGCCTCCGCCAGAGGTGTCAGGCTTGGACAGGGGACCCCCACCTCCCCCCGATCACTGGCTCTGGCCCCCGCCCAGGCCTGAGGCCTCTGGCCCAGGAATCATGCCTGGGCAGGGGACCCCCATCTCCCTCTGATTGCTTGCTCCACCCCCCGCCCAAGCCTGACGCCTCTGACCCAGGCTTCAGGCCTGGGCAAGGGGACCATCATATCCCCCCAATCTCCGGCTCAGCCCCCCGCCCAGGCCTGATGCCTCGGCCAGAGGAGTTGACCCTCATCACCCTCCGATCACCAATCACCGGATCGGCCCCTTGACCAGGCCTGAGGCCTCCGGCAGAGGTGTCAGGCCTGGGCAGGGGACCCCCAGCTCCCCGCGGTTGCAGGCTCCGCCCCTGCCCAGGCCTAATGCCTCTGGCTGAGGTGTCCGGCTCGGGCAGCGGGGACCCGCAGCTGCAGCGGCCCCGCGATCGTGGGCTCTGCTTTAGGCCCAGGCAAGGGACCCCTAGCTCCCGGGACTGCCAGCTTCGACCGTGCCCAGCTCCCATCGCTGGCTCCACCCCTACTTCCTGCTATCACTGGCCAGGGCGGCAAAGGCGCCTGATTCTCCGATCATGGCTGGGGGGCAGGGCAAAGGCGGCCCTGGGGCTGCCTTTGCCCTGCCCCCCAGCTCTTAGCTCCCCCCTGGGTTTCCAATCACTGTCAGTGGCAGGGGGCTTCTTCCTGCTTTCCCTTTCGCCTCCCTGCATTGTGCCTACATATGCAAATTAACCGCCATCTTGTTGGCAGTTAACTGCCAATCTTAGTTGGCAGTTAATTTGCATATAGCCCTGATTAGCCAATGAAAAGGGTATCGTCGTACGCCAATTACCATTTTTCTCTTTTATTAGTGTAGATTGGTTAATCTCTTCCTGCCACCCCCTGCTCCTCACCTTCCCTCTGAAATACATCAGTCTGTTGCATGCTTCAATGTCTCTGGATCTGTTCTGTTAATCAGCTTATTTTGTTCATTAGACTCCACATATTAGTGAGATCATGTGATACTTGTCTTTCTCTGACTGGCTTATTTCACTTAGCATATTACTTTCTAGGTCCTTCCATGCTGTCTCAAAGGGTAGGAGATCCTTCTTTTTTACAGCTGCATAGTATTCCCGTCAGTAGATGAATGCATTACAAAACTGTGGTACACTTACACATTTATTCTGTCTTCATTCTTCAAGGGCCTTTACTACCGACAGTGCCCATCTTTAGTTTCTTCTGAAGGCTCCTTGTCTTTCATTGGGTTCTTTTTCTTTGTATTCTTAAGAATCCACAGGATGCTTGCTGGCAGCCAATTTCAGCATGTCATCAAGGGCTGAATCATCTGGAGTGGCAAAGGCATTTCCCCAAACCTGAAAAGGATGATTGCTTGCTGCCAGACAGCTCAGGGCATCTTAATCTACATGTTATTGCCTCCTACTGGCCAAACACCTGAACAGCCATAGGCAAATCCCCCCATTCTGACAACGCTTCTGTATATGAAACCTGACCCTTTGAAGTGTATATCTCTGCCTCCCTTAGGACAAATTGTGTTAATAAATAGCAAGGGGTCCTGAGATAAGGAGATCTTAGTTTCTTTAGCTAGGCTCCTCTGACCCCCAAATGCCTTTCAAAATTATGCTTCATCTCTGAACTCTTTATTAAGTTACACACAGCCTTGTCCAGATTGCTGAACCCTTCTAGATGCTGGAACAAGAGCCCTGGCAGATGCTGTCAAGTTCTACAAATGCTTAGTGGCGGTCACTTGGTGCTGCTTGCATGTGGCTTCAACATCTGTCCCCTCTTTGTCTCCTAGGGCAGCTTCTCCATCACGCAGCAGCTCTGCCAGAGATGTTTTATCCTGGAGGGTGGGCCCAAAGCAATGCCAATAACAGCAACAGAAAATAAGGAACACAACTCATTCAAAATGCTTGCAAACTCTTGCGAAGGAGAAATACAAAACTCCAACTTAGAAAAGGAAGATTTGAAAGCGACTATTAGATAGTACTATTCCTGTGGTCCATTGGGCCACGATCCTTCGCACAGGATTCCTCCCTGGGCCTAGCTCTGATGACCCATACACTTCATCCCAGAATTGACATCTCCTTTACTTGGTCTTCCTTCTCCGGGTCCTTGGTCCCAAGTCCCAGGAAAGAAAAGACCAGTTTCAGAATCTCAGTGGGAATGGTGTCTATCTCTAATAAAGACAACACTTTTCAGCATTAAACAGGATATTGATCATCTCAATCTGAAAGGTTTTCCTAATAACAGTGAAATAAGTATTTTCCTACCTAGAAAGGGTTTACCAAAATGGTCCCTCCTGGGGAGAGGGGGGCTCACCCTGAACAAACACTGCTTTCCACTTTGGCATCTAAAAGCTGTTTACATGACCCATCCCACCTCACCCCACATGCAGGAGTTTGAAGCGATTGACTCCAACCCCCATGGAGGTAGTAACTGCAGATGTGGTGGCAACAGCAAGAGAACTGAAGTGGAGCCTGCAGATGCGACTGAATTGCGGACAATTTCATGATCAAACTTTATTGCATGAGAAGTGGCTTCTTATGGGTGAGCAAAGAACGTGGTGCGTGAGAAGGAATCTACTCTGAAGATGCTGTGAAGATTGTTGAAATGACCACGAAGGATTAGACTATTACATGCGCATATCGGTAAAGCAGCAGGGTTTGAGAGGATTGGTTCCAATGCTGAAAAGAGTTCTACTGCGGGTAAAAGGCTGTCAAACAGCATCGCACGCTGCAGGGAAACTGTTCATGGAAGAGTCCGTTGGTGCAGAAAACATCACTGAGGTCTTATTTTAATAAGTTGACACAGTCAATCCAACCTTCAGCTACCCTGAGCAGCCAGCAGCCACCAACATCAAGACAAGACCCACCACCAGCAAAGATTACGACTCGCTGAAGGCTCAATGATGGTTAACATTTTTAGCAATAATATATTTTAAAATTCAGGTATGTATGTTGTTTTTTTAGACAAAATGCTATTTCACATTTAATACTCTACGGTATGGTGTAAACATAACTTTCATATGCACTGGGAAGCCAAAACATTTCTGTGAGTCACTTGTTGCAATATTCACTCTCTTGTGCCGGCCTGGAATATCTGTGAGGTATCCCTGAATTGAGAACTCACCCAGGTAGGTGAGGAATAATTCTGACAGCAAGAGGATTACTTCAAAATCAAGACTTTAGATTTCAACTGAGCTGGGCAGGTCGCATTTGAACAACCCTTTCTCCATTCCCGCTGTTTCTAAATGTCCGCTCATGAAAATCAAAACGACCTCGACTTTCCCTGTGGGTTTTCAGTTCTCGAGCAGCCTTGACCCTTCAAAACAAGGAGACTTTCCCATGGAGCCTTTTACACGTCAGGGTGGAAGATGGCTCCTTCCCCCTTGACCATGTTTCTCCTGAGAAACCAACACGAGAATCAGGCACGGCACTTGACCAGGACTTCTCACAGCCACCGTGGAAGCAGGCCAAGCAGACGTCTGTGGCCACCTTTCTGGTTCTTAGTTGTTTGGAGGACAAGCTCTATGTCTTGAAACTTGAAAGACGTTTCCAGTTAATAAACACTAACATAAAAGCCCACAATGGAGATACAAACAACACATTTAAAATGTACCTCATTTAAAAAATTGTGCCTGCTTCCTCGGAGCATATTCAAAATGGGGGTGAGGGGGGTAGCATCCTGGGGCCGGTGTTCAGCATCCGCCAACACTTCCACCCCTTCCCGCCCCCCTCTCTGTTCATCATGTCATTGTGTAGCATTTCATCTCTGAGGGCACCTCTACTGTTTGGTTTGATGAGACCGAAGTGCAACTGTGAGACCTCACAGTGGGGGTGAGAGGAGGGGAGTTGCTATTAGGAAGAAATCCTCACGGGCATTAACTCGGTTTTGAAATGCCTACACATCTTCTCAAAAGTGTCCCTGTGAATGAGGGGAATAGAAAATCAGCAACACAGGAAAACCTGCTCTACAGGTAAGACACCTCGCCGGATGCCCAGATCAGAGGGCAGATGCCTGAAGGAAACAGGGTATCTGCATAGAGTCCCCTCCTCCACCAAGATATTTGCTGATTACAAAGGGGGAAGCAGTAGCCTTACAGGGGGAAACCGGGCAACACCCCCTTAGCCAAGTGACCAGGGCTGACATCACCATCGATAAGACAGCGACGGTATGCGCCGTGACAGCGCGTCCTGAGAGGACCCAACACGACTTCTGTGGTTCTTGCCCTGGTGCACAGTTTGAGTGTCAAGAGGAAACATCAGATAAACCCCAATTGAAAGGCATTTATAAGTAACTGACGAGGACTCTTTAAAGGTTCCATGGTCATGAAAGACAATGAAAAGCTGAGGAGATGACTAGGCAGACTTGACAATTAGATGGAAAGTGGGATCCTGGAGAGGGTCCTGGACCAGAAAAGGGGTGGCAGTAGGAAAACAGGTGCAATTCACAGCCAGTCTGTAAGTGGGAGTGCTACGCCCCCTGCTCATTTCTTGGTTTTGCTAATCATTCTACGGGTTATGTAGTAGGTTAACCTTAGGTGAATCTGGGTCAGGGGCAGGTGGAAACTCTCTGAACTATTTTTTGCAACTTTCTGAAAGTGTAAGATAATTTTGAAACACAAATTTAAAGAAAAATAATAATAATTCAGAAGTGTCCTTTTGAACGGGGAGTCTCCAAGTATAGGTAGTTGCTTTGGCAGGTTTCATTGGCCCACAGATGCAAAACCATAAAATTGCTTTAAAAATGATAATATAGAACAATTCAAACCAGATTCTTCCCATCTTAAGAGAACAATTGAACCCTGGCTGGTTTGCTCTGTGGTTAGTGTCAGCCCATTCTATAAAGCAAGAAGAAAAGGGGTAAAAAATAATTTTTTTTCACTGAAAATATTTTATTGGCCTTTTGGATCGAAACAAGAATTTATTTGCCAGGAAGGATGACGCTACCCTACTGCTGGAACCAGCGCATGGCCTCCCCTTTGCTGATTCTGTTCGGCCCTAATGCAGCCTGTCCTGCATTTCTTGTCTGCGATGCTGAAACCTGGCCCACCCAGCACCACACAGAAGTCCAGGCCATAGATACCAATGCTTGGCTCATATTTATCCCCAGGTCGGTGTGTTCCTGGATCCCAACCCTAAGTTTCCGGTATCTGAGAAGTCATTTCTTCGTAATTGGCACTCTAGTCCCCTTAGGCCTTTCTCTGAGATTTCTCCTGCCTCAGCCCCACAGACTGGCTGTGGACAGCGATCTTTTCATTTCTCCTGATGTCAGAGGACCTGACGGTGTACCTGGCCTTGGAGAGCAGGGGGTCTGGCCTGTGAGCTGCTCCAGGATCTCGGCTGCCTGGCCCGTCGGTCTCCGCTCTCCTCACGCAGATGCTGAAGCAGAGCTTGCAGGTGTGAAGCTCCCGCATGGGGTTCTGCTTTTCACCTTGATCCTTGGCCATGAAGGGAAACAGGAAGGGCTAACAAAGTTTTAAATAATTGTTTTTACTTTCAGTTGCAGCTGATATGCAATACTGTATTCGTTTCAGGTGCACAACATAGTGATTAGACATTTGGGTGTTTTTTTTAAATAAATGTTTATTGATTTCAGAGAGGAAGGGAGAGAGATAGAAACATCTATCATGAGAGAGGATCATTGATCAGCTTCCTCCTGCACACCCACCCCCCACCCCCCCTGGGGATTGAGCCAGCAACCCGGGCATGTGCCCCTGACCGGAATGAAACTGGGACCCTTCGGTCCACAGGCCAATGCTCAATCCACTGAGCAAAACTGGCTAGAGCGTGATTAGACATTTGTATAAATTATGAGATGATCACCTCGATTAGCCTAGTACCCATCTGACAACATAGATAGTGGTGACAGTATTACTCACTGTATTCCCTATGCTATACTTCATATTCCCCCATGACTGTTTGTGTATAACTGCTGATTTGTACTTTCTTTAAAAAAATATATATATTTTTTATTTTTTACAGAGAAGAAGGGAGAGGGATAGAGAGTTAGAAACATTGATGAGAGAGAAACATGGATCAGCTGCCTCCTGCACACTCCCTACTGGGGATGTGCCCGCAACCAAGGTACATGCCCTTGACCAGAATCGAACCTGGGACCCTTGAGCCCTCAGGCCAATGCTCTATCCACTGAGCCAAACCGGTTAGGGCTGATTTGTACTTTTTAAAAATACATATGTGTATTTTTAAATACATTTTTATTGATTTCAGAGAGGAAGGGAGAGCAAGAGATAGAAACATCAATGATGAGAGAGAATCATTGATTGGCTGCCTCCTGCATGCTCCCTACTGGGGATCGAACTGACAGGGAATTGAACCGTGACCTCCTGGTTCATAGTTCGATGCTTCACCACTGAGCCACACCAGCTGGGTGCCAATTTGCACTTTTTAATCCTTTCACCCTTTTCACACATCTCCCCAATGTCCTCCCATTTAGCAACCATTCGTTTGTTTGAACAGGTAGTGATTTTGAGTAATTAGCCCGAAAGTAAGTTTGACCTAAACACAGATGAGCTGATCACAGAGCTGGGACTTTAGTCAGTACTCAGCATTCAGACTTATGGTAATAACAGGAAAAATACCAAAGGAAGGACCCCGGGTTAAACCCCCTGGCGGAGAGGCCCTGTTCTAGGTGCTCGGCACATACGTGGCTCTAGGAGCAGGGTTGTCAGGTGGTCTCTCTCATCTTCAAGAACGCAGACTGTGATCAGTGGTAAAGGCCCGGGTTCGGCACGATGAATGTGGGCGGCAGGGAGGAGTGAAATGTTACAGGAGGCCTGTGAGCTGAAGGCCAGGGGGCAGGTGGTGGAGAGGGAGGCGGGAGCCCTGCTTTGCTTTGAAAAGCTGCAGACCACTTCCTGGCCTGGGGTGGAGGGAAGGATTGTGCCCATTCACAAAGGAAAGGGAGAATTTCCTTAAACTTCATCTTCATGTTAGCTATAATTTTTGAAGGGTGCATTAAATTATAGAGTGGTCTTTAGTGAGGTTGAAATCATTAAGAACCAGTAATCCCATTAGGTGGGTAGGTTTAGTCAGCATTATCCTTAACTTTCTCAAGTAATATAAAAAGGAAGAATTTTTATTCACAGAGAAGTTGTTTGGGCCCTGGCCAGTGCGGCTTCGTTGGTTGGGCATTGTCCCGGGCACTGAAAGGTCACTGGTTCGCTTCCTGGTCAGGGCAATGCCCAGGTTGTGGGCATGCAGGAGGCAGCTGATTTCTGTTTTGCTCTCTCATCAATTTTTCTCTCTTTCTCTCCCTCTCCCTTCCTCTGTCTCTAAAAACCAATAAAACTTTTTTTTTTTAAAGAAATCATTTGGAATAGTTTGAGAATTTTATGCCTTATATTTTTCTGCTCAGCTGTATATTTGAAAAGTCAAACTTTAGCTGTTATTGCTGGAGTCATTATGCATGTAGAAATATACATTCAAACAGCATAGGTACAAAACGAACACAAAACGTCCTAATCTTACTCCTCAGAGATACTATATTTGATCATTTGAACTATATTTTTGGTTTTTATGCTTATTCACACGGAATTTAAATTGTTTATTTACTCAGAAAAGGCATATATTTTTAAGCTTATTAAAAGCCTGAATTGTGTACAAAATAGTGCACCATAGTGTGTTACTCTACCTATGAGGAATTGACCTACCAAATGTTTTAGAAACAGATTTTTTCCAAGTTTTCAGCAGAGAGCTCTAAAATGTTGATATTTCATGTAAAAGTATGTTTTTAGCATCGGACACAACCATGAACAGCTTCATTGCAAACATTATTAAACATACATTAAAATATTTGAATAACTTTCATGACTTGTAAAATCTGAAGGACCTTTTAAATGTGGTATTAAAATGTATAAAACAGTGGTTCTCAACCTGTGGGTCGCGACCCCTTTGGCGGTCTAACGACCCTTTCATAGGGGTCGCCTAAGACCATCCTGCATATCAGATATTTACATTACAATTCATAACAGTAGCAACATTACAGTTATGAAGTAGCAACGAAAATAATTGTATGGTTGGGTCACAACATGAGGAACTGTATTTAAAGGGCCAGAAGGTTGAGAACCACTGGTCTAAAAGATAATTTTGCTGCCCTGACTGGTTTGGCTCATTAGATAGAGTGTAGGTCTCTGGACTGAAGGGTCCTGGGTTCGATTCCGGCCAAGGGCATGTACCTTGATTGCGGGCACATCCCCAGTAGGAGGTGTGCAGGAGGCAGCTGATCGATGTTCCTCTCTCATCGATGTTTCTAACTCTCTGTCCCTCTCCCTTCCTCTCTGTGAAAAATCAATAAAATATAGTTTTTAAAAAAGATAATTTTGCTTCTAAGACCAGTTTTATCAGAATCCACTGTTATATCGTAGCATAAATGTGCGTACTATAAATGCTGGGGGAAGAAAAAGAAAAAAAAATCTAAGATTTGAAAAATTCCTGTCGGATGTAATGTTACCAGTTTATTATTCTGGGATTATCAAAGTGTTCCTTAGTACTGCCTTTTCTTACTTCTCAGCCACACAGCTGAACACAACCAGAGCATGATCTCCAACTTACTGTCATTAAAAGTAAGGGTTCAGCCCGGCCAGCGTGGCGCAGTGGTTGAGCATCGACCTGTGAACCAGGAGGTCACAGTTTGATTCCTGGTCAGGGCACATACACGGGTTGTGAGCTCCATCCCCAGGGTGGGGCGTGCAGGAGGCAGCTGATGAATGATTCTCTCTCATCATTGATGTTTCTATCTCTCTCCCCCTCTCCCTTCCTCTCTGAAACCAATAAAATAATATATTTTTAAAAAGTAAGGATTCAGGTAAGAACAAATTGCCTTGTATATTTTGCACCCTTTGCACCTGAACCCTCTGGATTACTGCTGCAAGATGAATTTTTATCCCCTTTCATTTGATTAATTAACTCCCCTGCAGTAATTGTTTCAGCATCTGCCTGCACATGCAGCCTCTCCAACCGCACTGCCCAGGTCTCCATTAGAACCTTTCATTTCACCCACCCCCCTCCATCCCCCGGTTAGTGTGTGTGTGTGTGGGGGGGGGGGCGGGGTGAAGGGAGGGGGGCTTGATGGCAGCGTCCACGATTGCTTTGTCTAATTGGAAGGGCCAGGGTGGTGAACTTTGAAAGGGTGTTTGCATCAAGAGTGGCATTTCAGTTTGCCTTGTCACTTGCTCCTGTTGCTGATGTCACGTCTAATTTTACGAAATGTTATTATGCCCGAAGAAAGGGGTGACATAGGAGTTGGGAAGGGTTAACATGGGAGCAAACGCTGTGGATCACCTGCCCATGAAAACCAAAATTCTACCTCAGGGCGATATTGGGCCTCTACGGCAAGGGTGGGGAACGTCCTGCCTGCGGGCCTGTGAAACCATTTGGCCTGGCCCTGCCAAGGCATGAGGGGTGAGTCAATTAAATGTTGGACCAAACATAGCAGGCTGATTCTGTACCGGCCCGTGAATGATGTTATAAATATCCAAATAGCCCTTGGCAGGAAAAAGGTCCCCACCCCTGCCCTACCTTCTTACCGGGACTTCCTGGTTAGCGGGGACTTAGACCTCTTCCCTGACACGAAGCCAGTCCGCCTGCCCTCCAGGGAAGACGGCAAGTCCTGGCTGGTCTCCTTGTCCTGATTCCCCTGAGTTGGCAAAACGGGCAGCTGGTGGGAGAGAGGGCAGGGGTGACTCAGGGGAGTCAGACACCGCTGAAATGAAGGCACTCTTAAACTGCAGTTTCTCATCCCTAAGGGGTAGAATTAATAGTGCAATTTAATTTCTTTTATAACCAAAATGCCTTCTTCTGAGAAGGGTCTAGAGGAGTAATGGCCTGTCAAAGGCATGTCAGCTACACCAGAGATTAAGAACCCCTGGGAGGTGGCTGAGCAGTAAGGCTTTGCTCTCCGCCCTCCCTCCCCCCCACCACCCCACCCGGCCCCGCCATGCCCCCAGGCCCCATTTCAGCCAGATACATAGCCAGGAAGCAACCAACACTCCTAATTTAAAAACAACCTTCTAGTTTTTATGGAATGTTATCCAGATGGAGGGCAGAGCGAGGGTGTGAAGGGGTAAACATGGAGCCCCACTCCCCCCCACTCCCCAACCCTTGCCCCTGTGGCTCTTCATTTCAGAGTGAGCTGGAGGCTTCATAAAGCAGCTGAAAAGCTGTGGATGGTGGGTAACAGCAATGATGTTAATTCACATCTTATGGAGCGGTAAGAAGGGCTAACTCATACCTTTCCTTCCACAGCTCCACACAAATGTTGGGTATGGTCTAGATCAGGGGTGGGCAAACTTTTTGACTCGAGGGCCACAATGAGTTCTTAAACTGGACCGGAGGGCCGGAACAAAAGCATGGATGGAGTGTTTGTGTGAACTAATATAAATTCAAAGTAAACATCATTACATAAAAGGGTACGGTCTTTTTTTTTTTAGTTTTATTCATTTCAAATGGCCCAGATCCAGCCCGCGGGCCGTAGTTTGCCCACGGCTGGTCTAGATGTTCCCTGGTCAATTTGGGAGCCACTGGCCACATGTGGTCATTTAAATTTCAATGGATAAAAATTAAATCAAATTTTAAAATCAGTCCTGCCTCACACTAGCCACCTTTCCAGTGTTTGATGGCTACAGGTGGCCAAGGGCTGCCATAGGTGGCCAGGAGCTCCCACAGGTGGCCAGGGGCTCCCACAGGTGTCCAGGAGCTCCCACAGGTGTCCAGGGGCTCCCACAGGTGGCCAGGGGCTCCCATAGGTGGCCAGGGGCTCCCATAGGTGGCCAGGGGCTCCCACAGGTGGCCAGGGGCTCTCATATGTGTCCAGGGGCTCCCACAGGTGGCCAGGCGCTGCCATGCTGGAGAGCGCAGACCCAGGACACTGCCCTCACTGCAGGAATTCCCACAGACAGGGCACCCGAGGACTTCTTCACCTTGTTCCCCCTTCACTCCAGAGCCTGGCCTGGGCCTGTCCCCCCAACTTTCTCCTTTTCTCTCCAACACCCTCCGTTCTCATGCTGAGGGTTTGAGCCCCACTTCCCTTACCTCCCCCAAGTCCTGTGTCGTGTGTGTGTGTGTGTGTGTGTGTGTGTGTGTGTGTGTGTATGAGGGGATTCCCATGGGGAGCTCAGCTTCACAATTTTCAAATAATTTGACACATTCACTACCTCCTTGTGACACTCACAGAGTTAGGAAGGGCAGATATATACTTTTTAATTTAAATTTTAAAAATGCTTTTATTGCCCTGGCTGGTGTGGCTCAATTGGTTGAGCATCACCCCATGAACAAAAAGGTCTCTGGTTCAATTCCTGGTCAGGGCATATGTCCAGGTTGTGGACTTGATCCCCAGTAGGGGGGCGTGCAGGAGGCAGCCCGTTGATGTTTCTCTCTCTCTCCTCTCCCTTCCTCTCTGTCTAAAATATCAATAAAAACATATTTAGAAAAAGATGGTTCATAGGTCGATGCTCAACCACTGAGCCACACCGGCTGGGCTATACTTAAAAACGTTTTTAACCAGTGAGGAAACAGGCTCAGAGAGCACGAGTAACTTGTCCAAGGTTGCACATGACTCAGGCTTCTGCTCATGGTTTGTGCTTCGTAAACATTTACTACAGTCACATGGTCTTAATTTTGAAGGTAGATCAGTTCACTCTCTGCCGTGTCTCCTGAGCAGAGTGTCATGCGGAGAGGAGGGGCGTGGGCAGCAGGGGCCCAGCGTGGAGTCCCCGCTCTGTGTGAGCCCCCTGGCTGTGACCTGGGACAGACGATTCCCTCTCAGGTCTGTTTCCTCATCTGAAAAATTCGGGGAGGTAAGATTTCGGGATGCTACGATTTCTTCACCCTCTAATCGTCAACTTACGTTTTGGATTACTTTTTACTCATAGGGCTCTTGATTATTTCCCAAATGATTCAAGACCTTTAAAAAACTTTCCCTGCCCTGTTCCCGGGTGGCCATGATTCCAGCAGGCTTTCTAGTGGCGACTTCATAGGGTCATCGTTAGCACGAGGTGTGACGTTTCATCTACGCAGGTGGTCCCCAACCTTTCCCTGGCCATGCCCCACCGAGGCACCTCTAAAATCCTGATCCCCCTGTGACATGTAATTCTTATTATTCAAAAGGCGAGCTCCTATTCACGTGGAGGAAGCCTAAAAGGCCATTAGCTTGGTCTAAACAAGCTCCCAAAGAACACGGCATCCATGAGAGAGAAAAATAAAAGAGCAAAAGGACAGCTGAAGTCCTGAGGAAGAAATCACTAAGAAATTGTTGGAAAAATAATAATATAAAGTGATATAAAAAATAGCAAATAAAGTTTCAAAAGATATAATAGAGAACTGAAATGCATTAATATGTCACAATATATATATTTATATACTGTACATGAGGCAGGCCCCTAGAACCATAAGAAATGCAAAAAAATTCACTGTTAATAACTCATTCTCGAATTGCCCCCCTTAAAAGTCACATTGCCCGCCTGTGGGGCATATGCCCCAGGCTGGGAACCACTGACCTAGGCCCTCACTACCCCCCAGGTGTCCCTGCAGCAGCAGCAGCCCCCGGGATCCTGTTAGACATGGGAATCAGAAACTTATCAAAATCCCAGATGATTCGTTTGTGCCCCAAAGTTTGAGCAACTCTGATCCCTGCCCCGAGGAGACAAGACTAAGGCAAGTCACCTACTAGACATCTGCCTTAGAAGGGCCAGGCGCACACACAGGGAGCCTGTCATGGCTCCAAACCCTCCGACCTCTCCTCTCAGGGGCTCTGCAGTTAGCCTTGGAGCTCCTCCCCTGGGCAGGGATATACAGTGGGGCCTTGACTTACGTGTTTAATTCGTTCCGAGACAGAGCTCGTTAACTCAAATTACTGTCAACTCAATGCAAAAAATCAGCGAGACAGCTGGTATCTCAAAAAACTCGTTACTCGGGACACTTGTAAGTCAAGGCCCCACTGTAGTCTCTCCTGCATCTGTCTCAGAGACCTGAGAGGATCCACAGAGAAACACTGTTGGCACTGGAGTCCACCTACTGAGGGAGTCACAGCTGCTCTTACAGCCTCTCTCCTATCTCATTGAGGCTAACGCTCTGGCCGGGAGCAGCCTTTCCATGCACACCCCATGGTCAGTGTGGCCGTGAACGTACAGATTGGAATACTGGGTCCATGGGGTGCACTTGGGTGGACCCGGGCAATAATGTGGCTGTGAGTCACTGAGGGCTGAGGGGTGCTGTCGTGGTGCCCTGGAGCCCACAGGGGCCTGGACCAACACACTATCTCCTGGGGCAGAGGGGGAGAGCAGGACCCCACCAGGTCAGGACCGTGGGCCATGCTTATTTCAACCTCGACAAGAGGACACAAGAGGACGAGGTGGGATTCAGGACTCGGAAGTCCAAGGCTAAGTGAAATTCAAGGTAAACCTGTCTGGCTCTGAGGCTCTGACGTGCCTGTGTGTGAGCCTGCTCAGGCTGCCATAACAAAGTACGGAAGACAGCAGGGAGGGACAGCAGACGTGTCCTCTCACAGTCCGAGGGCTAAGCATTTGAGAACAAGGAGGCAGCAGGCCGGTTTCTCCTCGGGCTCCTCCGTGGATTGTAGGTGGCTGTCTTCTTGCTGTGTCCTCACACGGTCTTCCCTCGGGGTGTGCTGATGTCCTCATTTCCTCCTCTTATAAGGACGCCGGTAATATTGGATTAGGGCCCACCCATATGACCTCGTTTTAAAAACTACCTCTTCAGCCCTAGCCGGTTTGGATGAATGTATAGAACATCAGCCTGTGGACTGGAGGGTCCCAGGTTCAATTCTGGTCAAGAGCACATGCCCAGGTTTCAGGCTCACTCCCCAGTAGGGGTCGTGCAGGAGGCAGCCGATCAATGATTCTCTCTCATCACTGATGTTTCTATCTCTCTCTCCCTCTCCCTTCCTCTCTGAAATTAATAAAAATATATTTTAAAAGAAATTACCTCTTCAGCCATGGCCGGTGGTTCAGTGGTTTGATCACAGGCCCTTGCACCAAAGGGTCCCAGGTTCGATTCCTGGTCAAGGCATGTACCTGGGTTGTGGGTTCGCTCCTCACTCCCAGACAGGATGTGTGTGGGAGGCAACCAGTCTATGTGTCTCACATCAATATTTCTCTCTCTCTCTCTCTCTCTCTCTCTCTCTCTCTCTCTCTCTCTCTCTCTCTCTCTCTCTCCCCTCCTTCTCCTTCCTCCCTTCAACTCTCTCTGAAAAGCAAAGGAAAAAATATCCTCAGGTGAGGGGGAAAAAGTACCTCTGCAAAGACCCTATCTCCAAACCCAGCCCCACTCTAAGGCTCAGGGAGTTGGGACTACAGCATGGAATTTGGCAGGGAGGGCACAGTTCAGTTTAGAACACGTACCCCCCCCCCCCCCCAGCCTCTCCTGTGCAGTGAGCATGGCTCTTCCCGCCTGTGGTGCCACACCCTGGGCTGTGCTGTGTGTCCCCGCGTCCTGTGTTCCCAAGACAGAAGTCCCCACGGAGGCTGGGCTCCAGGGAAGCCAACTGGCCATCAGGTGTTTGGGACCCAAACCTGGCCAGCGGGACTGTGCCGCCCCGAGAGTGCTGCTCCGAGCAGACCCTCCCCCTGGGGAAGCAGGAAAGCCAGCTGCGCTCAGGGGAGCTGGGCGCTCCTTTCTGACGGGAAAGTACCGGGTCACCGGCCTTGTGGCTGGGTCCGAGGGAGTGAGAGCCACAGTTCCGGCTCCAGGTGAGAGCGGCTGTGTTCTGAGGTCTGACCACCAGGAGCCAGACGGACCGGCTGCCTCCATGCCCCTCGTCACACAGCTGCCCCGGGGCCCCGTGTCACCCCAAACTCTGCTGAAGACAGAAAGGTATGAGTGCTGGTCATCCCCAAGGAACACACGGGGGAGGGGGCTGCGGGGTGGGACCTTAGCTCTGGGGTGACCTCAGAGACCAAGGGCAGGGCCAGGATGAAGCAAGAAGTGAGACCTCAAGTTTGTGTCCCTCCGTTTGGGTTCCCCCAGAAGCAGATCCTGAGACACGTTCCTGAACAAGTAGTTAACAACAGAGGATCCGGAAGGACCAACAGGAAGCGGGAAGGTGAGACAAGGAGGGAAAGAAACCACTGTAGGCGTGTTCAGGAGCAGATTGCCGCTGGGGGCGACTGGAGACTGGAGGGCGGCTGAGAACATGTCTCCCAGTTGTCCCACCGGTGCCCCCCCCCCCCCCAAGCCACAGTATTTACCCACCAGCCTCACCTGGGATTGGTTGAACCCCATGAACTGCCCAGCACTTGCAAACGTCCCAGGGGCCTCGCAGCCTCCTGCTCCCCCTCCAGGCAGTGACTGGCAAGTGCTGGCAGCAGGCGGCCCTAAGCCATGTGGGAAGAGGGAGTGGGGGGGGGGGGGGGGCGAGCCACGACCCTTCATGCTTGGAGGAGTTGACCATGTGAGCTGGTGGAGAAGGACTGGACATTGTGGTCAGACTATCAGGTGTCTGATTCCTTATCAAAGACACAAAGAGTGAATTCCTTTGGCTTGACCTCATAAATCCAACCCTCCCACTTGACATTGGTCGGCAAACTCATTAGTCAACAGAGCCAAATATCAACAGTACAACGATTGAAATTTATTTTGAGAGCCAAATTTTTAAAACTTAAACTATATAGGTAGGTGCATTGTTATTAACTTAATTAGGGTACTCCTAAGCTGGCCTTCCGTCCTCAATCTGAGGGGTTGACCTCAGCGAACGTACCCCCACTTCTTCTAATGCCACTTCTTCAAAAATAGTCTTGCCCAGGCCGATAACCGAGTTCTGCACATAAGCCACGAAGTTTCAATCGCACTGTACGTGCGCGCCTGCACGTGGTATTTTGTGGAAGAGCCACACTCAAGGAGCCAAAGAGCCGCATGTGGCTCACGAGCCGCGGTTTGCCGACCACTGGTCTAGGCCGAGGCCATTCTTTTATGTTGTTGCTAGCAGAGTTAGGGACACATGAAGAGGTCTGGAATTAAATGCTTGAATTAGTGTAAATCTCTCAGATTAGGGAACCTAGCACATTTCCCCCCCACAAAAGAACATTTTAACTTATTTTCTCTTTCCTCCACATCAGGTAAAAGACAGGTAATTATTTAAAGATATAAGATCAATTTGCAATTAAAATCTATTTTCCCTGTCCCCTTTATTGTTCTGGGGGGACAGGGGACTTGTGTTTGTCACCAAAACCAAAGAGATGGCAGGCCACAGAGAACAGACTGAGTGTACCCCTCAGCCTGTTCCCCTCACACAGCACGGTGTGTGTGTGTGTGTGTGTGTGTGTGTGTGTGTGTGTGTGTGTGTGTATGAGAGAGAGAGAGAGAGAGAGAGAGAGGCTTCTTGAAAGAAGTGAAGGGGCTGCCGCCCAGACAGCCTGGCTGGGGCCTGGCAGGGGCCTGCTCCCTGGAGAAGCCGCCACCCAGCTGCCTTCGGAAGAACAGGAGGACGGGTTTGCCCTCCCCCACCCCCCCCCTCTTCTCTGGCAATGGGATAGGACACCCCGGTGAAGCCCACCTCCACCCCCCGGACTTGCTCTTTGTAAGAACGCTGCCTTGTTCATACAAGCAGGAGCTTAACTCCTCTGAGACAGTTTCCTCACCTGTTGAAAGACTGATTGGGTGTGACAATCAGATGAGAGAAGTGCCAGCAGGTACCAGGACATAGTGGATACTCAATAAAGGGTGGTGGTGGTGCTTGTCTTCAGGCCTGGGGGCCGAGGGCAGGTAAGTGTGGCTTTCTCTGTTCCATTTCATAAACAAAGGCAAAATACCTCCGGTGAAAACAAGCAGCAAGAAAAGGGATGGAATTTTTTCGTGAAGATTTTCACTTGATACCTCTAAGTATTCTGGCAGGAGGAACATTTTGGGGTGATGGAAATGTTCTATGTTTTGATTACGATGGTGACAGTTACACGAGTGTTGGCATTAGCAGCCTGAGTGGGGGGTGGGGTGCGGGGGGGAGAAAGGGATTGGGCTGGGACAGATGAGCTTAGCCTCTTCCGTCACATTCCAGGCGCCAAGTTCAAGGCCAGGGCGTTTTAATTGTTTTGGAACCAAGTTTTAGCAACCTTGGTCCTTCCTTCTCCAAAATAAGTGCACACACACACACACACACACACACACCACCTTAGCCCTGGTGTGAAGGACACCTTCCCAGACATCTCTTAGATCAGGCACGTGTTTGAGCTGCACTCCATCCTGGGCAGCGCCGAAGGGGAAGTTTTTTCTTATCCAATCGCGCCACCAGGCGGCCAAATTGAGCACTGCATGTTCCCTAATCTGACCTGGACCCGCAGGTATGGGGGTAGGAGGGCTTAAGAAAGTGAAGGGTTCAACATTTGGAGCCACGAATGCCTTTGATGGGAGTTCCACCTCTTGAATCCACTGGAAAAGATGAAATTTCAGGCCTTATTTTGGTGGGGGGGGGGGAGGACACAAGAATTTAATCCTTTCGGTTCCTGGTCTGCTGCCCAGACGAATCCTCTCAGAAAGACAACAGGGCGGGAATGGAGGTAGAAGGAGGCATCTACCGCCTGGTCTCAGTTCAAGTCTCGGAAACCCCTGCGCTCCAGTCGAGGCCTCAATACAGATAATCTCAGCTGGAGGGAGGGGCGTTTTCTCGCCTCCATCGCCCAGACCCCAAATCTGGGTGTCAGCGTGGCGTCTCCCCCTGGTGGTCAGATAGCTCCACTGCACCGCTCGCCCTTGGCCCAGGAAAGGCGCGATGGGGCAGAAGACTTCCCTCTGCGCTTCTCATTGCTGTAAGCAGCATGTGCACCTGCTTGGGATTGGGGTGAGGAGGGGTAGCTGCAGCCCCTACTTTCTCATCATTCTCTCACTTCCTGAACCACCTGGACTTACCGCAACCTTGCAGAACTGCCCACCCCGCGTTCGCCCACAAGGTCCATATGTGCCTGAGAACCGCTCCGGCCCGCGGCGCGCCCTGGTGCCCCTTGTGGAACCCTCCTCATGGCCAGCGCGCGCCTGGACCAGAGGATCAGTTCCCTGCTGTTTGTGAACCGGGGTGGAGACAGGACGGGGAGACTAAAAAGTGCCCCCAAGTGCAGATGGCCCCTGTCGACGAGCACTTTCCAAGCATCCTGTGCGAGGGCAGGTCAACGGGGAGCGGGCCCGCTCCTGCTGCCGCGGACTCCGAAGCTCTAATCCGGTTTGGGAGCCGCAGAGCGCGGAGCTCGGGCGCCTCCTGGCGGCGACGCGCGGTAAGCTTCTCCAGCCCGAGGCGGTGCGTCTGCGGGATCCGCCCGCGGGCTTGCATTTTCCCACTTGCTCGGTGGGCGGCGCCGAGGCCTATTCGTCTTTTTATTAACAACGATGCCCCGAGAGGAAAAAGAAAATTAAAGCCTTTAAAAACCAGACCGGGTGGGAGGGGAGGGTGAGTGTGTGCCTGTGCACGGGCGCAGAAGCGAGAGAGAGAGAGAGAGAGAGAGAGAGAGAGAGAGAGAGTTGGGACGTTGGTGAAAGCAATAAAACTCAGATCGCTTCCTTAGAGAGATAGCGGCGGCTATAATGCGCTGGGGGGATCAGGGGTTTATTTGAAGATCCTGGATAAAAGATGATATATCGACACAGTTTAGAGTGTCATTGCGCCCGGCCTCTCAGGAAGCCACAAGTACATATTTCCTGAAATACCTGCCAACACAATATCCAATCCACATGCCACTTAAGCATGGGAGGGGAACCTCAGCATCTCACCAGTTCACCCCCGGTTTCCTAGCTCTAGGTTGGGAGACAACCCCCCCCCACCCCCCCCCCCACTCCCCCCCACTGGGTCTCCTGGACGCCCCTCCCCTGGCCTATGTCTTCAGTCCAAGTAATCACTTAGACACGGGCCTTAATAAATACGTCTGAGAACTGTCCTTATGTTCGGTAAATATTGGATTAGTTTTTCAATGACCAGGCTCTTGAAAAGGCTGGAGAAATCCACCCCAGGTCTCAACTAAGCCCAACAGTCAATAGGTAAGAAAAATAAGTGATTTCCCTGGCTGGAGTGGGGGCGGGGAGGGGGGTGAGAAGGGGGGTCTTACCAAGTTATCTGATTCTATTAAATACCACAGTGGTACTAACTAGGAAAGGGGGGGGGTGCCCAGATTTTGGATTAGCCATAATTCCCACCATCTCCGTCCTGCTCCTTAGGGCGGAATCACATTGCCCCAAGGGGAGCACACCTGTGGGTTCTATTTTTCTTTCCACCGCGCTCGCATGAGCTTTCTGTCTAGCACACGGTTTTTGTTGTTGTTTGGGTTGCTTATGGGAGCGTTTGAGCCAGTTCTTGGGGAGGGACGTGGCCCGGAAGGCCTCCCACTGCCCCGTGACAACGTGGACTGCCTAGGTGAGGCGCATACGGCCACGTTCCGTGGAAGCTTTGCTCTGTCTCCCTGTTGCTGAATTTTGCTAACAAAACGATGCCAGAGACATTAAGAGTGGAAGAGGAAGGCCCTCTCTCCTCCTACCCCGGTGGGGGGTAAGGTGAAGATGGTAAAAGAAGTTTTAAATTGGTTTTCCTAACACCCAGATCCCCGTGGGATCCCTGTGCACCATTCCAATGACGAAGTGTTAGTAGCCGAGTGGTGCTGCCTGCGGAGAGGACTCGGCTCAGAACCAGCTGGGCTCAGGCCTGAGGGCCCTTGGGCCTCCCTGAGCCTTTCTGGGCAATGCGCGCAAGGACGGCTCCGGGCGCCAGGGCGTCAGGACGCATCCATGCGGGAACCAGGGCACTGGAGGTTCATCTACTGGGACGGCGAAGCCAGAGAGGGCCAAGCATCCCCCAGGCCCTGGGCACCCAGCGTCCTGAGCCCGGCACAGTCCGAGGCTTCGATGCGGGGCTCCCAGACAAGGGGAGCCGAGCTGCTGGCTCTGAGGAGCCAGACACGCAAAGTGCGCGAAATGCATCCAGATACTGAAGGTGCCTAGAGTTACAGCTGATATTTGGTAGAAAAGATGGGGGTTGGGTTGGGGGGTGGGGGAAGTGGGAGAGAGATCTCTTGAAAGAGAGAGAAAGGGGGAGGGGGGAGAAGGGAGGAGAGGAGAGATAGATCCAGCTCTCAGTGTGTCGGGGCCTAGGCGGGCAGGCGCCCTCTGAAGCCATCAAAGACAGGGGTGGCTTTTTCCCCTCCTCCCACCTCCTCCCCAATAGATATAGCACGAATTTTTAATGCGTCTTCCTTTCACAGACAACAATAAAGGGTTTGAAAGCCGGACACAATTTGGGTTTTGTGCGGGTCCCTCCTCGCGCTCCCTCGGCCCAGCTGGCCATATGGAATCCAGCATGGAGCCCGTGGATGACAAAGGGACCCAGTGACAGGCCCAACAAAACCCCAAGGAGACTTCTGCCTGACTCCGGGATTCACTGCCCGCGATAAGCGCGCTGAATGGTGCGGGTGGGTGGGGGAGGGCGGCCCCTCTCCTTCCCTTCTCTGTCCCTTTTTAATATGCACGCCTCTAACATCCCCAGCTCCCAGCGCCCCCATTGTGCCGTTTTGTGCGGCCCGCTGTAGATTGGGCGAAGATAGACTGCCAAAGCGGCCCGCCGCCGGGTGCGCTCCCAGGGCGCGGGGGTTAGGGCCACACAGGGCTCCACGGGCGCTTTTATTGACTCCATGGGGACCCGAGGACAGAGAGGGGCGGGTGCCGGGCCCACCTCCCTGGCTCCCTGCCGCTCAGTGCACACCGCAACCGCAGGCCCACGGGCTTGGCCACTGCCCCAAAGCGCACACCGGGAGCCTGCGAGGATTGGGACTTTCCACGCAGCCTCCTTCCCCCTCGGCAGTCTGGAAGCTCCCATGGTCCACCTCGGCCCAGGAAGCCCTGGGGTCAAAGACTGTGGGCTTGGGGCTGGGCCTCAGGCCTCCTGACAACCCCACTCCCAGAGGCTCTGCACGCGCACCTTCTTGCGGGAGGATGTGGCGGTTACAGGAAAGTTAGGAGCAGGAGGCTCAGTGGTTGGCACCGCGGCAATTCGGACATCCGCTGTTGCACAATAAGCGAGGAGGGCAGAGTCCTCCTGGCCTCCACTCAGCAAGAACAGTTCCACGCCAGCGTGGGGAACAAAGGGAGACTTTGCAGCGTCTAGAAGCCCTGGGCGGGCCCGGAGGAACCCGCACCTGGGAAGGGACATGTAGGAGCCGATGAGAAAGGCTCCGGGCCCCGATTACCCAAGGCGGGTGGGCGAGGCGGGAGGAGCGTTTAATCACGTCCCCGGGCGGGGAACGCTGAGTGCTATTGACGCGCAGAGTTGGTCACACGGATAATCATGTTTGCTTTAGATATTGAATTAAAGCTGATCACCAACTAGAGGGGGAGCGAGAAGTCAGCTGGGACCGCTCCCTTTGCTCGGCCTCCTCACCGCCCCCTCCCCCCGCCCCGCTCCCCGTCCACCCGCCACCCTCGCGGAGTGGAGCTGGGGAAGGAGATGGACAACTTCCCGGGGGACAGGCTTTCAGCGCCGAGGCGCCTCGGAGCTCTAGCCTGGCTCTCAGCTACGGAGCCTCGTGTGCTTTTGGAAATCCGTGAGCTATTAGAGCGCGATACCCCCTCCTCCCAGGTCCGCGCGAGCCCGCGTGGCAGGTGGGCACCAGCATCTGCCAAAGGGGGATGGAACCAGTTGTCTCCCGGAGAAGGGCGGACGCGCCCTCCCCTGGGCGCACCCGGGGCTGTTCGCTCACTTTACGCTCCTCTCATCCCCGTCTTGGAGGCCGGTGCACCCCACCCACCCCACCTTCAAACTCAACTTTTTAGCAAGCAATGCACCCAACTTCAGGCTCAAAAGCTGGCCTAGGGCACTGCGCGCAGCCAAAGGCTAGGAGATGACGAGAATGGGGATCCAGTCCCAGGTCAGGGGGCTTGGAGCGCAGGAAGGGTGGGTGGGGGCGGAAGGCAGGGGGAGCCTCTGTTAGCAGGTACTGCCGCGGACTCCTGCTCCCCGGCTCCCCCAAGCCAAAGAGCCTAGAGGAGGCGCAGCACCCCACTCCCCTCCCTGGCGCCCCTCCTTACAGCCAAAGCCTAGAGCTCCCCGAACCCCCTCCCGTCCCGGAGCCCAGATCTTGGGGCGGTCTCCGGGGCCGCCTCGGGTCGCGGATTTTGAAAAGGGGGTGGAGATAGAGAGAAAGCCGACTAGTCTCAGCCTCAGCCTCAGCGCCTCCCCACCCCCTTAGCGCGAGGTAAATCAAATGCAACAAAGTGAAAGTCATCGAGTGTAGTGGCTTCAACAGCTCCTCAGGCTGAAGGGGCCACTCGTTGATTCGGGCGAGCGAGGGGGGCTTGCTCCCTCGCCTTTGCATTTTCCAAAGTCACTTTTTGTGCCAAAGCCAGGACGCCGCGGCCCCGGATTCAGGCCGCGCGCGCGGCCGGCGGAGAGGCGCCAGGGCCGGCGGGCGACCCTGGGCGAAGGTTGCCGGCTCGAAGGCCCGAGGCCAAGCGCTCGCTCCCCAGCGGGGGTCTGAGATGATGGGCTTGAACCGCCCGCCGGGAGGAGGCCGGCCCGTCCGGGGGGCCTTCCCTGCGCCCCGGGCACCCCTGGCCTGGCCCCCGCTCCCAGCCCTGAAGGGAAGCGCAGGGAACCGAGCTGCAGGCGGCTTGGCCGGGGCCCTTGCCCGAAGCCTCGGCCTGGCGCAGGGCGACAAAATAGGACAAACGGGAGGGCCGGGCGTGGGTTTTTTTTAAACACAGGATTTTTATTAAAATTCTTATTTAAAAAATCGAAAGCTTTCAGCGCCCGGCGCTCTTAGGGAACCTCACGGAACCACTGAGCCCCAAGTTGGGGGCTCAGGACCCGGGTGATAGGGCAGGGGGCTTCGCGCCTATACATGTTCCTTTTTTATATTTGAGAAATGTCTGCACTGAACAAAATAAAAAAAGAGGAGGAAACAGAGGTAACCAAACATAAGCAAACCAAAACAAACCACAAAGAAAGGAGGTGGGCCTCTAGGGAGAACAGGCCCGCCCCGAAGGTCATTTTGGCAACAATCACCACCGATATTTACAACGAAAAGCGAAATCTGCCACCAGTTGTCAGAACGTTCACATGGCCATAAATAGTTAGCATTTTCTTATAAAAAGGAGACAAAGATCCTCTATACGTTAACGTTCTCCACTTGCTTTAAAAGAAGACTGCTGACAAGATCGCTACTCACGCGAACATATTTAACAAAATTCACAAAAGCAGGGGGCAGGGGAGGGAGGTGGGTCTTTTTCTCCTTCCGGAGACGGGACGTTCACTCTGAGTCGGTTTGGGCCCCAGCCCTCCCCTCCGCGGAGAGGCCAAGGAGCGGAGCTGCGCAAACTTTCTGTAAACACGGCTGAAGGAGTTCACCCTCTCAAAGGTTCAAAAGGAGCGCGGGGCCGGGCGGCTCTGGGCGGGTGGGTCTGCCACTCCAAGGAGGTGCAGGCAGCGCCCCGGCGCCTCCCCATCGGAGCCCGAGCTCACTCAGCTCCATGATGATGATTATTATAACAACAACCAGGACCAAGTTCTCCTCGCCACGGCCGCTGCAGCCGGGTGGAGCCTGGGCCCAGGGCCACGAGTCTCGGAGGGGCGGCGCTCACCAAGTCCACTGCTGGGCCTGGACCAGGGGGTGTGCTGTCGAGTACTGGGGGGTGCCGGCCGAGCTGTACTGGGCGTTGTACTGCATGTGCTGCAGCGACTGCGCGCTGTAAGCCGAAAAGGGGATGCCCGCCTGGAAGGTGGCGGCTGCCAGGTCCTGGGCTTTGAGCGCGTGGCACGGCTTGCCGTCCCTGACCAAAACCGGCACGGCCACGCGGCGCGGCGAGGGCAGGGGCGTCACCTCCATACCTTTCTCGGCCCGGGCGCGCTTCATCTTGTAGCGATGGTTCTGGAACCAGATCTTGACCTGCGTGGGCGTCAGGCGGATGAGGCTGGCCAGGTGCTCGCGCTCGGGCGCCGACAGGTACCGCTGCTGCCGGAAGCGCCGCTCCAGTTCGTAGGTCTGCGCTTTGGAGAAGAGGACGCGCCGCTTCCGCTTCTTGCCCGCGTCCCCCCCGCCGCCCGGGGTCTCCTTGTCATTGTCCGGTGACTCGTCGGCGGAAGGCTCCGGAGACTTGGAGCTGGAGTCCTGGGGCGCCGCGCTGGCCGCCAGCCCGTGCACTGAGGGAGAGAGAAGCGCGTCAGGCGCCGGGAGGCCGCGCGCCAGGGCAGCCGGACCCTGCGCGCCCGGAGCCTCCGTGCGCCATCGGTCCTCCGCGCCCTGCGGCCGAGCCCACTGCCTCCGCCTTGGCCCCCGGCACCCCCGCCCCCGCTCTGCTCCACGCCTGATGGAGCCGTTGGCATCCGCCAGGCGAAAGAGGGGAAGCATCAGGATTGGGGACTCCGGGCTTATGTTTCTGGGGGTTCGCACAGCGTGGGTGCATATTTGGGGGGAGTGGCGCGCGGGGAAGATCATCGCGGGTTAAGGGCTTCTGCCCCCTTAAGCAGCTTTCTTTCCGGAGAGACGTGGGCAGATTTTTAAAAGAAAAGCCGAGCATTGATCAGCTCTGGCATTTAAGGCAGATTTGGGGGCTTTTCTTTTTTTGTTTTCGGACTTTTTTGACACCCTGCACTCCACACAAAGCGTCCTCTATGACCGGTCAAGGGCCAGGGTGAGCTATTTATACCCGGACCAACAGGCGCCCCCCTCCCCACCCTCTACCGGTACCCAGTGCTTGGCCGGCTGGTTCCAGGGCTCCAGGCCAGCCTCTCCTGGCTGTCCTTAGGGGACTGGGGAGCTACAGTCCCGGTGGGCTTCTGTAACCTAGGGAGCTATTTCCCTGCCCTGTTTCTCTTAATTTTTCTCTTTGAAAAAAAAAAAAATCTGAGCCCAAGTCCCTTTACGGGACTGGAAGCGCTTGATGAGAAGGAAACAGTCGGCATCCTAAACAAGCTTTACAAATCTTGGCAGGAGCGCAGGGTGGAGGATCCGGGCTCCAATAGCGCCTTTCTCTCTCCCCCCCCACTGATTCCAGCGCTGCGGCCCCGCCGCGACCCAGGCAGCCAAGTTTCGCTACTTACGGGAATACTGGAGGCCCTCGGTGCTGGCCAGCCAGCGCGTGTACGGGTTGTCGCTGCTGTCGTAGAAGGGGTTCTTCAGGGGCAAGCTCTGCACCGAGTCCAGGGCGCCCTGCCCCAGAGGACCGGCCCTCTTGGCGGGCTCTGGCCCCTCGCTCTCCTCCTCCGGCTCCTCGGCCACCGAACCCTCCTCATCGTTGGTGTCCGGCAGGTCCAGGATGTCCTTGACCGAAAACCCCGTCTTTGTGTTGGTCAGCGACATGGCTCGGGACCTCGGAACGTATGCCTCAAAGTTGTAGCTTCACTTGGCCAATTCTTGGCGCTCCCCAGTTGGGACGGGGAGGGGGTGGTGGGGGGGAGGGAATGGGAACGGGGAGAAGGGATGGGCTTTAATTATTGATATAATTATTTTTTAAAAAAAACAGAAGAAAAAAAGAACTATGGGGAAGGGGAGGGGGGATAAAGCCCAGCGCTGGCAGCGCCTCTCTCTTCTCTGCAAAGACGCGGAAATGGATGCAGGGAGCTGGGCGGCCCGAGCGCGGGGCCTCGTTTGTAACTCCAGGAGGGGTGCCAAGGCGGCGTCAGCTCAGGCTTCGGCGGCCGCTCGGCGCGCGGTGGCGGCTGGTGGCGAGGAAAAAATGGGCCATTGCCCGAGCGATCAGTCCATATAAGGCTGGGCTCCACTCGCGAACCTGGGGAAAGGGGGGGGGAGGGGAGAGAAAGAGGGAGGGAAATAGGGAGGGAGCGATGGGGAGCGAGGGAGGAAGCGAGAGAAGGGTTGGAAAAAAAGGGGGGGGGGAGACATTAAAACCCAAAGGTTGGACACGTGTGGGCGGGTCTTGGAAGTCAAGTGGATGAAGACAGTATTTGCAGATTTGAAATTGTGGGTTTTGGGGAGCTCCGCGCTCCCAGCCAGCGGCCCTCTACAGCAAGATGAGAGGTGTAACGTGTCAATTAATTGCAAAGACGGGGCGAAGCCTTTTTTTAAAACTCGGTATTTACATACAAAGGACCACCGCTGTCGCTCGCGAGTCCACACTCTTGAAAGCGCCGTTTTAACAAATTGCATATTTTAAAAAGCGGGGGGAGGAGGCGAGAAAACAAAACAAACCGAGAGGATGGGGGGGAAAAATCCTCCTTAAAATTCTCGGGTTCCCATCTCCCCGCCCCCGCGCGCCGGCCCCCAGCAAGCCGGAAAATTGGCGATTTGTGGCGCCTTTGGAGAAGGGGGAGGGGGCGACTGCTGAGCCGAGGAAATCGCTCCTTCCCATCGCCGGTGGCTCCCTCAACAAGATCCGGTTCAAATGGCAAGAGCCCAACTTCTGTAAGCCTCCTAGGTCAATATTTTGGTTGAGGCTTAAGGATGAGTACTAGAAATGACAAGGCAACTAATTGATTCCAGTTAACGACGAAAGAGCCTGAAACCCAGAAGAGAGCTCGACTAGGGCCGGCCAAAGTCACCATCAGACGACAGCCCCCAGCCACAGCCCCCCTTTATTTGCTAAAGACTTATTTATTTCCCTCACTCCGCCTCCCCCTCCAACTCTTTGCGCCAGAGGGTGGCTGCGCAGTTCACTTGCTGCTCGGGGGCGGCCCCAGGAGGGGCGGAGTGGGGGTGGGGAGTTCTAACTTAGGCGGGGTACCAACCCGGGCCCCGAAGCCTCCGAGGTTCCTCTGGCACGGGTCTCCGGGTGGAGGGTAAGGCAGACCGCCCCGCAACCTTCCTGCCCCCTGATGTGTCACTCTAGCCCCTCCCTCTGGAGACTCCTGCGGTGGTGGAGAGCGGGAAGGGGGTGGGGGTGGGGTGGGGGCGGGGTTGCTGTCTCCTGCCCGGGTGAGGACCCCCAAAGCCGCGGGGGTGGAGGTCGCAGGGCGGGCGGATGATGCTGCGTTTTCCTCTTCCAAGTGAATCCTTTCATTTTGTCCCCTTTTGGACGCCCAGGGACGCGTTCCGAGGACAAGACCCAGGCTCCCAGCTTGCGTTAGGTGTGGGTTATGTTCCCAACCTCTCGCCATCCAGGGAACAGAACTTTCACGGGACAGCACCTCTCCCGGCACCGCACTTCCTGGCCCTCCCCTCAGGTTGTTTTTTTTGGGGGGGGGGGTTGGGGGGAACGGAGAGGTTGCCACCTTTTCCCACCTCCGCCCCCTACTAAGCTCAGGGGTGGTGCTTGGCCTGGGGGCTGGAGGGGCTGGACGAGGCCGCCCGCTGAAACCCTGGTCTCGCCTCTCCTTCCGCGCGGAGCCCAGGCCGCCGCAGCGCCGGCCCCACTGCGCGCGCGGGCGCCGCGTCCTTCTCGCGTGCAGCTGCGGCCGCCTCTGCGCCCCTGTCGACCCCGGGTTGCCAGCGCCGGGCGAGGGCGTCTCTCCCCGAGCCGCTCGGCGGCTTTCTGCAGCCCTCGCTGCCTGGCCTCCAGTATGTGACGTGGGTGACAATGGCCCAGGTTAGAGGGAGCTCCTCGCCGGCGCGTCCTGGGTGGTCGGACCCGGGCAAACACAAATACAAACCGATTGCTAAGCTGCGGACAATGAGGGAAATGTAGACAAATGTCCCGCTCCCGTTGGAAGCCTTTGTCCCGGCTCGGTTTTTGCATTTATTTCAGTGGCGAAATAATACATGATTGACGCTCTCTTTCAATGTGTCCTAACTGTTTGGAATAAATCTAAGGTTGTTCCTAGTTGTCATGGCATTCAACCCTTTTCAATGGACTATCTCTTCATTCATTTCTGAATCCGTCCACAATATTAAGGAAACCCCTTCATGTCGACGCTCCCCATTTCTCTCTTTCTCTTCCTACTTTTTCTTTTCTCCGTTCTCCCCCTCCTTCATCCCCCCCCCCGCAAGAATTAGAACTGGTTTGAATCGTGTTCCTCGAACCCATTACTTCTTGTGTTTTTTTTTCTTTCTCCTGTCTGCCTTTCTTAGCCTCCTTCCTCCTTGCCTCCCCCTCCCCCTTTCACGTGGGAGGAGGGAAGTTGGTCCTGCAGGAGTGAGTGGCGGGGGAGAGTTTGGAAAGGGGGGGGACGCAGGGGTGGGTGGGCCTGCCCCAGCCATTGTTACTCGGCTGCTGAATAAATGGCCAGAAAAAGTTCCCCAGTCCAGGCCCTGCAGGAAATTCTCCTGTGGTCCCTCCTCATCCTCCTCTGTACGGGAGAAAGGGTGGGTTGTCTCTCAAGCATCAGGACAGGTTCTGGGGAAGGGCCAGGGCCAGGCCAATTCTTGGATTGGGTGGAAAATGGCCTTTGGCGAGAAGTGTCCCTTTTCTGTATGTCCCATGAGTCATCACTGGGGGGAGAGGAGGCCCCCCCCCCAACGCCTTCCAGGGGGCCTGCTCATTTCTTCACCTAGGAACCACCTCTTTCTCTTTAGTTTACAACTTCTCCCTCCCTTCCCCCAACATGGTGGGCCTTTCTCCTTGGATCTGATCAGCACGGCCACTCTTGATCAAGTCTCCTCCCTTAAGGGCTGGTACCTCAGAGCCCCTATGGGACAACCGTGGCACGGGGAATCCTGGCTCAGGGGACTTGATCCTGGGGCAGGGGGAGTGCTGTCCCCAGCCCAGTTCACCCACGGCCCGGCTCCTCACGCCGCCTACCCCTTGACCTCAACCTATCCGAGGCCTCCCACGCGGGGTCGCCCCGCCCCCTTCCAGGAGCACCTGCAGGGCCACCCTTCCTGGCCCACACAGGCCGTCGCCGGGGTCTCCACTCCCTGCTCTGCCCTTACTCAGACGGTGCCATAGCTTTGTTTCCTTCCCTGGCTCTGGGGCCACCGGGCGGGCCGGGAGCTGGAGGTAGCTGCGCCTTGCCTGCAGACGCCACGCTCTGCCTGAGCCCCTGCGCTCATTGTCTCTCTCCTGGGACCGGCGAGTCCATGTTCCCGGTCTCTTCGTCGCCCGCCCGGGTGGTTCCCGCGCCCGCTTCCAAAAGCACTGACATTTGCAATGGAAATAGCACGGGGAGACCCCTGGGAGGCCCATAATTGAAGGGGAGAAACTCGGCTTGTTAGCGGAAGATCATAAAACGCAAGTCCCCCAGGAGTAGGCTGTGGACGCCTGTAGGCCTGTGCGGGACCAGCTGGCGGCTGAGGGCAGGCCCAGTGCCCAGAGCACGCTCTAGGGTCTCCCGGATTCCCGGTGGCCAGAAGAGTGGGGGCCAGACACAAACGCACCTTTCCACCCCAATTAACCAGGTGATGGCACCCTGGGGCTCCCCAGGAGGTCTCCTTTAGCACCACATCCCCACCTTTTAGAGCCGGGGCCTTCCAGTACTGCCCCGGCCGGTCGCCCTGCCCCCATCACAGTCCCTGGCACCCCACCCCGTCGTTTCTGAACATGGTGTCCTCTTGCTCTGCAGGAAGGAGATTTTGGTAATTGAGGGGCAGCCTGGGCACACCCCATGCCTAGGAGCCTGGCTGGCGGGCTATGGATATGCTCTAGTCTCCCAACTCGAATTCTTCAGTAATTTCTCCCCGGGTTCCCTCCGCAGGGAGAAGACGCTGTCCCGCGCTGCATCAGGCTGGCATTCGGAGAGCTGCCAGCGCTCTGCCCTGAGCGTGTCTGCTGCACACTTGGGGACGAAGTTGAGATGGGCGCTGGAAGTTTGATCACAGAATGTTCTAGGCCGGAGGGAGACAGGCTTGGCTCTCTTTGATGCACGAACTCCACCTAGGACCCCTGCCAGGGCCACCTGAGCGGCCCGAGGTCCTCTGGCCCGGGTCTTTGTTTTCAGCGATGGGGCTCCATGTTCCTTACACATCCCGAGCTCTGTATTCCTTCTTCCCACGTTCAGGATGGGGCGTTGCAGGCCCCGAGGGGAGGTGGAGGAGGGGAGGGAGCGAGTCTTTCTCCTTTGGGAGGCTTCTCAGGCCGCGAAGCTCTTCTGGGAGGCTCAGGGCTCCCAAGAGACCCAACCGCTGGCGGCTGCAGAGGGCGGCGGGGCCGAACAATCGGCGGAGGCCCCGGGGTTGGGGTTGGGGGTGAATGTACACAGGCTAAGTGTTCCCACTCGAGGACAAGTGGCCCTCCAAGGCGGCCCAGTGTTTACCTGTTTACTTTCCCAGGTAGCTCAAACACGGGCGCCTTTTCGGAGCTCGGAGCCTGGGGGCGGCCCTGGTGTGCCCGGCCTCCCCCATCCTCACTTTCCCACACTGCGGCCTTACGCCCCCTGTTGGGGGAGGGAGAGGTCTAAGCAGCAGCAAACCAGGCACAGGAAGGTGATCTTGGTAACTGCGGAGAGGCCTGGGCACACCCCATGCCTAGGACCTGGCTCGGCGGGCTGTGGGTGAAGTGGGAAAACTGAGGTGGCACCCACCCCCTCTCCCTGCATCTGTCCTCTCCGGCTCTGAGCTTCAGGGCCAAATGGGAGGCTCTCTGCTCACATCCTTCCGCTTTCAGGCTGGTGAAAGCTTGCTAGGTAGGTGAATCCTCCAGTGGAGTTTAGGGCAGGAAAAGTCCTGGGGGGGGGGCTCTAAAGGGGGGGTGGCCTTGAGGAGCCAAAAGCTTGGACAGCCCTAGGCGGCACCCTTGCCCTCCCCACCCATGAAAGCACTTCCAATAATTAAAAATACAAGGTCTTTCCCCTGGTATTGGAAACACTAATTTCTTTGACTTCATGTCTTTTCTTCTTCTTCTTTCATTATTATTATTATTATTTTTGGAATGAAAAGAGGCTGAAAAGAAACTCCTTTCCCGGTACAGTGTGTGCCTGAGCTGCCAGCACCCCCCACCCCCATCCTATCTCCGATAACAGCCTTCAAGTGGATTAGTTTATTGTCTGGTTAGCGCCAAGGTGCGAGCGTTTGTCTTCATTCAGTCCCCAAACAAAGCGCGTTGCACCTTCCTGCTCCAGCAAGGATTAGCGGCGCGGACACAAAGGTTTTGTCGAAGGGGTAAGGTTTATTTTATCTCGGGCTGGGGACTCTGGAGCGTGGCACGCACTCGAACTCAATGGGGAAGGAAAAAGAGTTGCCCAATCTGGCCCCGAGCCTGGCGGGGGAAGAGGCTCACCTTAAGACACACACCTCTAAAAGGGCCCAGAAGGCATCTTCACCTTCAGGTGGGGGACAGAACACTGCCAGAGGGGTGTGGAGGAGTGTGACCCAGGGTACCCCAAGCAGGAACCTTTCCTAACCAGAAAAGTGAACGTTGGGCTTGTCTCCAGTGGGTCCCAGTGCCTTCTGCCCCTGGGAGAAGAACTGAGGTCCCGGGAAGTCCCCACAGCCTGTTGGGCAGCAGAGTGGAGCCACTGGGTTGGGGAGACCGAAAGCCCTGCCAATGTGCAATTTTAACGAGGCCAGACCATGAGAGGGGCCGGGCAGGAAGGACCCTCAGCCACTGGACACACAAACTGACAGTGAGGGCTAGTGTGAAGGAGAAGACAATCTCTGCCCACTTGGGTTCAAGCCGAAGGCAAGCGTTTTCTTTCTCTGGCCCATATTGTGGTAACTCTTAAAACTGCCCCACAAGGGAAGAACGAGTGGGTGCCTTCCAGAAGGACACTTCCTCCCAAGTCACCAAGAAGGTGGTGGGCAGGTGTTTCAGACCCAGAGGCAAAGCCCTGATTCTGGGCCTTGGGACAAGCCCCCAACCCGTCCTTGGGGACCCAGGGACCGTGAAGTCAGGGGAGGACGGATCTTGGGATCTGAGCCTGGGGTTCCTCTGCAGTTAATTGTGGGTGCAGGACGTAGGCATCCAGCCGTCTCCTCCCTCTTCTTTTTTTTTTTTTTTTCCAAGTGAAATCCACATTTCCCCAATCATCAGCCTAACTAAAAAAGGCAGATATCTCCCGAGGACATAAATTGGAATAGAAATTAGGATTTCCCTTTTTATTCATCAGCCTCATTGCGTGGGCGTAAGACCCCGCGGACATATGTTAGGCCTTTGATAAATGCACTTTAATGAGATCTTTGAAAAAGCATCCAATAAAATAAAAGGCAAGAAAAGCCGTTTAACTTCCATGGATGTTAAACTGAACACGGAATGTGGCTTGGGGCGCGCTACAAAATGGAACCGGCCTCCCTCCAATATTTTGTTTTAAAACGCAGCTTTAAGCCCCGCCTTGGGCCAAATGAGACTGTCCCAGCCAATCCATTGTCAGCGGTTTATTGGGGAACCGAACGCCATGTTCCCCCCCAGGCAAAACCCTCCGCTTCATTCGCTCGCGCTGCTCTGATGATTAAATATGTTACAATGAGATTACGCATCGGCAGCGTAGCCTTCAGCAACGTTCGTCCAGCCAAGCCCTGCCTCCCCCAAAAGGGCGATTTCAATGCAGGAGATCTGGGTTTCTCAAGGAAACATGGCGCTGAAAGCACGTTCTTATCTGAATTTACTTCTTAACACGTGACAAACGCGTTACCACAGGACTTGGAAATACCAGCGGCCTCTCCTAACGGGTTAAAATTCAGCCCTTAGAGCTGGCCCAGGCGGGCTGTGCGAAGGCAGTCCTGGCCGGCACAGGGCAACCGCGCGCTCCGCCTGCGACGGGAAGGCCTGGGCCTGGAAGTGCGGGGAACCGACCCGCGAGGGTCCTGGGCCAGAGAAGAGGGGGTTCCTGGGGGATCTCCCTCTCATTTCTCCAATCTGAGCACCAGAGGTTTACAACCCTCCTGCAGACGCAACGCCCCCCTTCCCATCCCAAGCACCTCCGAAGTGGCTCCGTGCATTGTGCGTGTGGTGGTGGTGGTGGGGCTGGGGCTGGGGCGGGGCGGGGTGGGGGTAGGCTGGTGGGAAGAGGTAGGGGGATTGAAAAAGAGGGGTCGCCCTTCGGAGACCAGGACCTCAGCTGACCCCGCCGAGGCTCATTCCTGATCCTCTGGCGATCTCTACTGACGCAAACGAGAACTGTCCAGCTCCTAGCGCGGCCCGGGGACACTCGCCCCCGCCAAGTCCAAGCGTGAGCTGCCTCCCCAGCGAGCCTGACCGCTGCTCCGGCGCGGCCCCGGTCCTCCGCATCCTCCTCTCCGCACAGCGCCCCCAAGACGTGGCCCTTTCTCCACCGGGCGCCATCTCCAAATTACCTTCGGGACCCCTGGCTCTGCCCGAAACCCTAGTCGGGACCCCCGCGACGCACAGGGGAGACTTACCGGGCACAGGCGGGTGCAGAGGCGGCCCCTTCCTGCCGGCGGCGCGGGCAGCCGAGGAGCATCCGGCACCCGCAGTGGGGAGACTGCTGGCCTGGCGCGCCGCGCGTCCGCTCCGCCTCCCGCTCCCGGGCGCCGGCGACAGCCCCACTGCATTTCCCGGCGCGTCTTTATCTAGCCCTCCACCTCCCGGACCCTTCCCGGGCGCCCCTCCCTCGCCGCGCGCTCTCCAGGCGGGGCTTGGAGGACCGCGGCGCTCCGGGCGCCTCCAACCAGCCCGCCCCCGCCCCCCGCCCTGCCGCCCGCCCCTCTCGGCCGCGGCATCTGCCCCCTACCCGGGCCGGCCGGCTCCTGCGGCGGTACCGGCCAGTGCGCGGCGGGGCGCCGGGCTTCGACGGGAGCTAAAACTTTTCTGGTCCGCGAGCGCGACGTGCGGGGCCGCTCCTTCCCAGGTGACCCGGGCCGGGCCCGGGAAGTCAGCGGAGGACTTCAGACGCCCAGCTGGCCCACCTGCTGCTTCCTGGCTCCCAGGCCTGGGGAGGGGTCCGAGTGGGAGCCGCAGAAGCGAGGGGATCCCGAACCCTGGCGCTGCTTAGCGGGGACGGCGGCGCCCGCGCCTCCTCTCCCCTGGTCCGCCGCAGGGGCCGTGCCAGGAGCGCAGGGGCCGTGCCAGGCGCGCGTCCGGGTGCCGGCGGCGGCGGAGGGCCGCGCGGGATTGGGCAGGACGAGCCTCTGGTCCGTGTCTGACAGCGAGCGGGACGCCGAGCTGCATCGCGGCTCCCAGCTCGCCGCCGTCACCGCATCCCCAGCCGCCTGGCCGCGCGCGGGAGCAGGAGACTCACCTGGAGCGCGGCTGCGCCGCGGGAGCCGGGCTGGGCGAGCGCGCAGGTCCCCGGCGGCTGCGGGGTCGCGGGAGCTCGGGCAGCGGCGCGGCTCGGCGTGCGGGCGCCCCCCTCCCGTCCCAGCTCCCGGACTGGCGGCCCCACCCTCGCGGCCCGGGCCCGGCAGCCGCGCAGCCCCGGCGAAGGGGGCCGCTCCCCCGCGCCGCACGCTCTCTGTTTGTTTTTCTTGCCCGACTGACGTGAGTCAAAATATTGGCCATATGTTCAGTGGTAATAAATTGGGTATGAGCGCAAACACACTTGGGCTTCGATGGCTCTTTCAGCTGCCACATGGCCGGGTTGGGGGAGGGGGGCTGCCACCTTGCGTGGGCCCCGACCCCCAAATAGGCGGCTAGGCTCCCTCTCCTTAGCGCCCCGTCTGGGCTGGAGATCTGGGACCCAGGGCTCTCCTCTCCCTCGCCCCTCCTCTGTCCCTAGCCCTGCCCTTGGACCTCGCAGCTTGTGGAGAGCCCAGGCTGCTGGCTTAACAAGGTCGCCATCTATAAATTGCTCGGTCGCTAAGACGCCATAAAACCAGAGGGCCAGATGTGGCACGTTATTTATGTGTGAAACCGAGTTTACACTAGATACGCCGGCCCAAGGCCGATAGCACGGCTTCGCGGGAGGTCACAGACCTCTCGCCCGGGCTCCAGGCTCCTCCTCCTGCACATCGAGCTCCAGATTGAGGGGTGTTGGCTTTTCTGGGAAAGGGAGTCAGCTCTGGGCAGCCCAGGAAGAACGTGATTTCAGGGCACTTGTGCCAAGGTGCCACCTGTCCAGCGTTAGAGGCCGCCTCTGTGATTTATTTCTGTAGCTTTTCTGTTTCCTTTTCACGGGGCAGGGAGGCCGTTTTATTTTCCAGGCGGTTGTTAACCTGCCATGAGACTTGGGCCTGAACAGTTAAGGTGGTTGTGAAAGCGGAAGATGTTCAAGCCTGCGCATGGGTGGGATTGGGGGGTGGGGGCCTCCTGACCCTGGAGGGGGTTATGGGGGGAGGAGGGAGAGATGGCAGTGCTGAGCGGAGAGAGCTGAGACTATTTCTACCTCAAGCCTGACTGTGGACTTCAGTGTCACATGCGAGGCATCTTGTTTAAATCCAGTGGCAGCCAGGCACGCAGTCAATCCTGGCATTGGACATGAAATCCTGGCTGCCCCGTGTGTTTCAGGAAAGGGAGGTACATAGTGTGTAGTAATAGAAAGCAATTGCTTCATGTTTCTTCTCCAGGAGGAAGGCGGCCTCTGGACCCCCGTCCCCAAACTGGTCACCTCACACGTTGCTCACATGCATTCATTACGAATCATCGTCTCTCCGGTGCCATTATTTTACTGTTTCTTGAAGTGAACCAAATTCTCTCTGTGGTTAATAAGCACTGAGCCAGGCCCCCCACCTTCCTTTTCATCTTCAAAACACCTGGGGTTCCCTGAACGACACCGTCATCTGGCCACAGAAAATAAGAGAGGAAAAGTGTTGCCCTACTGCAGGGAAAAACATAAGCATTTGACTTCACTATTACAAGTTACCCTGGGCTTGTGTTCACTGGATGACAGTCCTTAGGTGGCAGTTAAGGGTGGGAAAATGATGCTGTTGAAAGGGGGTGGGAAAGAAAGGGAGAGTGGATATAGGTGGAGGTGGCAGGGAGGGACCCATCCAACAGGTGCAAAAAAGAGCTATGAAACAAACCTCTTAACCTTGAGTGCCAGGCACAAACAGTGCCTCTCTAGGTCTGCTCTCCTGGGCCTGAGTCGAAGCTCCCAGAAGCCTTTAGTTATTGCAGAGAAATCTGGGGCAAGCCTGAAGGAGTTATCTTGGAAAATCACCACTGCATTTCACTCTTCTTTTCCCCTTGGATTTTGAGTTTTCGGGGTTAAAAAAAAATCTAGAGTGTATTTTTGGGCTTACATCACCTCCAAGTGTAAATTTTGGGGTCACCAAGCTACTTTGGGTAAAAATATTGCTTCATGACCAAAATTGGACAAGAGGATTGGGAGGTTGACCTTCACATACGTAGCCCTCATGGGAATGGGTGAATTTGCCTAACAAGTTCCCTCTAGAGAGGCTCACATATTTTTCCTGCCAACATCACCAATACCTGCGATGCAGTGAACAGAGAGGAAAACAACCAGCATAGTGAGTCCACGTGGGGTCGTCTCAGAGTGGAAAGCTGAGAGAAGCTGTTGAAAGGGGGTGGGAAAGACGGGAATTGTGATTTATCAAGTTAGTCTCTATGGAAACCCTAGTTAAAAATAATGAATGTACCTGGGCATCCATTAAGCAACTGATAATAAAAACCCATTACAAAGGAGATGCCGCTGGGAGCAAGATTTCAATGAAATACAATACAATGCTTAGATACAACTCACGTGTCCTCTCTTCGGGCTTATCTAGCAATCCGGTACTAAACTTGATACACGTAAGCATCCTCAGATCTAAACAGATTTCATGCAGTGTCTTCTCCGTTCCACAGACATGTATATTATCATGGCCTCAGAGGCATTCCTGTTCAACCCATGGACTCAAAATTCATGGACTTTTCACCCTGGAGAAACCTTCCTCCATGAAGGTCCCCAGGGGACTTGCTGTGGGGTGCTTGTTCCCCTCTGTGAGTGAGCAGTTCTCAGTACTTAGTAAAAGCCAACCAAAACAAAACTTTAGACTGCTTTGAACCAAGGTAGGATATAATTGCATTGTTTTGAGAGGACTTACACAGTGGTTCTCACAGAGAGGGTTCCTCCCTCCTGACAGCTGTTTGGACCTCTATGCAGTCCAGTCAATCAAGGAAGATAGGTACCTCACTCACACTTTACCTCGGCATCATGCACGGTGGCTAGAGTGGCTCCATATGGAGGTAAGATCTGAGATGGACTCCGAGCAAGGTCAGTGCCCACCACCCCGCCAATGGGGGGCTGTAAGAAAGCTCTGTGCACCTGCAAATATCATCAGAATGCAGAATGGAGTGAGGGGGAGACGCTGCAGATGGGCAATGCCCCTTCTTCTTCCAGTGTCCTCAACCAGGGAAAGGGTCAGCTGAGCTCATCTGACACATTTGACAGCAGACCTGCTTTTCCTCCAATGCATCTGTCAGCAGAGCCAGAAGGCAAACAGCAAGGTCTTATGAGGCTCTTGGGCCCCCAGAGGCTGAGAATCATAATAGCTTCCTCTTATCTCCTGCAGAGAATCTGGGTGAGCAAACACAGCAGGACACAGATCATTTGGTTAAAGCGTTGGCAGCAGCCAAGGAATTTGGCATTATGTGTCAAATTTTCAAGAAGTAAAAATCAAATACATCTAGAGATAGGAACTAGATCAGTGGTTGCCTAGGGTTGGGAGCATGGAAAGGCTGGGAGTGAGGGCTATAGAGTAGGAGATTTCTTTTTGGGGTAACGAGAATGTTCTAAAAATGATTGTGTTGATGGTTGCATGACTCTATGAACATATTAAAAGCCATTGAATTGTACATATTAAATTGAGTGAATTGTATGGTTTGTGAGTTATATCTCAAGCTGTTTTGAAAAAAATCAAAGCTGTCTGTTTTTTTCTTCTGGGTTAGAAGATACTGAGCTAGAAGCTAGGAGGGGGTGAAAGACAAGTGATCCTAAAGTTGTTTATTCCTTTCCTCATTTTTTTGCTCTATTTTTAAACACACAGAAAAGTTGAAAGAATAGTAGAGTGAGCATTTTTATATCCTCTACTTGGATTTAATTGTTGTTAGCATTTGTCACATATGCTTTATCACTGTATATAAATGCATGTTCTTTTTGTTAAAGCATTTGGCATTAAGGTTATAGACATCATGATACTTCCCCACTAAATATTTCAGCATGTGTCTCCTTTTAGAAATGCTCCAATGTAATTATATCATCACCACACTTTAATTCCACAATTTATATGATATTCATTCCTTACTCAAATTTCTCAAATTTTACCCCCAAAATAGATTTTTATAGCCAGCTTATTTTTTTTTTCAGACCCAGAACCTACTCAAGGTTTACCCACTGCATTACTACATTTCATAATTATTATTTTGTAGTTTTTATGTCCATATTCTCTTAATTTATAACCATGACCTTTTTTCCTTCCTTCCTTCCTTCCTTCCTTCCTTCCTTCCTTCCTTCCTTCCTTCCTTCCTTCCTTCCTTCCTTCCTTCCTTCCTTCCTTCCTTCCTTCCTTCCTTCCTTCCTTCCTTTTGTCCTCCCTTCTCTCCTTTCTGGCATTAACTCTTGAGAACCCAGACCATTTGCAGAACACTCCCCATGCTTCTGGATTTTCTAGACTGTTGTCCTTGCCCTTGCTCCTCTACCCCCTGCACAGTCACAAACTGGATGTTAGATCTAGAGTCTGCATTAGGCCTATACTACACATTTATGATAGGAATGCCACATATGTATATGTCACACTGCATCTAATCAGAAAGCAAATCATGTTCCCCTATTAGTGAAACTAAGTTTGATTCTCGGTTAAGGTGGTAACAGCCAGATTGTCATGTGAATTAGTATGTGATCAGTAAGCAATCTGATGGGTAAGTGATGCTTTGGCATGGTTCCAATATTATTCATCACTGTGTACCTATCTGCCATGCCCCCCAATTCATTTTCATCCAGTGGTTTTAGCACCCATGAATTGTTCCGTCCACATAACTTGCTGGTATTTCTCTATAAAAAAAAGCTTCCTTTCCCTGAGCCCCCATCATGGGATCACAGAATTAAAAGTTTTAACATCTTACAATCATTAGCACCATTCTTTTGATGCTTAAATTATCCTAATTGTTCAGTGCACAGAAATGCACTAGAAAGTGCTGAGGGAAAAGTCAGACATAGAAAATGAGGAAAAACTTGGAGGAGCCCATGAACTTACAGAATAAGCAATTATTAGTGATTCTCAGCAACTCACGTTATCACAGAAGACTTCTGTGGATATTTACAATCAACAATGAATGGCTCATCACCAACCACAAAAAAAGCTCTTATTCCACATTTCCAAGGTGCTCAAATGTGTTACAGATGAAAAACAATCAAAATCCAGAATGCTTATCAAGTATTATACCATTACAGCAAGGCCCATGCGACGACAGTGGCTGGCAAACCTGCAGGCTGAAGAGCCAGGGAGGAGCTGATGTTGCAGTTCAAGTTTGAAGACCATCAGAGGGAGAGTTCCTTCTTGCTCAGAGGAGGGATACCCATCTTTTGTTCTATTCAGGCCTTCAACTCATGGTGAAGCCCACCCAAATTATGGACCGTAATCTGCATTACTCAAATCCCGCTAGTTTAATCGTTCATTTCATCCAAAAACGCCCTCACAGGAACACTCGGAATAATGTTTGACCACATAGCTGCGCACTGTGGCCCAGCCAACCTGACACATAAAATTAATCATCATACCTCCTGATTAACTGATGTTAGAAATTTTGCTCCAGGATCCAGGAGTGTTTCTGGAAAGTCTTGAGCTAAGTGTCTGAGCAGCTGCAGCCACCAAGGCCACCCGATGCCATGTCCTCTGCTCCAAATTTTGCCCTTCCTGTTTCCTAGCATTGCCTGGACACTCATTGTAACATTCCTGATAAATAGTCTTCATTATAATCCAGACTTAAAAATGTTTTTATTCTTTCTTTCTTCCTTTCTTTCTTTCTTTCTTTCTTTCTTTCTTTCTTTCTTTCTTTCTTTCTTTCTTTCTTTCTTCCTTCCTTCCTTCCTTCCTTCCTTCCTTCCTTCCTTCCTTCCTTCCTTCCTTTCTTTCTTTCTTTCTTTCTTTCTTTCTTATGAGTGAGAGAAAGGGAGAGGGAGAGGGAAACATTGATGACAGAGAAACATCAATTGGCTGCCTCTTGCATGCCACCTATTGGGTATCGAGCCCACAATCCAGGCATGTGCCTGACTGGGAATCAGACCAGTGATCTCTTGGTTCACAGGACCACACTCAACCAACTGAGCCATACCCATTGGCTATAATTCAGACTTTTGAATCACACACTAGATGCACTTCCTATAAGACAAATACATTTGACCAAATAATGCCTTTTGCAGTCCATAAAAATACCAAGTTATTTGTAGGTGAGAGGAAGGTCAAGGAATTTGTTTTGGGTTTGAAGGGCAAAACTAGCCCTGTGGAGGCTGAAGGCACAGATCCCTAAATCTTTTTTTTTATTTTTTATGAATCCTTAAATCTTTTTTTTTAAATTTTTAATCCTCACTGAGGATATGTTTTATTGAATTTTTCTTTTCTTTCTTTCTTTCTTCCTTTCTTTTTTTTTTTTTTGAGAGAGGGGAAATTTGATGTAAGAGAGAAACATCGATCAGTTGCCTTCCATATGCGACTCCACGGAGGGACTGAACCTGAAACCTAGGTATGTGCCCTGACCAAGAGTTGAAGCCACAACCTTTCGGTGTACAGGATGACACTCCAACCAACTGGATCCCTAAATCTTTAATCATCTTAGTCTTGTGTTGTACTTTGAAACAATGTTGGTCTCTGTCTTGATTCTATGAATGAAGTAAGAGGCCTGCCAACATTTTAAGTTTAAAAATGACTTTTAGAGAGAGGAAGAGAGAGAGAGAAACATCCATGTGAGAGAGAAACATCAATCGGTTGCCTCCAGCACCTGCCCCCACCAGGGATTGAACCGGCAACCTGGGTATGTGACCTGACTGGGTATATAACCTGCCACCTTTTGGTGAAGGGACAACCTTTGGTGAAGGGGACAAAGCTCTGACCAACTGACATATGACAGCCTTCTTTCCAAATAGGGATATTGGGTTCCAAGAACAATGCAAATTTGGGGTAAGCCATGCTTAATATTTGGCTAATTTTTGCAAGAGAATGATGAGCACTGTAAAATGGACATCAACTACAATTTTGGGCCATGTGGAGTAGTTACCATTGAATTCCTAGCCAGTGTAGGGGCTTCAATCCTGGCAATATGTAGCTTACTATACACTTACTGTGTCCCTGTCACTGTGCTAAGGCTCGTCAGGTATGTCATTTCACTTGGGCTTTACAACTTCCTGTGAGTTAAGGAACATCAATTGTTATTTTTATTTTAAAGATATGGAAACACACAGATTCTGGAGTCAGAGTGCATGGGCCTAAATCTCTTCTCTTTCTTATGACTTCAGCAAATTACGTAACCTCTTTGAGCCTCATTTCCCTTCTGTAGGTGGGAGGAAGCTCATACTAGAACCTGTTCTGAGTGTTGCGAGGATAAGATGAGATAATGTATGTAAAGTGCAGACTGCGCTGCTGCCTGGTGCATAGTGGATACTCTATAACTTCTTGCTTTACTTACTATCATTATTACTTCTGGTTACAGAAGAGCTGCATTCCAATCTAGAGCTGCCTGACCCCAGAGGCCATGCTCTTGACCATCACATAGTGTGTCACAGGACTGTGTCACTGAGTGGCAGCTGGAGATGTTCCAGAAAGTTTATTTTCCTCAAAGTGAACGTTCTTGTATTTTTTCTCCTTCATTCCCTTTTCTTTTAAACCGCCCCCTCTCGTAATGTTTGATTCGTGGCCCATTGTATTGGTGGCAATGAGGGACACCAATTCCTCGGCTGCTGGCTTTCAGGACTAAATAAACAATGGACTCACGGGTGGTTTTATTACTTTCCAGTAAAAGGATGCAGCAGACGACTCTGGAAGACTGAGATGGAAAAATCATGTCATTTTCAAGCAACACCGGTTTAAATAAGTGTTTAAATGTAAGCTAAGTGTGATTCTTTGGTTTCTGGTTGGAGGGTTTGTCTCCATGGTGTATTTTTCTTGTGCACAGGGACCACTAGGCAGGAGTAGGATTTGGTTGAATCAAACCCTGTGGGTAGGTGGGTCTTATCGCCCTGGGTTCTCTGTAGGTTAACTCCCTATCTCCCCTGCTGCATGAATCATTGTTCATGCTCCCAGTTACTCCTTTGTCCTGTATTCCTCTTGAGGGTGATGAGGTCCCCACTAAGGAAGTGAGTGCCTTAGTACCACTTGGAGAAGAAACAACTGGCTTTGGTTTTCCTAGAAGGCATCTGACCTCCCTGCAATATTGGAAGTAAAACACTTTAGAACAAGTCCCAGAGAATGAGTGAATTGGCATTTCCTCTAATTATTATGGATACTTGGTCACTGGCTCCCTGACGTGTTAGCATGTTAGGAATAGGAGAATGATGGCAGAATACTAGGTTATACTTTTCCCATCCTCAGCAGCTTTCCATAGGTGATGCAGCAATCCATTGGCTGTATTACATGTTTGCTTTCGAGTCCTCTAGTGTTTTCTTGGAGAAGTTAATATTTATCTGATCCTGGTGAGTTTAGTTCTTTGGGTGATCTTTTTGGGAAAAAGGTATCATGGCTGACATCACAGTAAAATAAGTGATAAGGCCTGGGCAATTATAGCGGTGGAGAGAGAATAAATTGCATTCAAATCACAAAATTGCCATCTAGATGATGGTTGTCAGATTTTAACATGTGCTGATATTGCTGTTGGGAAAAAATAACTCGTCATAAATCTCAATGATTCTTTGACAGTTTTCAATTTCAATGGGAAGCATCATGAAAGTGAATTTGATAAAGGACGTGGCAAAGGGGAAAAAGTTTCATTTTTTGTCTTGTCAATTTAAAGATCATCTGAGAATTTATAAATCTTGTTGGGTTTACATTTAAAATTGTTTGCATATGAACTTTTTATATGCTGAGGATTTCATTTCAGAGGAAATGACATGATTATTTTTCCTTTCACAGAGGGAATTGAGTGACTTTCTTTTATTTATTTATTTTACAAATATTAAATATATTTTTATTGATTTCAGAAAGGAAGGGAGAGGGAGAGAGAGATAGAAACATCCCTGATGAGAATCATTGATCAGCTGCCTCCTGCACGCCCCCTACTGGGGATTGAGCCTGAAACCCAACATGTGGCCTGACCAGGAATTGAACCATGACCTCCTGGCTCATAGGTTGACACTCAACTACTAAACCACATTTGCTAGGCCATGGGAATAGAATGACTTCCATTTCTTCTAAAATTATTCAATCAACCAGTCAATCAGTTAACAAGCTAGTTTTTACACAGACTATTTGTTAACTTGATGTATTAGTTTGCAAAGGTTACAGTAACAAATACCACAAACCGGGTAGCTTCAACAATAGAAATTTATTGTTTTATAGTTCTGGAGACTTGAAGTCCAAAATCAAGGTGTCAGCAGCATTGGTCCATCAGAGGGTGGTTAGAGAAGGATCTGTTCAGGCCTCTCTCCTCTCCTTGGCTGTAGATGGCCATCTCCTCCCTGTGTTTCTTCACATTGTGTTCTCTGCATGGCTGTCTCTGTCACACACCACACTGAGCGTAGCCCCATTACAGAGAAGTCACAGAACCCTGCTGCCAAGTTTCCTCCTTTCATAAGGACACCAGTCGTATTGGATTAGGGCCCATCCCAATGACCTCATTTAACTGGGTTACCTCACTAATACAGTCACATTCTCTGGTTAGGATTTTAGCATATCTTTTTCACAAGGACACCATTCAACCTGCAACACTTGGGATGGGTTTAGGGTGGGAGTGATGAAGATCATGTCATGGGAGTCCCAAAGCCCCAAGCCATGCCATGTGATGACAAAGTTTAATTTAATTCTACCACCTGCCTCTGAGTATAAAGGTCTTGGGGTGGGTGTGCAATTGATAATAGGCATTTGGCATTTGACTTTTTTTCCAAGATGTATGACTTTTAAATGAGTGAAAATAATAATTTAGAATAACAACCCCATTAGGAAAATGGGCACATATGTCTTAAATAGCTTAGAAAAAAATAAGCAAGTTACCTAGAGTTGTTCTTCCTGCTGATGAAGCAGCTATAAATTTTATATATTTGAACTCTGCTATCTCTCTGTCACATCTTTTTCTCATTCTTTTTAAAAAAGATATTGAAGTATCGCCCTAGCTGGTTTGGCTCAGTGGACTGAAGGGTCCCAGGTTCAATTCCGGTCAAGGGCACATGCCTGGGTTGTGGCTTGATCTCCAAGAGGGGGCACACAGGAGGCAGCCGATAAATGATTCTTTCTCATCATTAATGTTTCTATCTCCCTCTCCCTTCCTCTCTCTAAAAATCAATAAAAATATATAAAAAATAAAAAATGAATAAAACATATTTTAAAATATTGAAGTATCTAACTGTATGACTTTGTTAGGCACCTAATTCGCACTGAATTAATGGGAGATTTTAGGCCTTTCTGATAATGGCCAGTGAATATTTAGATGTAATTACAGTGCCTTAATGTTTATATGACTTATGACTTTTAGGTGCTCTCAGCATATTGAGCATGGCCCTGCCTCTGAGTATAAAGGCCTTGGGTTGGGTGTGCAATTGATAATGGGCATTTGGCATTTGACTTTTTTTCCAAGATGTATGACTTTTAAATGAGTGAAAATAATAATCTAGAATAACAACCCCATTAGGAAAATGGGCACATATGTCCAGAGGATTACAGAATTCTGTTACCATCACCTGGACCTGAGTTACAAGTATCTTTACTCCCATCTTGGAGGAGGAAAACCCACACAACAGGATAGGAAAGCCCGTGGTCTAACCCCACAGAGAGGACGGTAAGGGCCACACTGTCCCTTTGTCATGCCCTTTATTCCGGGTCATTCTCTAGCTGGATTGTCCTCCAAAGCAATCCTTATGCTCTGTTTTCGCATCCCCAGTTGCTGTTTGTGTATGCTGCCTGGCGTCTGGGGCAGGAGCAGTTCTGGATGAGTTGAGAAGAAAAACGACAAGACTTCTATTATAATGCACTGTTTATTATTGGATCAATATGATCGATGTCCACCTGTCAGATCTGTAACATTATCTGGGAACCAGCAGATGGAGCTGTTACAGATAGCATTCAGAGGTTTGTTTATCCTCCTGAGCACGTGTTTCCATCCTGGGGGAAATACCACTTCATTGTTAGGGCAGAGGACTTGTTTGTAGCCAGATGTTGGACATGCTTTTTCTCTTGTCCCAAGTCTGCAGAACTGGAAGGCCGTTTAGGCGGAGGGCCCAGGTTTTCATGTGGAAAAGGCATGATGGCAGTCTTGAACTGCCTTCGCCAGGCCTCCTCACGGCAGGAAGGACTGCTGGCTACTTACAAGGAGAAAACGAGATAGACTCCTTTCTGGAAAGCCCACACTGAGAATCACAGAGGTGTTTACACGTGGCAGACTACAGGGGGAAAGAGAGGCGTTGTAAACGCAGCGTCAATATGGATAGCTCCCAAAGGGATGCATATGCAGAGTGGCCCCTGGGCCTTGCAGGGACTGTCTGTCCAGGCAAGCATCCAGTACTATTCATGCCAGCTGGACGCGACAGATGCCGCTCACTCCTGTATGGAGGGTGGAGGTGGGTTACTCTTTTCATCTTTCGCTTTTGAGGCTACGCAAGAAACAGAAAATGTATCTATGTTCCCCTTAATATGGCAGGTGTTTATTTCTTGGGGAGTGATGGGAACTTAATGGTTTTCAAGTATATAAAAGACCACCAGGAGGAAGAGTAGGGGTCTGGCTTTCTACCTCTGGTGTGATCAGAAGGAAAGGAGATTCATTTTGGGGCGGCATGAAGGACGTGGAGTGACAAGATGTTCCAACAGCTAAGGTTGATACATATTGAAACATGTCCCCATGGCCTTTTCCTCTAGGGGAGTTAATAAATGCTGATTTTGAAAAGGATGTATGAAGAATCTCAGATTGTGTGTGAGACAGTGAGGGGGGAGAGAACAGCCTCTGTGGAGGGTTATGAATTATGAGTCTTTAAAGCCCACTTACTGATTTTTCTGAGGAAAGATGGTATGAAGTTCACCAACAGCAACTACTTTTTAAAATCTTTTAGAAAAAATGATTTCTTTTTTTAACCCACACTATAAATAATTAGTGGGATTTTGGACCAAATGTTTATTTTATTCCCTCCTAGCCTATAATACTTTAAAAGTAAACATTTATTTTATAACAACACTGAGGAACAACACTGAGGAATTATGTCTTTATGGTTATAACAATTAAAATTTAATTTAGAGCTAATATAATTTTTTCATTTTATTCTGTAGTTGGAAGTATTTCTAGAATGTATTTGTCCACATTCTTCCAAAGTTATTATAATATACTAAAGATAATTGATAATCTTATTTACTTTTTATTTTTAATCCTCACCCAAGGATATAATTTTTATTGATTTGAGAGAGAGAGAGAGAGAGAGAGAGAGACATTGATCAGTTGGGTTGCCTCCCGTACTCGTCCTGATTGGGAGTTGAACCTGTAAGCTGGGTACGTGCCTTGACTGGGAATCAAACCTGCCACCTTTTGGTGTGCAGGATGTTGCTCCGACCAACTGAACCACACCTGCCAGGGCAAGTGATAATTTTAATATGTATTCTAGGATCATGGCTGGAGTTATTGTACAGTTCTGGAAAACAAACAGTGTGGGCAGTTAGGCTGTGCTCTAGTACTAGGAAGCTACCTCGATTCCCTCTTGGGAGTGGGAGAGGTGAGTCTTTATCCCTCAGCTGAGCAAGTCCATCCCTTTGATACACTCCCAGCTTTCGCTAAGGGGTGGCGTATTGAGAATGACACGGTTCTGATTAGCTTAGTTCCACTCAGTTAAACTGCTGGAGCCATGACTGTCATTTAAGATATCACTTCCCAAAGAAGCCATGACTATTCTTAGGCTATTGCCTCCCAAATAGCCTTTTTAAAAAATATCTTTATTGATTTCAGAGAGGAAGGGAGAGGGAGAGAGAGATAGGAAAATCAATAATGAGAGAGTCATTGATCAGCTGCCTCCTGCACACCCCACACTAGGGATCGAGCCAAACTCGGGCCCTGACCAGGAATCGCACTGTGACCTCCTCGTTCATAGGCCGACATTCAACCACTGAGCCACAATGGCCAGGTCAAAAAGTCTTTGAATGTACCAATATTTGAACTAATACAAGAGAATATTTACTTAGAATGTTTCTGAGAAGAAGAATTTCTGGGTTAAAAATCTTACTTTAACACTTTAGAACATATTGCCAATCTAAGGCATTTGTCTCTGCACCCACCTGTCAGTTGATAATGTAGCTCCGTGAGAAAGTAGATTTTAAGAAAGTAAACGCTGAAATCTTCTAGTGTTCCAAACATTTCATTGTAGCATTTGAAAGAAATTTCTTTCCTCCGTCCCATAACCGTGCCAGTCACACCCTCACTCCGTTCGTTGCCTGACCAGCATTTATTGACCACAGTGGGCTGGGGCATCTGCAGGAGCGGGAGTGTTTCTGGAATATCCCTGATCCGGCACTTGCCCCGCGACAGTCAGTTCTACCTTATGTTTTGCTGATTAGTGAAGGATGGCAAGAACGTTCACTGCCCTTTCAAAGTAATTTCTGAAGTTCTCCCCAAAGAAAGAGGATATCAGGGTGATGGTGGTGGTGGGCAAAGACTCTGCCAGGCTTGCACTCAGGAGGGGAGAGCGTTCTCCACGTGTGGGAAATCCTCTGGACCCAAGGAACACGGGATAGATGTGACGCTATGACACTGGGGAACAGAACAGGAGCGGGACTGAGGCGCAGTTGGGGGCCTGAGAAGATGAGATGTGTGAACAGTGAGGAACCATGGGAGAGGTGCTTAGGAAATGGTATTGTGGAAAGATTCAGACTGTACAGGAGGCACCAGAAAAAAGGTTCAAGAAGCAAAGAAGGTAACAACACCAGGAGACAAGGTGATGGCAATTTGATGATTAGGTGTGATCTGAGATCAATTGGTCTGCTTGGTTTGAGTTCACTTATCCTTAACTCGAATGCTGCTCTCTGGTGTCATTTATTGTGGCGTGCAGTACAAGGTAGGTGTGTGTGTGTGTGTGTGTGTGTGTGTGTGTGTGTGTGTGTGTGTGTTCATGTGTGCATGCCTGCACAACAGGCATTTTCCTGGAGAATTATCTTAATGTAAGATTTGTAAGTTGGGATTCTCCAAACATAGCAAAGAAGAGAAATTGCCTGAATGCCAGCTCTGATATGCAGTGCCAGTGCCTTTACTAGGGGCCAGCTTTCCAAAATCCAAAGATGTGTATAAATATAGAATCTTGCCAGTTATGCAACAAAACAGGTAAGAGGTCCCCTCATTTCTCCTCACATATCATTTTTGAAATGAAAGTCACAGGTATGTTACAGAGGGCCAAATTTATGTGGATTTTTATGATACAATAAAGCTGCCTAGGAAACTTCAAACCTGCTGCTGGTTACCTCAAACTGTATTAGCCAAATAAACCAGCACGTTTATTTTCGTGTCCTTTAAACTGTGATTCTCACCATCTTTTCATCTGGAATGCTAGATAGGGCAACTAGACCACCTTTCTTTAATAACTACATAATCACTGAGATGCCCATCTTGGCCATTCTAAGGCAAAGGGTCCATGCGTGTTTTATGGAATTCATATTCTCATTGCATGATATCTGCTGGCTCAGACATGTTTCTTGGAAGAAAATCAGGAGAAACCAGTAGCCTGAGAACCTTGGACGTACCTGTTGGCTTTCGAATTGTTTCTGAAGTTGGCCAGACGTTCCCTCTCCTTCCTGCTTGTCACCAAGGTGGGCTCCCCCTGGAGAGTTCAAAACCAAATTCTGAACAGGCCTCTGAATTCTCCAGGAGGAAGGACTTTTCATCAGGAGCAGGTGCAGCCCTTGTTTAGGGCTGAACTCACTGGTATGAAATTATTTAAGGTGAAAATACTGTGTTTGTTTCCCACACAAACACATATAAGCAGCTCGCCATCTTCCAAGATGGCACGTAATGACACCCAAGTACCTGGCACAAAACCCTGGAGAGACTCTGAGGCCCTTTCCCACCATGGAAACGAAATAGAAGCAGAGACACTAACCTCCCCACCCCCACCTTCCTCAGCGAGCTGAGCAGAGCCTCAGAGCACACACACCTGGGGGAACAGATGGTGCCCTGGTGCTACTGTTATTTACAGTCTGGCTGAATGGCAAATGGAACGGTCTAGGACAGCACGCAGACCAGTGCAGTTAAACAGGACTGTGTCCCCCAAGAAAGGATCCCACCATCTTGGTGGAATTGGGTATGGCTCCTCCTCACAGAGGAAGTGAGGACAGCTGAGACTGTCAGAAGCAGTGTTTATGGCAGCGGTTCTCAACCTGTGGGTCGCGACCCCCTTGGGGGTCGAACGACCCTTTCACAGGGGTCGCCTAGGTCCATCGGAAAACACATATATAATTACGTATTGTTTTGTGATTAATCACTATGCTTTAATTATGTTCAATTTTTATAACAATGAAATAGGGGGTCACCACAACATGAGGAGCTGTATTAAAGGGTCGCGGCATTAGGAAGGTTGAGAACCACTGGTTTATAGAATGACCCTTCATTGGTGATTTCAGGGCACCATCGCGTCACTGAACTGAGCTTCCTGGAGGACAGCTGCTGCTTGCCTGGATCTTGCATTAGGTCCGTTGCTTACAGCAGCCAGAGCTGCCACCTTGCACACGTGAAGGTCATATACATTTTTATTTGATATTTCCAAATTATGACTACTTTGAAAACTTACTTAGATGAGAAAGGTCTGACTGACAAGCACACACCCTGTGTCTGAGAACTTGGGGAGGCCAGCGGAGGAGAAGCTCCTGGTGGGTTGTATTCATTCTTAACATGCAAAGACAGCCACATGCTGGAAGCTCATACCGTATCAAGGCTGAACTCTATTATTATGTCGGGGTATTAGCATTGTTTGGTGCAGACTAACTTAACTGTAATGACACACTGAGAGATCAACATGACACCAGAGTCAGTGTTCATTTTCTTGAAGATGAACTGGCTGATGGATTTAGCGATGTTTTAACGGAAGGAATAAGCAAATTTCAAGAGTAAATTAATCAGAAACTGATAAGCAAGTAATAGATTTGTAGTGCATAAATGATTTTGGTTTAGCTTGAGATTATCCCCATATTGTTCTAGAAGTATATATTATGGTCTTTTACTTTGAGTGCAAATTACTCTACATGTGCTATAGGTACACACATTTGAAATATTTCAGGGACTTGTTTCAATCAACAAAAAACTCAAATTTTCTTTTCTTAGAAGACACTCAATTTAGTACTGTTTGATAAGATTGTATGGAAAGTTAAAGATGGAGAGAAAAAAGATTGGACTGTAATATATATTGACCAAAAGAGAAATTAATATTCTCTGCTAAGATTCCCTACTTTTTATCTCAAAGTAGAAATCGCTTAATTTTTGCTGTTAAGTATAAGAAAATTTAATGCTTATTAGAATTTAAATAATGCAAAAGTGTAAAGTAAAAAAGGTACCTCTGTAATCCTACCCCATAGCTGTAAGTAAATATGTATAAATAAAATGAATGATGTTATTCTGTGTTCACTGCTCTGTAGGCTGCTTTTTCATTTGTCTAGATCTCTAGGATGCTTTTCCATGTATAGACACGACATTAAAAAGATGTTCCAGCTCTAGCCGGTTTGGCTCAGTGGATAGAGTGTCGGCCTGAGGACTGAAGGGTCACAGGTTCGATTTTGGTCAAGGGCACATGCCAGGGTTGTGAGTTCAATCCCCAGAAGGGGGCATGCAGGAGGCAGCTGATCAATGATTCTCTCTCATCATTGATGTTTCCATCTCTCTCTTCCTCTTCCTTCTCTCTGAAATCAATAAAAAAATATATTAAAAAAAGATGTTCCATCATTTAGCTTATTAGCTCACTGCCAACATATATTTTATTGATTTCCAGTTTTCCATTGTTATAACCAACATTGCATTCATTATTTTGTAGATACATTGGTGTAGATTTTAAAGTATCTTATTAGGATAAATTATTACAGGTACTTTGATGTTTTCTCCAAAAAAATTTTAAGCATAATACCTAGGTTTCAGTGTATAAGCCACTTTTTTAAAAATTAAATTCTTGCCGAAACCAGTTTGGCTCAGTGGATAGAGTATCGGCCTGAGGACTGAAAGGTCCCGGGTTCGATTTCAGTCAAGGGCATGTACCTTGGTTGCTGGCACATCCCCAGTAGGAGATGTGCAGGAGGCAGCTAATCGATGTTTCTCTCTCATTGATATTTCTAACTCTCTATCTCTCTCCCTTCCTCTCTGTATAAAAATCAATAAAATATATTTAAAAAAATTTTAAATTCTTAATTGTTTAAAGTATTACATGAGTCTCCTTTTTCCCCCACTGACCTCTCCCCAGCCACTCCCAACCCACAGCACATGCCCTCACCCCACCTACTGTCTGTGTCCATTGGTTTTGCTCATATGCATGCATATAAGTCCTTTGGTTGATCTCTTACCCCCTCACCCCCCACCTTCCCTCATATGTTGGACAATCTGTTTGATGCTTCTATGTCTCTGGTTCTATTTTTGTTCATCAGCTTATGTTGTTCATTATATTCCACAAATGAGTGAGATCATGTGATATTTATCTTTCTCTGACTGGCTTATTTCCTTAGCACAGTGGTTCTCAACCTTCCTAATGCCGCGACCCTTTAATACAGTTCTTCATGTTGTGGTGACCCCCAACCATAAAATTATTTTCATATATGTTGCTACTTCATAACTGTAATTTGCTACTGTTGTGAATCGTAATGTAAATATCTGATATGCAGGATGTATTTTCATTGTTACAAATTGAACATAATTAAAGCATAGTGATTAATCACAAAAACAATATTTAATTATATATGTGTTTTCCAATGGTCTTAGGCGACCCCTGTGAAAGGGTTGTTCGACCCCCAAAGGGGTTGCGACCCACAGGTTGAGAACCGCTGCCTTAGCATAATGCTCTCCAGTTCCATCCATGCTGTTGCAAATGGTAAAAATTTCTTCTTTTTTACCGGAGCATAGTATTCCATTGTGTAGATGTATCCCAGTTTTCTAATCTACTCATCTGCTGATGGGCATTTAGGCTATTTCCAAATCTTAGCTATGGTAAATTGTGCCGCTATAAACATAGGGGTGCATATAGCCTTTCTGATTGGTGTTTCTGTTTTCTTGGGATATATTCCTAGAAGAGGGATTAATGGGTCAAATGGAAGTTCCATTTTTAATTTTTTGAGGAAACTCCACACTGTTCTCCACAGTGACTGCACCAGTCTGCATTCCCACCAGCAGTGCACGAGGGTTTCTTTTTCTCCACATCCTCGCCAGCACTTGTCATTTGTTGATTTGTTGATGATAGCCAGTCTGACAGGTGTGTGACGGTACCTCATTGTCGTTTTGATTTGCATCTCTCAGATGATTAGTGACTTTGAGCATGTTTTCATATATCCCTTGGCCTTCTGTATGCCCTCTTTCGAAAAGTGTCTATTTAGGTCCTTTGCCCATTTTTTGATTGGATTGTTTATCTTCTTTTTGTTAAGTTGTAAGAGTTCCCTATAAATGTTGGAGATGAAACCCTTATCAGTGATAACATTGGCAAATATGTTCTCCCATGCAGTGGGCTTTCCTGTTGTTTTGTTGATGGTTTCTTTTGCTGTGCAGAAGCTTTTTATTTTGATGTAGTCCCATTTGTTTATTTTCTCCTTAGTTTCCATTTGCCCTTGGAGCTATATCGGTAAGATATTGCTACAACATATGTCTGCTATTTTGCTGCCTATGGATTCTTCTAAGATTTTTATGGTTTCCCATCTTATGTTTAAGTCCTTTATCCATTTTGAGTTTATTTTTTGTGTATGGTGAAAGTTGTTGGTCTAGTTTCATTTTTTTGCATGTATCTGTCCAATTTTCCCAACACCATTTATTGAAGAAACGGTCTTGACTCCATTGTATGTTCTTGCCTCCTTGGTCAAATATTAATTGAGCATAATGGCTTGAGTCAATTTCTGGGTTCTCTGTTCTGTTCCATTGATCTATAGGTCTGTTCTTGTGCCAGTACCAGGCAGTTTTGAGAACAGTGGCTTTGTAATATAGCTTGACATCTGGTATTGCGATCCCCCCAACTTTGTTTTGCTTTCTCAAGATTGCTGCAGCTATTTGGGGTCTTTTTTATGCCAGACGAATTTTTGGAGAGTTTGTTCTAGAACTTTGAAATATGCTGTTGGTATTTTAATGGGGATTGCATTGAATCTATAGATTGCTTTGTGTAGAATGGACATTTTAATGATGTTGATTCTACCAATCCATGAACATGGTATATTCTTCCATTTGTTTATGTCTTCCTCTATCTCTTTTTTCAACGTACTGTAGTTTTCTGAGTAAAGGTGCTTTACCTCCTTGGTTAAGTTTATTCCTGGGTATCTTAATTTTTTTGTTGCAATGGTAAGTGGGGTTGTTGTTTTTAGTTTCTTTTTCCTTTTCGTTCTCTCTCACTCCCTCCATCTCTTTACTTCTCTTACTCCCTCCATTCTTCTGTACTTCTTTCCTTTTTATTCTCTCTATCCATCCATCTATCTATCTTAAACACTACAAGTTCATCCTGAAACCTCCTGTTCCATTCTGACACCATGAGTTTATTTCTCTAACTCCCTTCCCCAACAGCGGGAAACCTGGCTCCCATGACTTGCTCATTTGCACAATGCTATATAGTACAGAAAAAGCTTCACTATTGTAAATATATACCACTGAGAGAAACAAACATCCCAATCAGAGTTCAATATTTATTTACAGTTCTTTCGGTTTTAGACCGAGAGTAAACAGAGTACTGTGTCCTGTGTATAGAGTACTGTACAGAGTGTGTTTATTTTTTAAATTTTTTTCTCCCATGTGACTATGTTATTTATTTGAAATACAATTAGGTACATTTATTTCTGTTTAATTTATCCTGTTTTAATTTACTTTTTAATCCTTTCAAATCACCCTTATTATCCATATCAGGCAGAACATATCTTAATAAAAGTTTACCCCCAGAAGACCTGCAGAAGTCTTTTTTGCTACAGAAATGAAGTTCCAGATCCAAGGATCCCCTTGGCTTCAAATGGAGTCCCCTTGTTCTAGTCAAGGACCCAAACCTGCTTGCTCACCATGCAACCCTAGGAGAAATCAGCTGTAGGACTGATCTCATCCCTAAGAGTGTCCTTGTGGCAAGAAAGACCTTCCTGTGGATTATTTCTGATTACAAAAAGCAGTGCCCTCATGTCTCCTCTCCATACTTCTATGTTGATCTTCATCAAAGTATAGAGAGCAAGGTCTGCAAAAAATAATAGGGGACATGCACAACACACAATGACCTACAATAGCTCTGCCAAATCTCTCTCCATCGTAAGGATTATAGAGAATAAAAAATAAGGATACTGCATTGGATTCTAGATTAAAAAAGGTATTGCTTTGAAGGACAGTATTGGGATAACTGATTAAATGTGAATAAAGATAATATTAGATATATTTGATATTATATAACAACATTGTATCAATATTCAATTTCCTGAATTTAATATTTGCTCTCTGGGTATATAAGAGATGATTCTTGTTCTTCAGAGGCACATGCTGAAAAAAAACCAAGGAGTGAAAGGTCATTATAACTGCAACTTACTCTCAAATGGTTCACATAAAACACACGAAAATAAAACAGCAAAGTGTTAGTAGTTGGTGAAGAGTACATGGGAGTTCATTGATACTATTCTTGCAAATTTTCTTCACTTTTGATTTTTTTCAAAATAAAAGTAAAAACATGACAGATGATGTATTATAGAATTGTACACTTGAAACCTACATAATTTTATTAACTGATGTGACCAAATAAATTTAATTAAAATGTATTTACAAAAAAAGAAAAAGTAAAAATATTAACAATCAATAAGATAGATCCATTTTACATATGATAGATTGGCACATTACATATTTATAACAAATCCTCTATACTTTTATGCAGACACAATAAAACAATCACACACAAAAATGTACATTTTAAGGCACAAAGAGAACCCCCACAATTCCAGAAAGTAGAAAGTTAGCACTTTCATTATTAAGTAAGAAAGAATAAAATTAAATAAATGAGTATTCAATTCAAGAAGTTAGAAAAACAGACCAACATACTTACACCTGGCAGGGGAGATACCACGAAGGTGCGTTCCCAGGTGGAGGCTTACCCCTTGCACTCCCAATTGCTGACCCCTGCGATTTCCCCAAGCGTAGGACCCTCGATAGTACGATTCGTGGTAGCCAGGGACTGTGTTCTCGCTCTCCTTTGGCAATAATAATAATAATAATAATAATAATAATTAATAATAAAGCAGAAGGGTGGAACTAAAAAGATAAAATCAGGAATAAGTGAATCAGAAAACAAAAAAACCAATCACATTAAAAAAATAAACCCAGGCACTGGTTCTTTGAAACAATCAATGACAGACAAATCACTAGTTTAATTAAAAAATACAAAATTATGGGTTAATACCACCTAATAGAGAGTGATACAAAATCTCTTCATGCAGTTCACCCCATTGATAAAGCAATGAAGAAAAGTTATACTAGAATCTCTAGAGTTGTCAAAAGTTATTTAATGAACTTCAATGCTCTGGGCAAGCGATGGGCCTTAAGGCTTTAAATTGCATAAGTCATGTGCCAAATCCAACTAACTCCACCTCTGGATTCCCAGGGGCTGAGGAAGAAGTTCCAAGGGCCCCCAGGAGAGAGTGTGTTGGCCTGAGCCAAGGAAACTGCAGGAGAGAGGGGTGGGGTGGGTGGGGGTGGGGTGGGACCCTCCAAAGACGTGGGAATCTTTAAGAGCTCCAGGGAAAGCCCCATTTATTATTTGCCAGAGGAAGGGAAGAAGCCACTGGCCAGCCGAGCAAGCATGGCTGGCTGCTTTGCCCCCTACCACACTCATACATGTGTATGAGGGGAAGGAAGGTGGGCTCTAAGCAGCACCAGTGGGTGGAGAGGTGGTGAGTGTCGATGGACAGAGAGCAGAGACTACCCACACTCTTCCCAGAAGGCAGGCAGAGGAGGCAGGGCAAAGGTGGGGGAAAGTCTATTGTTACCAGAATGAAGGCTTTGCTTAACGTCTTGGACGGAGCCAGCTGATTTTTGACACTGGACTGTGTTTGTGGTTTAACGTGATCACAAGACTTCTTCTCCCTAAGAATGAGCTAGAAAGTCAAGGCAAGTTTTCACCGGTGGTAGGACAGGGTTTCCCCCACTGAATAAAGTTTACAGAGCCAATGGGAGACAGAATTAAAGGGTGTTTTGATAACAACCTTCTCTCAACTTCTCTTTCTTTTCACATATCTTACATCTTCAGCAGCAAGAAGAGACCAGGTGATCTCTTCAACCCTGTTCTTGGAAATCTCTACCTAGATAACCAAGTTCATCAGCTACATAGTCTGCTTTTTATGTAACTGCACATGACAATTTTCTAAGCATTCTGCCACTACATAACAAGGATTCCTTTCCCCTAGTTTACAATAATAATTTCCTTTGAGCTCTCACTGGCATCACCTTCAAAGTCCAGATTCCCGCTAACCAGTCTGTTTTTGGCTTTTTCTAGCATTTTGCTCAAAATCCCTCCAGCTTCTGCTCTCTGCCTGGTTCCAAATCCACTCCCACATTTTAGTTTCTAGTATATGTTACAGCAGCACCCACTTCCAAGTACCAAAATCTATTAGTTATCTCTTGCTGCGTAACAAGTATCACAAACTTAGCAGCCTAAATCCTCCCAGTGTCTGTGGGTCTGGAATCAGGACTGGCTTAGCTGGACTCTGCTTTAGGGTCTCTCACAAGACTGCAGTCACACTGTGGCCCACGCTGGGCTCCCATCGGCAGGCTGGCCTGGGAAAGGGTCTATTTCCGAGCTCAGGTACACAGCTGTTGGGAGGGTACGGGTTCAGTTCCTTTCGCGTGTTGGACAAGGGCCTCAGTTCTTACCTGGCTCCTGGCCAGAGGCTGCTCTTCACTTCTTGCCTTGTGGACCTCCCAGTGTGGCAACCGCCTTTATCAAAACCAGCAAGGAAGCCCGGCTGGACAGTGTGGCTTGGTGGTTGAGTGAAGGGTCCCATGACCCTCAGAGGTCAAGGTTCGATCCCCAGTGGGGGACAGACATGCAGGAGGCAGCCAATCGATGATTCTCTCTCATTATCAATGTTTCTCTCCCTCTCTTCCTCTCTGAAATCAATAAAAACATATATTTTTTAAAAACAACCCAGCAAGGAAAAGCATTTGCTTGCAGGAGTCACAATCTTATGTAATCTAATCATGGATGTAGCATTTCATGAACATTAACTTTGTAGGATACATTTTTGTAACTGACTTCTGATGAAGGTTTGAAAATATAGCTTCATTTGGGATATAATTTAAAGGAATATTATGAGTTTATTGAAATTATTGAAAGAGCTTTTCTTCCATTCCTAAAAATGTACCTTTGTGGATTGGTTTCTCTGCTCTGAATGTTACTTATGCCAAACTAGAATCACTTTAACGATACATTATGCCCAATGAGTACAATTGTCAATCCAATCTGGGTCATATGTATAACTGTGGAAAAGGCTCATTTGTCATATTAAAACTTGAAATCTTTTGCTTTGTTCTTATTTTGGTTATCTATCGCTATATAACAAACTGCTCCCACCACTTAGGTGCTTATACGCAACAACCATTTTACTACATCTCATGACCTTCTATGTTAGGAATTCAGGCCTGGCTTGCTGGGTAATTCTGCTTTACCTGCACTGACTGGGATCACAGGGTGTGATTCAGCTGGTGGGTGCTCTGGTCTGGAGGGTCCAAGACACGTTCACTCACATGCCTGATGCCTTGGAGACGAGGGATGGAACACTGCTGAGCCCTAGAGACGCGAGTTCTCTCTGGGGTCTCAGCGGCAAAGTAGCTGGACTTCCTACGTGCTGGTTCAGGGTCCAAGAGGGAGTGTTCCATGACACAGGAAGTAGGACTTTCCTGTCTCTTGAGGTTCAGGCCTGGAAACTGGTGCAGCGTCACTTCCACCACGTTCTGGTGGTCACCGCGGCCACAGCCTTCTCAGAGTCAAGGGGAGGGACATAATCCCATCTCCCAATGGGAGAGATGTCAAAGAGTGTGTGGCCCAGATGAACTGCCCCACAATTCCAACTGCTGAACAGCAAAAAATGAGTGCAACTGCAAGTTTATCTAGTAATTGCCTCCCCCCTCAAAAGAACATGTCTAGTTTTTAGAATTCTTTTATTTTTCTCATTTTGTTTGTTTTGATTGTATTTATTAAAATATAATTTTATCTCTGATTAATTTAAACATTAAATGTGGGCTTGTATTTTTTTCATTTTCATTTTATTTTCTCAATAATCTATTTTAATTGTATATGACAAAAGTGTTGGTCTGAGGCTCATTGGAACATTTAAAGAACACTGGTCATTCCTCTCAGGCAGTTTGAGAAGTGCCGTTTTAGATGATTCAGTTGTCAGAGTAATGAGTGATACAACCGGGCGGACTAGCACAGGGATCGGAGCAGCAGGCACTGGTAGGAAGCTGGGCTCCGGCCTCTGCTCCCACCACCAAGCAGAGCGCCTTGGAACCCGATGTCATTCAATGTAGGGGTAGTGTTCTCTTTTCACACACACGGGGTTCACTTGGCAAACCTCCCAGAGGGGTGCTGTTTCCAAGTCCTCCTCCCAGAGGGACAGCTGTCCTCTGCACGTTACTAGCCCGGAAAGAGGAGGCACCATTTCCAGTTGGTACAGAGGCCCCTCGAGACTTGGGGTGGTGGTATAAACTGAAGTCCTCCAAGGTCTTCATCATCGAAGACAAAGCTATTTAGAGTTGCATGAAAAGGCTTACTTTTGGATACTCAAAATCTGATAGCCCAAGTACGGAGCAGAGATGACATGAGGGCTTTTGTTGACACTAATTAAATTTTTAAAAAGGATTTTTAAAAATCCTTTTGTAGATTTCATTCATGGAAATTCGTTTCTGGAATGAAGAAAGTGAAAAGTGAGAGTTCCACTGCATTCCACCCTACTGAGAAAATGTATACATCCACTCATCAATTATTAATAGGCTACCTTCTGGGCTGGGCAGTGGGAAACAAGAATAAATAAGATACAGTGCCAGTCCCAGAAATGCTGCTATTTATTCCCCTGTTACTCAGAATATGGCATTTATATTTGGGGTAATTGCAGAGGGGTTCAGTTCTGATGCCACATGTTCACAGGAATATGGAAAATTAGAATGAATTCCGAAGACAGAAATGGAAGGTGAAGGACTCAGATGATCACATATGGATGATGTTTAAAGGAACTAAAAATATTTGACCTGATGAAAAGAGTGGGAACACTTGCTACTATTTTTTAATACCCCAAACTGTGCTGACCCAGCTGAAAGCCACCAGCCACGTGGGGCTACTTAATTAAAGTTAACTAAAATAAAAAGTTCAGTTGTTTAGTTAGCGTAGTAGCACTCCAATGGCCAATGACCGTAAGTCCCTAGTGGCTATCATATCGGACAGCACAGATGTAGAATGTTTTTATCATCACAGGAAGTTCTACGGGGCTGAATAACATTCCACTGTGTGTGGTATATACTACATTTCCCTTATCTACTCATCCATTGGTGGACATTTAGGTTGCTTGCTTGATCACTGAGACCGGAAAATGGGAGCACTTCTGTTAGAACATAGAACACTTGATGATGGCAGAGAGAGTGACACCACTCGATGTAAGTTCCTTCTTGTGGCTTGAAGCTTTATTCGGATCCCTTACTTTTCACCCTCCATCTCTTGCTGGGTCTCTGTTGGCAGGTGCACCCAGATATACTCAGTAGTTGACTTGGTGATACAATAAACTAAAAAATACACACCCTCTAGCTTCCACCTGGTGAAAATCACAGGGTTGTTTAAGTAGCAGGGGCTTTTGAAGTAGATTGGTCCCTTTCTTTCCCTTTCTGCTTACTCAGAGGGTAAGGAGAGTTATAGGATTATCAGGAGGGTGTAGGATGGTCTGTATGTTGGCAGAGGACTGGAATAACTAAGTTAGTGCTCAACTTCTCCCAGGGCTGCCGCGAGGGCCTGCCTCCCCAGGATGCATGCTTTGTTCTGGGTCCCCATGAGCCCTCTGGAGCCACAGAGCTGCCTGGCACAGGTGGGACCCAGGCCGCTCCGCTGGGCCGATTTTGCCCAGCGCCCCTGGGAACCGCAGGCTGATTTGTATGTTCCCATTGTAACCATTTCTGAAGCCTCAATTTCTGAGATCTTCCCTGGCACACTATAATTTCAGGATTGACGATGATGCTGACAAGAGTGAAAAGAAAACATATTTAGGGAAGGGGGAATTTCTCTTAACCTTTGTTTTGACATTCAGCAGTAGGTGATGGATGCTTTAAATTACTCTTGATAAGAAGCTATCAGGAGGAGTTATTTTGTTTCACAGATACCTGGCAGGTCAACACATACTCAAATTGAACACATATTCTCGAATTAAGTGCAGGGAATGGTAAGCTGAGCACTCAGGCTCCAGAGAGGAAGGGAATTCAAAGGAGCACGTGCTGCCACAGCACTCTGGTGAGCCAAACTCGCCTCGGACCAGGCAACTGGAGAGGTCACAGTGGGAGTCAGCCACTGGCTGGTTTAGTTGAGGGACCTGGGGCTGATTTAAAGAGGTGGGCAAAACCCACCACCCAGGCCAGGAGCAGAGCTGGGATGACAGGCACTGGATGAACAAGTCACTTTAAGGACCCTTCCGTTTATTTCACTATACAGTCAATCTCTCTGAGGCCTTAGTTTCCTCAACTGTGAAATGGGATGGTAATAGCCTCACTGTTGCTGTGAGGAGAGAAGGAGGAAATGGTCATGAAACGGCTTCAAAAACTGTGCTTTATTATGCAGCTGCTTTTTGGGGGGGATAAATAATATCTGCTCTAATAGTAAAGGTAGTAAATGTGTACCTCTGCAAACCATTTAAATTTTTTTAAAAAATATATTTTTGTTGATTTTTTACAGAGAAGAAGGGAGAGGGATAGAGAGTTAGAAACATCGATGAGAGAGATCAACCAGCTGCCTCCTGCACGCCCCCCAGTGGGGATGTGCCCACAACCAAGGTACATGCTCTTGACCAGAATCGAACCTGGGACCCTTGAGTCCGCAGGCCGACGCTCTATCATCTGAGCCAAACCGGTTTGGCCATTTTCAACTTTTAACATAGCTGTGCAATGTAGAAATATATATGTATGTTATTTGTAAACAATATCTGTTGTGCAAACAACTATTGAGCACCCACTGTGTGCTGGGTATTCTACTTGGCGCTGGACATATAACACCAGAGAGGCAAAGTCTATGTGATGCTTTGTGGTCACATCCTGACTCACATTGCCTGATACTGTTTATAAATACTTCTGAGAATTATGGATTTTAAAAAAATACAAAGAATTCGTTTTACTGTTATACTTTATTAAAAAGAAAGTATTTATCTTATTGCTATATGAGTCTCACATGCACTAACTAGTGCACAGGGAACTGAAGATTTAAGCAGTAAAGAAAGGTAGGGCAGTCTCCGTGTGAATTGATACGGCATTTGCAGGCATTCTCCAAGATGCAGACAGTAAGACTAGGACTCGAGTGCAAGGGGTTCATTTTGGAGGACAAATGGGTGGACACATGGGAATAACTGGGGGGCTGAGTATGTTGAGGTGTGTTTGGGAAGGGAATTCAGCAGCCAAGCAGATGGGGGCTAGCGGGGCTCACAGCCTTTTAGCTAAATTTACCACCTTTGTACTTACTTGCTGATAAAGCAGAAACATCTCAGTTGTGACTGGACCACTGAAATGTAACTGCAAAATAGTTGATGGAGTTTGAGTATAAAAAGCTCCACCACAGGTCAGGGGTAAACCCTGATTATGGTAAGCTGATCCCATTTGCCAGAGAATGGGTGAGACATGAGCATGTGACCGCCCTCCTGCCAATGAGTGTGCAGGCAGGTTTGGTGGGCAGGCCCGGTGGTTTGGGGAAGATCTTTCTTTTTCCACATGTCTTTTTTGGGTAGCAGTCCCTAGCTGACTTCCACTAATCCAGCTTTCATTACGTGAGAGTATATATTTTCTTTATCGTTGGAGCCATTTTGAGTTGGATTTTCTGTGACTTCCATTTTGAAAGCATCCTAGCTGATACACTAATATTATTTGAGAATTATAATGTGTCAGCTGGTATAATAAGCATTATTTCATTCAACTTTACACATTTACTCTAGAGGCAGATCCTGTTATCTTCAGAGACAAGGAAACTTGTTGAAGGTCACAGAAAGTGACAGAGCTAGGATGTGAGCCCAGGTTATTCAAGTCCAGAGCCTGAGCTCTATAATCATGGCCTCATTCCTTTCTGAATGGACCAAAATATTCATGATCTATACTAATAAAAGGGTAATATGCTAATTAGACCAGATAGAGCAGACATTTTCAGTTGTCTGGTCCTCCTTCCAGACAAAGCCATGGTGGTGGGGGCTGAGGTAGAGGCGGTTAGGGGCGATCAGGCTGGTAGGGGAGCAGTTAGAGGTGATCAGGCAGGCAGGCAGGCAAAGGTGGTTAGGGGCATCAGGCAGGCAGGCAGAGGGGTTAGGTGCAATCAGGTATGCAGGCAGAGTGGTTAGGGGCTATCAGGCAGGCAGGCAAGTGAGCGGTTAGGAGCCAGCGGTCCTGGATTGCAAGAGGGATCGGGCCTAAACCGGCAGTTGGAGAGGGTGCAGGCTGGGCTGAGGGAGCCCTCCCACCCATGCACATATTTTGTTCCCTGGGCCTTTAGTAAGACATAATTTGTTATTAAAGAAAGTTGGGAGAAAAGGACTGATACATAAAAACCATCATATTATAAATTAAAAGCAATTGTCCATCTAAGGAAAACATTTGTAACATACAAATATGTGAATACATGGTAGACAAAAGGTGAAGAACTCTAATATATAAAAAATACCTTACAAATAAAAAAAGATTTGTAAGGATTTTCAATAAAAAAGAGAAAATTAAAAAAGAATATTTCCGATAGGAAAATGGAAATGATGTTAATTTGTGATTCACAAAAAGGGAAATCCAGTTGACAAATAAATAAAAAAATAACTTAATCAAAGACATAAATAAGCCTCACAGAACAAATGTGCATATAAAATTGGTGATGATGAAAGAAAAAAGTGTTTATAGCTAATGCTGACAAGGAAGCAGTAACATCAGCATTCCCATAAACTTCTGTGTATATAAATTGGCAATTGATATTTGTCTTAAGTAAAATAGTTTTCATTCAGTGATTTCAACTTCTAGGAATTAATCCTAGTAAGAGGTATACCCAATATCTTATGTTCAAAGAGACACAAGCAGTAGTTATAAAATCAAAATTGGGTAGAATCTACATGTTCAACAATAGAATAGCAAAATAAAATGTGGCTCCATAGGCTGGTCCATCATGTGACTTGTAAGTAATCCCATATCCCACAGGGAGGCTGTAGGAGCTGTGACTCAGTGCCATCAATTTTCCAGACACCTCTGGTTTTCCATCCTCCATCCTTCAGAGTGTGTCTTTGGTCCCCATGAGGCAAGATGGTTGTGCCACTTTCAGCTTCGCAACAAGAAAATTAAAAAAGGTCATGGACTGTGTTTGCATTAGAAAGGCTACATTTCCTCAGCAATCCCTAACCGGCCTCCACCTCCACCCCGGACCAGGCTGTGTGTGGTGGGTGTTTTTAGTGAGGTTCTATATCCCATATTGTCACATGCCTATTCTGAGTTCTGTTTCATTGATCAATGTGTCCTTTTCGGCAACAGTACCACACTTTAATTGCAGTAACTTTGTAGTATGTTTTAACATTTGGTAAGACAGACCTTCCACATTATTCTTTACATGAAAACACGGCTCCTCTTCCCATTTAGTGTCCCAGATAAAATTTATTTATTTATTTTTTTAATTGAATCTTTATTGTTCAGATTATTACATTTGTTCCTCTTTTTTCCCCCCTCATCCTCCCAGCTCCCACCCCACCCTCCACCCTCACTCCCCACCCACTGTCCTCATCCATAGGTGCACGATTATTGTCCAGTCTCTTTTCGCATCTCCCACAACCCTTTCCCCCCCAAGAATAGTCAGTCCATTCCCTTTCTATGTCCCTGATTCTATTATGATCACCAGATTATTTATTCACTTGATTCTTAGATTCACTTGTTGATAGATGCATATTTGTTGTTCATAATTTTTATCTTTACCTTTTTCTTCTTCCTCTTCTTAAAGGATACCTTTCAGCATTTCATATAATCTGGTTTGGTGGTGATGAACTCCTTTAGCTTTTCCTTATCTGTGAAGCTCTTTATCTGACCTTCAGTTCTGAATGATAGCTTTGCTGGATAAAGTAATCTTGGTTGTAGGTTCTTGGTATTCATCACTTTGAATATTTCTTGCCATTCCCTTCTGGCCTGCAAAGTTTCTGTTGAGAAATCAGCTGACAGTCGTATGGGTATTCCCTTGTAGGTAACTGGGTTTCTTTCTCTTGCTGCTTTTAAGATTCTCTCTTTGTCTTTTGCTCTTGGCATTTTAATGATGATGTGTCTTGGTGTGGTCCTCTTTGGATTCCTTTTGTTTGGGGTTCTCTGCGCTTCCTGGACCTGTAGGTCTATTTCTTTCACCAGGTGGGGGAAGTTTTCTGTCATTATTTCTTCAAATAGGTTTTCAATATCTTGCTCTCTCTCATCTTCTGGCACCCCTATAATTCTGATGTTGGTACGCTTGAAGCTGTCCCAGAGGCTCCTTACACTATCTTCGTATTTTCGGATTCTTTTTTCATTTTGCTTTTCTGGTTGGGTGTTTTTTGCTTCTTCACATTTCGAATCTTTGACTTGATTCTTGCGCTCCTCTGGTCTGCTGTTGGGTGTCTGTATAATATTCTTTATTTCAGTCAGTGTATGCTTAATTTCTAGTTGGTTCTTTATCACAACATCGAGGGTCTCATTAGATTTCTTGAGGATCTCACTACATTTATCGGCGGCTTCTAGACAGTTCTTAAGAGACCTTAAAAGTGTGGTTCTGAACTCAATATCCTCCATTGACAGTTTTGTCCTGTTTCTTTGTCTCCACATTTTTTATGCTTTCTTGGTACACCCCCAAGTGGTCTTTGTGCGCAGTCTTGTTGCCTTTAAGCCTTGATTGATGTCGGCAATACCGGGGGTGATTTGACCTCCGGGCTAACTGGCTATGAGAGTCAGCTGTGTCTGCAGTGGGAGAGCTTCTGTGCTGGATCTCTAGGGCGGTGTTAATCTAGCCTTTGCCTGAGGCTATCCGGCAAATGGTTCTGCTCCGGGCTTGGGCGGGTCGGGTCCCCAGGGATCTACAGGGTGGGCGGAGCGAGCAGTTATGGCTGCTCTCAGTTCCACCCCTAGGGGCTCTGCCTCTCAGAGTCCCAGCAATGGCTGCAAACCTCAGAGAGAAAGCTGCCTTCGAGTTCCGACCGAAGCCAGACAGTCCCGCTTCTCCCGTTTGAGTCTGGGTCCCCAGAGACTCACCCGGATCTGGAGCTCAGAGTCTGAAACTCCCTCCCGATTGAAAACAACAACCGCGCCCTCCGCCGCCAGCCCGCTCCGAGAGCGCACTCCGCACCTCAGTATTTCACTTCAGCACTGTGCCTCCTCTGAGTCTGGGTATGATATTCTCTTTCCTCCTAGTTGTAGAATTTCCACTCAGCCAGCCTTCCTGTGGTTCTGGATGATGTCTGTTCTGTCCTTTAGTTATATCTCTGAAGTGGTTGTTCGAGGGCAGCAATCTCCGGCGTTTACCTATGCCACCATCTTGGTTTCTCGATCCCAGATAAAATTTAAATTTAAAATTTAACTCTTCTTTCAGATTTTGATTGCAATGGTGCTAAATTTATGATTAATTTGGCAAATGTAACAGGATATAATGGTTGCAAAATAGCCCCAGGAACATGTTATGATTGACTTAGCTAGCTACTTGTTTTAGATCTTCTGTTTCAATTTTAACCCATTTTATTTTATTCTTTATTTTTTAAATATATTTTTTTATTGATTTCAAAGAGGAAGGGAGAGGGAGAGAGCAAGCGAGAGAGAGAGAGAGAGAGAGAGAGAGAGAGAGAGAGAGAGAGAGAGAAACATCAATGGTAAGAGAGAATCATCAATTGGCTGCCTCCTGCACAGCCCCCATTGGGGATTGAGCCTACAACCCAAGCATGTACCCTGACTGGGAATCGAACCATGACCTCTTGGTTCAGAGGTTGTCGTTCAACCTCTGAGCCACACTGACCAGGCCATTTAACCCATTTTAAATAGCATTTTAAAGAACATCCTTGTGTAACAATTTTGCAATAATCTCAGATCATTTTTTCATTATAAATTCCTACAATTTGTTCCCGAAAAGTTATTGGGTCAAAGTGTGTGCAGATTTTTAAGGCTTTTCCGTGTATTGTCAAACTGTCCTTCAGAAAGGTCTACTCCAGTATGGTTCATGTTGAATGTTAGTGTTTCTGCACTTTTGACAATAGAGTATCAGTTAAAATGTTCATGCCAGCCTGGTAGGTTATTTTAATGTTAATATCACTGGATTTTAAAAACATGCTTAATATATTTTATTATAATCACATCAAAGTAGTGTTTTGTAAAAAAAAAAAAAAAGTCCTACAGCAAAAAAAAAAAAAAAAAGAAGAAGAAGAATATTGTCCCATCTTGTGTGTCCACTTGAGGGACAATAATTCTAGTGAGCTGAGACAGTAACCTTGGGTTTTGGAGGATCTGCAGCGGAGAAGCCCCCAGGAAAGGCAAGGGCCCTGGGGCTGAGTGGTAGAGGGCCAGAGAAGGCGAGAGACACCTGGCGAGCCCACCATCCAGCCTCAGTCCTACAGGTGGCACTTGCTGGGCTCTGGCTGCTCTTAAAGGCCAGGGTCACATTTTTTTTTTAAACTGTAAGAGAACATTTATTGGGTCAATCACAGGTAGAAGAAGTAATTCCTAGAAGAAATGGGCTGAGGAAACAAGTTGTAGAGGTAAAGGAAGAGCGCTTTGGAACTTGGGAGTGAGGAAGCTGAATGGCCAGTGGGGACGGGATGGGGGAGGGAAAGGGAAGGGGAGAGGGCGGGGCATGCCCCTGGAGGGAGAGTGAGCTGGCCCTCTTCCTAAGGGTTTTAAGGGCGGGGCTTTTAGGGGAGACGTCAGGGGAAGATCTCAATAGAATATTCAGCAGCTTCCAGGTGTGTCCTTTCGGGGTTGTGGACTGATTGAATGGCCGGCACCAGGGCAGGGGTCATTATTCAATGCAGCTCAAGGCCAGCGTGACTTCTGAGGCTGGAGCTGTATGTCATCCCAAAGGAACCAATGGTCATGCTTGGCATTCAGCCAACATCATAAATGCTGTTGAAAATACCTTCCCGTGACGGGCCAGCACTCCTGTTTATATTTTAAAAAATATTTTCAATAGCGGTAAAATACTACATGTAACATAAAGGTTGGCATTTAACCATTTCTAAATGTACACTTCAACGGCATTAAGGACATTCATATTGTTGTACAACCATCGCTACAATTTATTTCCAGATCTTTTTCATCATCCTGAACAGAAATTCTGTCCTTCTTAAACAATAAACCCAGATTCGTCCCTCCTCTGGGCCCTAGCTCCCAACTTCCTACTTCTCGTCTCTATGAATTTGACAAGTTTAAGTTATCTCATATAAGTGGAACCACACAGTATTTGTCCTTTTGTAACTGGCTCATTCCACTCAGCATAAGGTCCCCAAAGTTCACCACATTGTAGCATGTATCAAGACGTCCCCTTCCTTTTTAAGGCAGAATGATACTCTTGTTTACTCTTAAGGTCCCATTTGGAGCCTTAAGGGCCTTCTAAGTTCCTGGGGGTGCCTGGGTTGTGCTGGGAACCCAGCCCAAGACAGAGACTTCCTGGGAAACCTCACGGTGTGAACTTAGTAGCCTTCCGCCTTCACCGATGCCCCCTACATCTGTGCCTCCTGTGTCCCCAGGGGAGCCAGGTCCTCTTCCAGTCACCTGTGAAGGGCTTGGTGGGCCAGGAAATGTCCTGTCCTTCCTCCGAGCCTGGTCAGAAGCCAAACCTCTGTAGTTTCTCTGTATAATAGGTTCCCTCTTTTCTGCGGTGGTGGTGGGGCTTGTTACAGTATGGAAATGGCAATTTTAGGTGAAAAGGGTAACCGTAAAGCAAAAGCTATCTATTACTACATTTACAAAAAAAATAGAGCTTGAGCATGTTTTCTTTTTCTGTAATTCACGTACACTGTTGGGAAAGGCAAGCCACTGAGGAGGTATGGGCGTTCTGTTGCAATTCCTAGTCCTCAACTGGGTTTTAAAAATATGAATAATTTTGCCTCCTCCTCCTCCCATGAAGCTGCAATAGTGTATTTCTATAGCTCTCACCTTAGGCGTGAACTTTAAATTAAACACGTAGAGTGTTAGCAATTACTGTAAGGGAAATCCACCCAGCGGCTTCACACCTGGGCGGAACTGAATGCATGTAAAAGGGGTTCAACAATGTGATCTCGTGTCCTGGGCGCCCGGGAGATTTTCCTTGAACTGGTTCATGTAGTCAAAGGCTTACATTCTTGTCTGAAGGACAGTTGAGGTAATTTTAATGATAATGGAGACTTTATGCCGGGCAAGTCTTTAAAAGAATGGACGGAGAGAGTTAGCGTGGTTGGCGCCCGCATTAGCGTGCACCCCCTTGTCTGCCCGCGCGGTTTACCTTCACCAAGACTCGAGGCAACTGGGAAAGGTGAAGCGAGGCTGGGAGAGAGGCCACGGAGGTTAAGCATGTTAACATCTCCATTATGTCTAAAAGTGGAAAATGGAACACTTAAAGCAGGTTGCGTCGTGCCCCCCCCCCCCCTCGTAATGTATGCCAGAATGTCACAAGGACTCATTGTCTGCAATGAATACAAAAATATGGGCGATTCAGGCTGAATAATGAAAACGTCAGTGATTCCACAAAAGCATCCCACTTACATGAAGTTCATGGGGAGGGGTTTATCCTCACTTATTTCCCCCCCCAAAAAGGCTGCTTCTTGAATAGTATAATCTTTAACGTTTAAGCTGCATCTAGAATTCCTTTTTTTTCCTCCCTTACTTCTTTCTCGGTTTCTAAAATGCAAGAAATGCAGAATAAAATAAAGTGAAATCACCGTATTTGTCCCTCCCCCAACCCCCTGCGATGCCTCTTCTCTCTGGTCAAATACTGTTGTGATTTTGATGCAAACGCCCTAATAATTTTCACAGGAAGTGAATGTGGGATCTCGGCAGTGTGTGTGATCAATGGTACTGTCAGCCTTCTTTGCCTTCAAAGGACTTGTTCAGAAGCCCTGGCGTCGGTCCAGCGTGCGGTCAGACACGAGTCCCTGCTCAGTACGGAGCCTGAGGCCTGCCGGGCCAGCAGGGCAGGCGGTTCAGGAGGTGGACAATACAGTGGGAGGGGTCTTTTCTGTCTCCCTGGGTCTCCTGCTCTTGGAGAAAGGGCCTTCAGGATGGAGCACTTCAGGGCTCAGAAGTGATTTTGAACTTGCGCTGAGCTTCTCACAGTGAATGAGCCTGCTGCAAAGATGGCAGTGTGAGGTGTCTGGCTCTCTATGATTATAGGGGTGGGGTTAGGAGACAGAGAGCGAAAGGCGAGGGCATTTGCGTGTTTGGGTATCTTGGTCATGTTACATTCTGCTCCTCATTAGGAAAAAAATCCCATGAAAACCTTCATCTCCTCTAGTTGACTCAACCCTGGCCCTCGGAGACCAAAGCAAGGACAAATCGGATGGCCTCTGTCACACCACGCTGACCATCTCCGATTTTGGCCACACCTGCCCTGCTCAGTTCAGTACTTGCTGGGCCTGCTGCCATGCCCCACTTTTCTCCTAAGCAGAGGGACCTTTAACTTAACCGAGCATGCTGTGGGTTTTCATGCTGTGGACGGAGACATCGATAGATGCGGCAGCCTCCAGTCCGGCAAATGGGCAATTAGGAGGCCCGTTCTGCAAAGGAGTCATGCCCAGGGCACACCCCGGTGTCTGGGTGAACCAGATTATTGTCCCACCCTTCAGTGGCTTTCCTCCCTCCTTGTGTCATTCCCCTCACTCCCGCTTTCTGGGGTCCCTCCCAAATAAACTGCTTGCACCCACGTTCTGATCTCTGGAGCTGCGAGGGGGAACTCAAAGTAAGAAGGTGAGGGAGGTGAGCGCCCACGCCCAAAGGCCCAGCGCTACCCTGCTTGGCCAACATGTTTTTAATTTGCATTTCTCTGATTATTAGTGACAGTGAGCATCTTTTCCTATGTCTTTTGGTCATTTGTATGTCCTCTTTGGAGAAGTGTCTATTCCAGTAGTGGCGAACTTTTTGAGCTCGGCGTGTCAGCATTTTGAAAAACCCTAACTTAACTCTGGTGCCGTGTCACATATAGAAATTTTTTGATATTTGCAACCATAGTAAAACAAAGATTTATATTTTTTGATATTTATTTTATATATTTAAATGCCATTTAACAAAGAAAAATCAACCAAAAAAATGAGTTCACGTGTCACCTCTGACACGTGTGTCATAGGTTCTCCATCACTGGTCCATTCAGATCCTTTGTCTAGAAATCAGTTGCATTTTTATAGGCCAATAATGAACTCCCAGAAAGGAAAACTAAAAACAAGCAAACAAAAAAACACACCAAAAAACGAACAAACAAAAAAACCAAAAAACCCCAATCCCATTCACAATTGCTTCAAAAAGAATAAAATCTCTAGGAAGAAATTGAACCAAAGATGTAAAAGACCTGTACTCAGAAAATTATGAGACACTGAAGAAAAAAATTGAAGAAGATACAAATAAGTGGAAGCATATACTGTGTTCATGAATGGAAAAAATTTTAACATAATTAAAATGTTCATACTACCCAAAGCAATCTATAGATTCAATGCAATTCATAACAGGTTTTATATGGAACCACAAAAGACCCCAAAGAGCAATAGCAATCTTGGGAAAGAAGAACAAAGTTGGAGGAATCATGCTACCTGATATCAAACTATACTACAAGGCCATAGTAATCAAAACAGCATGGCACTGGCACAAAAACAGACATATAGATCAATGGAATAGAATAGAGAGCCCAGAAATAAACCCATCCCTTTAGAGTCAGTTAATATTTGACAAAGGAGGCAAAAACACACAATGGGCTAAAGATAGTCTATTCAATAAATAGTGTTGAAAATTGGACAGATATGTGCAAAAAAATGAAACTAGACCACCTTCTTACACCTCATACAAGAATAAACTCAAAATGGATTACAGACTTGAATGTTAGACTTGAAGCCATAAAAATCCTAGGAGAAAACATAGGCAGTAAAATCTTGGACATTTTTTGTGGCAATATTTTTTCTGATATATCTCCTTGGGCAAGGGAAACAAAATAAAACATAAACAAATGGGACTAGCCGAAACCGGTTTGGCTCAGTGGATAGAGCGTCGGCCTGCGGACTGAGGGGTCCCAGGTTCGATTCCGGTCAAGGGCATGTACCTGGGCTGCGGGCACATCCCCAGTGGGAGATGTGCGGGAGGCAGCTGATTGATGTTTCTCTCTCATCGATGTTTCTGACTTTCTATCTCTCTCCCTTCCTCTCTGTGAAAAATCAATAAAATATATTTTAAAAAAAACAAAAAACAAAAAAAACAAATGGGACTATAGAAAACTAAATAGTTTCACACACTAAAAGAAACCGTCAACACATGAAAAGATAACCAACTAAATGGGAGAACATATTCGCTGATGATACATCTGATAAGGGGTTAATATCCAAAATTGATAAAGAACTTATAAAACATCACCAAAAGGACAAACAGTCCAATTAAAAAATGGGGAGATGTTTATTTAGGTGCCAGCTCTGGAACTTTTCAAGAGAATTCAGAATTGAGATTTTTGCACAGAATTTTGATTTTTAAAATAGGACCCAGTTAAAGAGATTTAGGGAGATTTGGTGGCTTCTCCAAGCTTTCCAGTATTGGGTTTTCTTTCCTTTTTGTAAAAAAATATATTTTATTGATTTTTTTTTTTAAAGAGAGGAAGGGAGAGGGATAGAGAGTTATAAACATTGATGAGAGAGGAACATCAATTCAGATGCCTCCTGCACACTCCCCACTGGGTATGTGCCCGTACCAAGGTACATGCCCTTGACCGGAATCGACCCTGGGACCCTTAAGTCCGCAGGCCGACGCTCTATCCACTGAGCCAAACCAGTCAGGGCCCAGTATTGGGTTTTCAATCCCAAGTCTTCTGAATGGAAATCTAATGTCCCTGCCACTATACCAGGGAAACTCCAATAAATAAACAAGGAGCACATCCTGGGGAACAGAAAAATCTCTCCTGTGGCCCCATTTTGTGGAATTTTCTTGACTGTCACGCTGGAATCCCAGAGAGGCTGGAATCAAAAATCCGAATGGATGAGGCATTGCACTCTCTTCGGGATTTACCGAGCCACGAGTCATGTAAATGTCACACTCAGAAATAGACTCAAATTCATGCAGCTAATAGAATGCCGGTTACCGGGGCCAAGGGGAGGAGGAGTGGGGAGTTAGGGTTTAATGGGTACAGAGCATAAGCTTTGCAAGGTGCAACGACTTAGTGGGAATGAATGATGGTGATGGTGGCACAACAATAGGAATATAATGAATACCCCTGAACTGTACACTGAGAAATGGTTAAGGTGGTACATTTTATGTTATGTGTATTTTACCACAATTAAAAATTGTAAAATAACAAAAAGAAATAGACTATGAAGAGACAAACAAACAAACAAAAACCAACAACACAGGCATTTCGTAATTTTCACACCAATTACGCAATACCTGAAATGTCTCTCAATGCAAAACAATCATTGTGTCTTTGCTGCTAAAAGCAGACGACTTCCCCCCTCCCCCTCTGGAGACAGCACCTGAGGATTTTCCACTTCGCCCCCACCAGTGACTGAAGTTTCTTTAGAGCTTTTATGCTCACAAGTAACATTCTGCATTTGGAACTGAGGGGTACACAGAGATGTGACCTGCAAAGACACAGACTTCTCCAGTGCAAGTCTGAGAATTCCACAGCGACCTGGTTAAAAAACCCTTAAGGAAGGGGGTTGAACAAAGCTTTCTCTTTACCGTTTCAGTGGGAAGGTGGGTCCAGTGGATGTGGATCAAGGCCATTCTGAGCAGATATAGCAGACTTCCCCAGGACCCGAGGCCCATGGCGAGCTGGGGGGAAGCACTGAGGGCCCCGTCTGAAATCTGCTCTCTTATTATCAAGGAAACCACGTGTGTCCCTGGTTGTCCTTAAGAGTCCGTGTTCAAGGTCAGATGGATGCTTGGTGATTGTGAAGGCTCTTTCAAGCCCACCCTTCCCACGTGAGCAGGAGAAGCCACCGGCTCTCGCATGCTCAAGGCGAGTCGGGTTTATATAACTGGCAGCGGCTGCTCTTCACCGGGAAATATTCACATCTTTGGGGCCAACACACATTTCTTTATATAATAATAGCGGATCCCAAGCCTGGATGAATCTTTTATTTTCTTTGATGTATCATTTTAAATGAGAGGATCCTTTTATAGTTGTCCAAATAGTGAGGGCTAAGTGGCCAGAGTCAAACATTTAAATTCTGCCACTAAGCCAAACAAACTAAAATAAGAAAGGTCCCCTTATCGCAGTGATGGCGCACCTTTTGAGCTCGGCGTGTCAGCATTTTGAAAAACCCTAACTGAACTTTGGTGCCGTGTCACATATAGAAATTTTTTGATATTTGCAACCATAGTAAAACAAAGACTTACATTTTTGATGTTTATTTTATATATTTAAATGCCATTTAACAAAGAAAAATCAACCAAAAAAATGAGTTCGCGTGTCACCTCTGACACGCGTGTCATAGGTTCGCCATCACTGCCTTATAGCATTGGGAGGTGGGGGCGGGGGGCGGGGGGTCTTGCAATGTTTGGGGGTGGGATTAATCTGCTTGGGGTGGGACAGGCCTTTCTACCTTGGAAACACATGGAGGCTTCTGTGCTGTAGGATGGCACTCCCCCCAATCCAGTCACTTCTGCACAACTTACTAAATGACGGCTGCATTCACAAATCACCTGCATTTACTTTGTGTTTTTCATGAATAAACATTAAATCCGTTTTTTATTTGCTTTGTTGTAGCAAGTGGTTTTCCAGCTTCAGTGTGCATCAGAATCACCGGGAGGTCTTGTTCAAACACTGACGGCTTCACCCCACTCCCAGGGTTTGGTAGGTGTGAGGAGGGGCTGACAATTTGCATTTCTATCCATTTCCCAGGCCATGGGGATGCTGCTGGTGTCAGGGCTTTGCTGCCTTTTCAATACACACGAAATAAGGATGGAACTACCAAGAATAGTTCTTCCGGGCGCCGGCTAAAATGATGCTATGTGACCCTGAGCGTACCTCGTGTGGTAGCAAGAACAGTGAGTGTGAATTCAGAAGACTTGCAAATGAAAACCCTGGCCCTGGCTGGTGTGGCTGGGTTGATTAGAGCATCGTCTAGTGCACTGAAGGGTTGCAGGTTCGATCCTGGTTGTGGGGTGTGCAGGAGGCACACTGATCCCTATTTCTCTCTCCCCCACCCCCTTCTCCTTTCCTCTTTCTCTGAAATCAATAGAAAGATATCCCTGGGTGAGGATTAAAAGAAAAATTAACCCCTCCCTGGAAGATGCACTAATCTCCCTACGCCTCAGTTTCTGCTGGGGTCCAACCCCAGCAGGTCCAGGGGTCCCCAAAGGTGTGGACGGAGTCGGCGAAGAAGGAATGACACGGAGGCAGCGTTCAGGTGATCATCATAGCCGGGTTCTCTTGTCAGGTTCTCCAGCCGAGTTCTGGTCCGGATCTCCAGCAAAGTTCTGGTTAGGATCTCCAGCCAGGATCTCTAGCCAAGTTCTGGTCTGGATCTCCAGAGATGTTCTGCTTTGGATCTTCAGCAAGGTTCTGTAGCCATGTTCCCTCGCTAGGTTCTTCAGCCAGGTTCTGTCCAGGTTCTCCAGCCAGGTTCAGTCACCAGGTTATAGTCAGGTTCTCTTGCCAATTTCTGTAGTCAGGTTCAGTCCAGGATCTTTTGCCATGTTCTCTCCAGCGAAGTTCTTCTGTCTGTAGGTTCGGTGTAGGTTCTGTCTTCTGAGTTCTGACTTCTAAGTTCTGTCTCTTTCTGTCTTGTTACATCTGTATTTATACCAGTTGATTCAATCCTATCAATCTCTATTACAAAGGTTAGGGCGTTTCTTATCTCCATTCCAGGGAGTAAAGATTATGTAGCTTAAGCATGATTGTTCGTAGTTAAAGTGATTAATTACCCGCCTGGCACTTAGTAAAGGGGTTTTATTCCCTCCCTAACTTCAGGGAAAAATCCCTACCTGGGGAAACAACCTTTCTCAGAGACCTTGGTTAAAACACATAGCGCCAAGAAGGTGAGCAAACATATTAAGAACAGTATGCCATATATGCCAGGTCCCTTGAAACAGCAAGGATGGACCGGCTCCCGGCAAATTTCCTTATTTGTACAATGGGAAAGCTCTCAGTCCTATCACCTTTAAATCCAAAGCAGAGGCATGGGTTGTGGCTGTAATGGTCCTCATTATGAAGTGGAAACTATTATTAAAAAAAAAAAATCAACCCCAAGCCAACAGGTGAGATGATGTTTTGGCATAGGATGGCACAATGTCTGTTGCTTCAGGAGGGCCAAACTTTGTGGAGAATTGCAAACATATTTGGAGAAGAGATTTTCATGGGGAAAATGGAAGGAAACAGTGTTAGTGAGCTGGCTAGGATTGAGGAGCAAGAAGAAAAAGAGGATGAGTAAGTTGATTGAGTCTGGAAAAAGGAGTTTTAGATTTGACTTAATTCAGGCAGGAAGTCAGCTCCAGAACAGGATGGTGACAAATTGTGATATGTGGGACCGGGTTTAAGCAGAGATTGGAGGTCAGGAAACGAAGCAGGTGTGGGGTGGGGAGAGGGAGAGGAAGGCTTTCCTGGGTATTTCCTCTGGGAAAAGAAGGAAGGAGGAAAGATTTAAGGCACCTCTCAGACAGAGCAACCATTTGAACTTGGAGGTGTTACAGACCAGCATTTCAAGGTTGGGGAGCTGGCTGGGGTGGGGGAGACTTTGACGGTAAAGAGGAAACTGTGGAACATGACGCTCTGGGGGCAGAGTCCCCTGGGAAGATGCCAATGCTCAATTTCAGATGCTAAAGAGACACGCTGATGCAGAATTGCCATATACAACCTCTCCCCACCTGCCTGCCATGAGACACTAATCCACACGATAGTAATGGGGTGTTTTGAATTTTAAAAAGCAGTGGGGGTGTTGGGGATTTGTTCATAAAAATGCTGCATATGATGATGCTCATTACAGTGAACCTAGATCAGCCGTGGGCAAACTATGGCCCGCGGGCCTGATCTGGCCCGTTTGAAATGAATAAAACTAAAAAAAAAAAAGACCGTACCCTTTTATGTAATGATGTTTACTTTGAATTTATATTAGTTCACACAAACACTCCATCCATGCGTTTGTTCCGGCCCTCCGGTCCAGTTTAAGAACCCATTGTGGCCCTCGAGTCAAAAAGTTTGCCCACCCCTGACCTAGATGCACAGCAGCACATTAAAGGCTCTGAAAAGGTCTGTAGTACAAATAATGATTATAGGGTAGTGTCCATTCAAATAGCCACAAACACCTTGAAGGACTAATGCTCCCAGGTTCAGTGTAGGATCAAGCAGAGATAAGAAATAAATTTTCCATCTCATAGCTCAAGTTCATAGAAGACAACTACACAGACTTTCTACTCACAAATCAAAGATTCAGAGGTCAAAGGAGAATTAACCGGCCATCTCGGCAACCCCCCACATTAGGTCAGGGCTTCCCCAGCTTCGAAGCTCAATGAGAAATTCAGCCAAAGGAAGTGCTCCTCCTACGTATTTGTTTTAACTACACGGAGCCATGGGCGAAAATGAGATGATAAGTCTCAAACCGTTGCTTCTTGGTCTGGTGTGAAGTTTACTGAGCAACTACTATGGTAGGCACTAGCCCCTGAGTGAACAAGGATGTGTAAAATACTGCCTTAGGTTGGGAATACACAGAAGCAGATCCTGAGATAAGGAGTCAAACACAATAGCGTAGTTAGGAGGTGATGCTAAGCAGTGAGTGAGGGAGTGGGAAGGTGAGGCAGGGAGGCGAGGCAGGCAGTGAAGGATGCCTAATGGAGCGGCTTTGCTGGGACCCTCTTGTGCACAGTATAGAACAAGCATTTTAGTGTCATTCCACCTGAGGGGCAAAGGGAGCTAGGCACCTAACCACCAAGTCGCCACTGTTCTGGGTTGAGGACTGATTGTGGGCATGGGGAGAGGGCTCCCAAGGCCAGAGCAGATGGTCCTGGGAACAGAGAGCTGCAGGGGTTTACACAGAGCAGCCTTGTAGTGTAGACTTGAGTGCTCAGGACGAGACCATGACTGCCACAGATAGGGGACAATGCCCTGTAGGAAGGATGGGGTCCTCCAGGAGCTAACGGGGTCGCTACAGGGGCCGAGACCAGAAATAGCACAGAGGCCTAGACGCGGCCACAGGTTTCCAGCTGACTGCATCTCTCCAGAGATCCTCTTGGACTCTGACCTCCTGTTCTCATACTGAGGCATTTTAGCCGAGGTCCGTGTTTGTGTGTTACTTCCCCCTGAGTTCACTGGAGCAAAACACTGTCCTGAGAGGCAAACACTGCCCACCCCCCGGTCTGGCACGGGCGGCGCGCGCAGTGTGTCTGGCTCTCCGCCTCCCCGGGCCAGTGGAGTGCCCTGGTGAAGGCTGTGGGTCTGGCTTGGACTGTGGAGTCCCCCCATGGAGTGCTCCGGTGCCCTGGGAGACACGCTCGCCCAGAGCAGCGGCACACCTGCCGGTGGGTCTGCCGTGTCATTGGAGACGCCTACTCTTCGAGATGACAAAATCACTTTCAGGAATCATTCCATAATAATCAGAACTAGTCACTATCTTCTTGATTTTTTTCTTTGGCTCTAAAACGAACATTTAAAGCATAAGAATACCTTTCAACTTTAAAGGTGTTGTTCAAATTAGTACAGATTTTCCAGATTTGCACTCCAGTGTGCACTTTCCAAACTAAAATAAATCTCACAGTCTATCTCCTGTTTCTTTGTCTTGAGTTTTAAACACAAATGAAATCTCCAACAGGTCACATAGAATGACATAACTGATGGAATGGGCCAACGCTCTAACCACTGAGCAACGCAGGCCGGGGTTCATTTGAATATTTTTTTTTATTGATTAAGGTATTACAAACGTGTCTTTATCCCCCCATTGTCCCCTCATCGCCCCAGTCTTGCCCTCACCCTCACCCCCTGTTGTCTGTGTCCATCGCTTATGCTTATATGCATGCATACAAGTCCTTTGGTTGATCTGTCCCTCTTACCCCCACCCTCCCCTACCTTCCCTCTGAGGTTTGAGCATCTGATCGATGCTTCTCTGTCTCTAGATCTGTGTTTGTTCATCGGTTTATGTTGTTCATGATAATCATTTGAATATTTTTTACTCAACATTGTGTTTTCATCCATATTATTGTGTTGTGGCTATAGTATTTATTACTATTGTTTGTAGAGTATTCTTTTGCATGACTATAACTCACTTTACTTACTCATTCTATAGTTTGTGGACATTGGATTGCTTCAGTTTTTGGCTAATATGAGCATTATATTAAATTGCATTTCCTTGATTACTAATAAGAATGGGTATCTTTCATATATCTATTGACTTTTTGGATTTCCCTTTGTGAAATGTATATTCAAGAACCTTTTTTGTCCATTTTTTTTCCCTGTGGAATTTTTGGTCGTTCTTACTAATTTATAGACATTCTCTATGTAATTTGAATTCTCTGTCAATTTTATGTGTTTCAAATATTTTCTCCCACTCTATGACTCACCTTTTCATTCTTGTGATGAATAGAATTATTTTTTAATGTAGTAAAAAAATCAGCTTTTTCCTTTATGATTAGTAGTTTTGTGTATCTTGCTTGAGAACTCTTTATCTGAGGGTTAAGGAGATAGTTCCCTATGATACCTTCTAAAAGCTTTATTATTATTGTTGTTGTTATTATTATTATTGGTATTTCATTTTGCTTTTCACATTTAACTCACCTGGAATTGAATTTTGTATATGGTGTGAGGTAGGGATCCATTTCATATTTTACTTGTGAATGCTCTATTGTCCCAGCCACATACATTTAAAAAAATAATTCTTTATTGTTGAAAGTATTACACATGTCGCCCTTTTCCCCCTATTGACTTCCTCCAGTTCGTTCCCCCTCACCACCCCATTGTCTGCGTCCATGGGCCATGCATATATGCATGCATATAAGGTCCTTGGCTGATTACCTCCCACCTATCCACCTTCCCAGATTCCACACTCTGTTCCATGCTTCCACCAGCCACATACATTTTAAAGACTGTTCCTTCTCCCATTGCCTTTCAATTTTACCTTCTCAAAAATCAAGCATCCATATATGTCAGTGTCTCTTTAAGGAGACTCTATCCCAGTCTATTAATCTTTTTATCCATCCTCAAACTCCACTATGCTGCTTTAATTAGTTTAGTATTATTTTAAGTCTTGATATTAGGTAGAGCAAATTCACTCTTCTCTTTCTTCTCCAGGAGAATCTTCAGTATTGTCGGTGTTTTTCATTTCCATATCCATTTTATAATCTGCTTGTTGGGATTTCAATTGGGACTGCAGTGAATCTATACATCACAATTTAGGGTAGCATCTGGGGGATTACCAGGAAACGGGCACAGAACCTGCTGAAGACCCTGGCAAACTAGAAACTGAACCCAGATGGCCTGAGGTCTAACCCTCCCCCATGGCACCAGAGTGTGTACACTCACTAAGTCCCAGCTGGCCATGGACTCCCCCAGTCCTTCTGGAAATCTTTGCCCCAAGGCCTCCTTTTCTGCCTTCCACGAGCTTTGATTCTCTGGTACATGTTTCCCAGATGGTCCCATGGGAAATGCACTTATTTGACATAGGAATGAAAAGCAGTGGCCAGAGAACAAATCTTCCACTGGAAACAATCCACTGGTAAGTTTTAAAAAAATGCAGGCTGTGCTTCTGATAAATTTGTGTTTATGTGTTAGGAACGGTGGTCCTCAAACGTCAGCAGGCCAAAGTGTTACCCCGAGGATGCTTAAAACTACAGATACCTGGACCCCACCCCCAGAGATCCAGATTCAGTTGGTCTGAAGTTCTAACAAGGTGATGCTCATGTGTCAGCATCACCTCAGCAGCTTTTAAACATTACTGAGGCCTGGACCCACCTGGACACTCTAATTCGGTTGGTCTGAGTTGAGACCTGTGAACCCTGAGAAAGAAGATACCTACTAAGAAGGGCTCCCAGTGTCTAATTGGGCTCAAATGGAAAAAACAGAGCCTAGCAACCATTTCAACACAGGAGCTTGTCACGCAAACTGCACTTCAGGGAGAGGCCTGCACTGAACTACCTGCCCGTCAGTCACTGTGTTTCTGCTCTCTCAGTCAAGCCTTATAGAGGAGTAGCTGGATTCCTATTTCAACCAATCAGACCGACTGCTTCCCTGGCCAGTTGGAGCTGTGCAGGCATAACCCCCTCCGTATCTTCACTGACCAATCAGAGTGGCTCCATTTTGGCCAATCAGGACAGTCAGTACCTTCTGGACCAATCAAACTGAGAGGATTTGGAGTTCTCATTTGCATGAGGATGAACCAACTAGGTACCAGGGGCGGGGACTTCTGTCTATATAAGCCAGCTCCCCTCTTGTTCTGAGAGCACACTTTCCCCTTAGTGTCCAGGCAGGAACTGAAACTGAATATCAGAGGATTCACCGAGGTGAAGGTGTCTGGCACAGATGTTTTGCTGCAGTGGAGGACAGGTGGGTCAGACCAGAGCAGAGCTGTTTAGCTGGAGAGGGGCCTGGCCCCAGGGTCACCTTGCAGCCATATTGTTCCACAGCTGTGCTGCCTCCTAATCGGACTGTAACACTGTTGAGCTGTTCCGCAGCCCTGCTGTTGTGCTGTATCACAATTTTGCTATTTGCACTGACTAAAGTTCCCTTCTTCAGGGCACCCCAAATTGGAGATTCCTGTTGGCATTGGGATTGACAGGCCATGGCATTGATATCACTTTTTTAAAAGTTCCTTAGATGGCCCGCCAATGTGGCTCAGTGGTTGAGTGTCGACCGATGAACCAGGAGGTCATGGTTCCATTCCCAGTCAGGGCACATGTCTGGGTTGTGGGCTCGATCACCAGTGTGGGGTGTGCAGGAGGCAGCCGATCAATGGTTCTCTTTCATCATTGATGTTTCTCTCTCTCTCTTCTCTGAAACCAATAAAAATATATTTTTTTAAAAGTTCCACAAATGATTATAAAGGGAAGCCAGAGTGGAAGAACACAAATATTTAAAGACATGCCCTTTACTGTCCTAAAATGAAATCCAGAGGTAGTATAACCTATTGATATACATCATTTTAAAAGGTAAAATAGTGTTCTTTCTGTAATACAAGGGAAATAAAAAAGTAACTTTTGGTAAATTTATAAAGAAATAATTATATATATTTATAAATATAGTAGAGGCCTGGTGTATGAAATTCATGCACGGGAGGGGGGCCCCTCAGCCCAGCCTGCACCCTCTTCAATCCGGGACCCCTTGGGGAATGTCCGACTGCCGGTTTAGGCCCAATCCCTGGGACAGCCCTCTCACAATCCTGGACCGCTGGCTCCTAATCGCTCACCTGCCTGCCTTCCTGGTTGCCCCTAACTGCCCCCCCCCCCCGGCCTGATTGCCCCTCACTTCCTCTGCGTGCTGGCCTGATCACCCCCAACTGCCCCCTCTGTAGGCCTGATCGCCCCTAACTGCCCCCCTGCTGGCCTGGTTGCCCCCAACTACCCCCCTCTGCTAACCTGGTTGCCCCCAACTGCACCCCCCCTTGCTGGTCTGGTAGCCTCTTACTGCCCCCCCTGCCAGTCTGTTCACCCCCAACTCCCCCCCCCCCACCGCCCACCTGGTCGCCCCTCACAGACCCCCCTGCTGGCCTGGTCACCCCGTGCAGCCTGCTTATTCAGTCATTTGGTCGTCCCTCACTAACCCCCTTGCCGGCCTGGTCATAGGCAGCCATCTTGTGAGGGTGTGAGGGTTAATTTGCATATTATCTCTTTATTATATAGGATAGGTAAGTGAATTTGTGGGCACAATTCTAGAGAACATAATGAAGTGTTCAGCAGTAGTTTATCCTGTCAGAATGTGGCTGTCACAGCCCTAAATCCAGACCAACCCTGGAGGGTGGTGTTGGTCACTCAGACACTATCAGCCTTGGAAAAACTTTTGATAAAGTTCCTGACACAACAAAGCACCTTGACTCACCCTGTAGCTGGATTCTTGCACAATTCACACAAATTAAACCAGGCAATAACACTTATGATCCCATGTCAGAAAAAGTTAGTCTCTAGGGTAGGGAATTATAAACAGGCTGCTCCCAGACATGCATGCATGTCAGGTGGAATTTGGGGCATTTCTGAAAAATCAAACAACCAACCTCTCCTCTCCTCTCCTCTCCTCTCCTCTCCTCTCCTCTCCTCTCCTCTCCTCTCCTCTCCTCTCCTCTCCCTCTGCTTCCCCCAAACCCCAGGAGTCTCTTCACTAATGTTGATAACTCAAAAATATCCCCACAAAGTTCTCAGGGCATCCCCTTGAATATGGACACAAAATGAAGCGATGAAGAGAACTTGTTGAAATGTACTCAGATACCAGTTCCACCTTCTACATTGGAGCATGACCTTGGGCAAATCTGTGAATCCTGGAGGGTAACAGACTCCCACCCCCTTAAATATCCACTCCCTTGGAGGGAGTGAGGAGAGAAGGGCTGCAGTCTGCCGGCCACGCCCAGCCTCACTGAAAGGTCAGGGTTAGTTCCCCTCCCAGGAAGTGCAAAGGGCCCCTTAAAGAAAAAGGTAAAGGAGCTTCCTTTACACCCACTGCCCTGGGGCCTCCGCCCCCCCCCCCCCCCCAAATAAACTTGAGAAACATTTAGCAATCTCTAGTTCCCTCTAGTGGCCAATATTTGTCATGCCAGGTACCAAGGTATTAATTTTTATTGTTTAAAAACCTACACAAGGAGACTTTATGCTACTAGTAAGTGAAATAAGGCTGACACAACAGGACATACACTGCACGATTACTTGAGTAGCCAGAGTCATAGAGGCAGAAAGAGTGGTGGCTGACAGGGACCGAGGGGAGAGGGAAATCAGGAGTTATCCTGTAATTGATATAGAATTTCAGATTGGGAAGAAGAAAACGTTTTGGATATGGATAGGGGTGATGGTTGCACAACCGTGTGAGTGTGCTCAGTGGCACTGAATTGTATACTTAAAAATAGCTAAGATGGCAAATGTTATGTACATGTTAATACAATGCACACCCCTGCACCCACCCCTACACAGGCAAACTTTAAGTACATGTTTATAGAGTAAAAAGTGTATGCTGTTCTCTATATAAATGTGTTAACCCCTTAGATATAAAAACCTTAGGTAAGTTTTAAAATACAAAAGGGGTCTGTGTTCCTGCTGCATAGTATTTTGCAATGTGGATGTAACCTGACTTGTTTGACTTCCTCCCCTACTGATGCATATTTATTTGTAAGTTTTATTTTTCAATTGCAGTTTACATTCAATATTATGTTGTCTGAGCTGCAGGTGTACAGCATAGTGGTTAGACAATCATATACTTTACCTCGTGGTCCTCCGATATTTCCAGTACCCACCTGGCACCTTATTCCAATCTTGCTGACTATATTCCCAATGCTGTACTTCCCATCCCTGGGACTAGCCTGTAACTAACAATTTGTACTTCTTTTTTTTTTTTTAAATATATTTTATTGATTTTTTACAGAGAGGAAGGGAGAGGGATAGAGAGTTAGAAACATCGATGAGAGAGAAACATCGATCAGCTGCCTCCTGCACATCTCCCACTGGGGATGTGCCCGCAACTCAGGTACATGCCCTTGACCAGAATAGAACCTGGGACCCTTCAGTCCGCAGGCCGACGCTCTATCCACTGAGCCAAACCGGCTTCGGCCAATTTGTACTTCTTAATCCCTTCATCTTTTCACTCAGTGCCCCCCCCCCCCACCCCCTCTTCTCTGGCAACCATCAATCTTATCTCTGAGTCTATGATTCTGTTTCAATTGTGTTTATTTGTTTATTTTGCTCTTTAGATTCCAAATGTAAATGAAATCATATGATATTTGTCTTTCCCTGACTGACTTATTTCACTGAGCATAATACCCTCCAGTTCCACCTATGCTGTCACAAATGGTAAGAGTTCATTCTTTTTTATGGTCAAGTAGTATTTTATTGTATTGATGTACCACAGCTCTTTATCCATTCATCTATTGATGGGCACCTGGGTTACTTCCATATCTTGGCTATTGGCAATGACACTGCATGAGCATAGGGGTGCATATATTCTTTCAAATCAGAACTTTGGGTGTCTTCAGATAAATACCCAGAAGTGGAATTGCTGGGTCATAAGGCACTTCTATTTTTAATTTTTGAGGAACCTCCATACTGTTTCCCACAGTAGCTGCACCAAACTGCATTCCCACCAGCAGTGCACAAGGCTTCCCTTTTCTCCACATCCTTGGCAGCACTTGTTGTTTGTTGACTTATTGATGGTAGCCATTCTGACAGGTGTGAGGTGATATCTCCTTCTGGTTTTAATTTGCATTTCTCTGATGATTAGTGACCATGAGCCTCTGTTCATATTTATATTGGCCATCTGTATGTCCTCTTTGGGGAAGTGTCTATTTGGGTCCTCTGCCCATTTTCAATTGGGTTGTTTGTTTTTTGGTGTTGAGTAGCATGAGTTCTTCATAAATTTTGAATATTAACCCCTTAGCAGATGTAACATTTGGTGTATACGTTCTCCCATTAAGTAGGTTGTCCTTTCGTTTGTTGATGGCTTCCTTTGTTGTGCAAAACCTTTTTAGTTTGATGGAGTCCCATTGGTTTATTTTTTCTGTTGTTTCCCTTGCCCAAAGAAATAGATCAGAAAAACTATTGCTATGAGAGATGTCAGAAATGTTATTGCCTTACGTTTAATTCTAGCACTTTTATGATTTTGAGTCTTACATTTACATCTTTAATCCATTTTGAGTTTATTCTTGCATATGATATAAGAAGGTGGTCTAGTTTTATTTTTGCATATATCTCTAGGGTAGGGAATTACATATCTGTCCATTTTCCCCAGCACCACTTATTGAATAGACTATCTTTACCCCATGGAATGTTCTTACCTCCGTTGTCAAATATTAATTGACCATACAGGCACAGGTTTATTCCTGGGCTCTCTGTCCTGTTCCATTTATCTATGTGTCTGTTTTTGTGCCAGTGCCACGCTATTTGATTACTGTAGCCTTGTGTGTAGTTTGATACCTACTGAGGAAACTTAGATTGTTTTTATTTATCTCCTTTCCAGGAATGCCCTGGAACTTTGTGTACATGTGAGGTTTTCTGTAGGGCAGTTACTCAGATGTTTCCAGCTTCTCATTTGAGTCAGAAACTCAAATCTGAACTGCAAAAGCTTGTACGCATGAGAAGTGTTAGAAATCAGCCAGGGAGTAGTGAGGCTGGGGGTGGGATTTATACACTCTGAGTGGGAGGGAAGGCTGGAAGGGGAGCAGGGGTGAGAAGTGGGGGTACGCTTTGGACCAAGAGCTGCATTCACGACCCCGGAGTACTTGTCTTTTTTATTATTTTTAATTTAAAAAATAGATAATATTTTTTATGTGGTTCAAACTCAAAAACAACAAAAGGGTGTACGGTGACAAGTCTCCCCTCCTCTATCTGCTAGTCACACAGTGCTTCATGGATCCAATTTGCAGAGATGACTTATGCCTAAGCAAAACAACGTGTCTTCAAAGACCACCCACTCTTGTACATTGCATAGCTCTGTACCTCTTTTTATGAGAGAATGGGAGATTATGCCTTTATGAAGAAACACAGTGGTCTCCATTTCCTTTTTGTGGCTTTGCATTCTGTTGGTGCACCGTAATTTATTTAACCAGTTCCCTCTCTTTTTTTAAAAAATATTTTTATTGATTTCAGAGAAGAAGGGAGAGGAAGAGAGAGAGAGAAACATTAATGTAGAGAGAGAGTCACTGATCCACTGCCTCCTGCATCCCCCTACTGGGGATCGAGCCTGCTACTCAGGCATGTGCTCTTGACTGGAATCAAACCCGGAACCCTTCCGTCCGTGGGCCTACGCTCTATCCACTGAGCGAAACCAGCCAGGGCTAATCAGCTCCCTCTTAATGGACACCTTAGTTTCAGCCTTTGCTCTCACATCCATGCTACTGCGAACAGCCCTGTACAGTGTCTCTGTGCCCGCACATAAACACACGTGGAGGACTCGCTCCTAGCAGTGGGATCAACTGGCTGAAAGGGCCTGGGCATTTTAAGAACTGCAAGTTGCCCTCTGTCGAGGTTTTGCCAGTTTGTACCCATCCTTGGTTTGTCTGCTTCCCCTTCACCAGAACCATGTTGTGCTATTTGCCATTTGGACAAGTGGAAACAGTATCTCAATGTGTGTGTGTGTGTGTGTGTGTGTGTGTGTGTGTGTGTGATCATGAGGCCTATATGTGCGCGGCTAACTGTCTTTTGAGACACTGTGAGGGAGGGTCCTAGAGGTTCCCCCGCTTTTAGAATGCTGCCCTGATGCCAGTGCAGGAGCGGTGTGCCTGCCTCAGCCTGCGACTCCATCGCGGGGCTGCTGCGCCTTAGGGTGTGGCGTGAGTTTTGGAAAACAGTGACTCTTCCCTTCACTGCTCCGTCCGGCTCTTCTCCCTTTGGATGCGGTCCCAGTGTTGCCATCTTTTCATTCTCCCTCAGTTTCTTCCTGTCTCCATTTTCCACGCCGCCATTCCACGCCAGGCCCCACAGCCAGGCCCGCGGACCACTCCCGAGGGAAGGCAGCTCGTGGGAACAAGCGTGGAGGAGGCCGGGGTCCTGTGCTGCTCCCACGGCCCTGGCCCGCTGGCTTCCACGCTATGGCCACGCAATGCTCTCGCGTCCCGTGGGCACGGCCTGCTCATCCACTAGGACACGTGGCTCTCGTGCAGCGAACAGGAGCCACAGATGTCCGTCCCCCTTTATCCGGGTTTCGCCTTCCAGTTTCGGTTACGTACAGTCAGCCTTGGTCTGAAGATACTAAATGGAAAATTCCAGATATTGTGAGACAGTGAGAAAGAGCACATGCACACAACTTTATCACAGTCTATTATCATTTTTGTCTATTTCATTATTAGTTATTGTTGTTAATCGCTTACAGTACCTAAATTACAAATTAAAGAACTTTCTCATAGGTGTGCATGTATAGGAAAAAACATAGTATATGTGGGGTTCGGTGCTATCCGCAGTTTCCGGCATCCCCTGGGGGTCGTGGAAGACCTCCCCTGCAGAGAAGGGGGCTCCTATATAGGCTCCTGTAAGTGCCTCCCACTCTTGTGCTGTCCTCCCCTCGTAAGCCCTCCTCAAGTTCAGCCATGGGTGTGGTCAGTCCTATGAACTCCCTTGTCACCTTCTACTGTGTCACCTGGCTCTCTTCTCTCTTCCCCTCTCACAGTCATGGAGGGGAAGGACCCCTGTCTGAGTTACTTTTGTAACCTCAGGCCCACCCAGTGCCCGACAGCCAGTAAATGTGCGTTCTGGCAGCTGTGGCCACACCCAGGAACATTTCCTAGCCTCTCCTTTCTCTTGAAAATTGTATCGTCATTGGGATGTTCATTACAGGTTGGTGACTATAGCTAATAGCACTGCATTGTCCATTTTGAAGTTGCTGAGAGTGGCTCTTAAGACTTCTCATCACAAGAAAAAAGTGGCAGCTATGTGTGGTGATAGATGTTCGCTAGATTTGTGATGATCATTTCACAATAGATACAAATATCAAATCGTTGTGTTGTACACCTGAAACCAATATAGTATTATATGTCAATGATACCTCAATTAAAAAAGAAAATTGTGTCCGCAGATTTTAAATGGTTGACATGAAAATGAACATGTGTGCTCACTATATACTTTCTTACTCTCTGTATTGTTGATGCTCTGGCATTTGGGACCTTTATCCTGAAGACACTGCTCCTCCCAGGGCTGGCCATTCCTAGAGCTAGCAAACAGCACCCTCAGGAGTCTGTCTTTGATATACAAACCAACGAGCCCAAAACCCCCGCCCAATCATCTCCCTTATCAAATTCTCTCAGGCCAAGGCAATAACCCCCCCCCCCTCCCTAAATCACCCAGGGCCAGGTACTGGGCAACAGGAGACCACCTCTGTAGTCCAGAGCTTGCCCAAACCATTCCAGCTATGTGATTCTGAGGTTGTTCAGGTACCGACCCTTCTCGCCCATTCCTTCCTGTGAGAACTCCACCAAAGGCCAGGTCGTCTCAGCCAAGCGCCTGTTGAACCCTGGTGCTTCCCCACATGACCCTGGGAGGCCTGCCTCCTGTGTTTAGGGAGTGTAAGCATAAACTTGCCTTTTTTAAAAAAATATTTTTAAATTGATTTCAGAGAGGAAGGAGAGGGAGAGAGATTGAAACATCATCATTGTTCGGTTGCCTCCTGCACGCCCACACTGAGGATGGAGTTCACAACCTGGGCATGTGCCCTGACTGGGAATCAAACCGCAACCTCCTAGTTCATAGGTCAATGCTCTGAGCCACACCAGCGGGGCTAAACTTCTTTCTTTATAACAATCATTCCCATGTCTGTGTGTCTTACCACACCTGATTCACAGAAACCCCATGTCCACTTTTAGAACAACGTGGAAGCAGATTCCTGTCATAGGCCCAGGCCTAGCACTCCTGTCCGAACTGCTTCCTGGCGGCGCCTATGTGTGGCAGGAGACTGACAGGAGCGTCTTGTTACTCACGGTAGCTGTGCTCTATGAGGTCGCAGCCATTACGGAATTAGCAGTTAAGTGACTGAGCCTTTGCCCCTGGGGGGAAGGGGTTAGCTTCCTGCAGCCTCCGGTCACAACATTTCAGCAACTGATGAAATGATAACTTCATCTGGTGTGTTTCCGTTCAAAGATGCCCTATTTAACATACACTGTTGAGTCATTAGCATTGACCTCACAGCCAATAGCACTGTAACTCAGGCCCCAGGGAAGCTCACCTACTAACACACACCTTCTCTGTCAGCCGCGTCCCAGCCTTCTGGTGCTGAGGAGCCCCTGGCAGCACGTCAGCCACATTAAATCGTGAAACCACCAAAAAAGTCCCCCCAAATTGAAAAAAACATGGCACTCACTGGACCATGGGAAGGACAGTTTTCAGAGTGAGAGCTTAGACATGAAGGTAGAGCGGGCCTCGTTCCACTTCAGTTACACGGGCGCGCTGCACCTTGGGGGACTCCAATTTTTGCTGTTCTACCTTTGTCTGGGAATAGCCATGCAGGTGCGTTGAGTATTGATTTGGGGATTACAAATAAATCTTAGAAAGTAGCCTAGTTTCCAAGCACAGAATCCACATATAATGAGGATCGGCTGTATTTTGAGATAATTGCTATTTAAAACAATGTTCTTTTCTCATTCGTCTATTCACCATGGTCCCAGGTCTCACAAGTGACTGTCCCCCGGGGCCACCAGGCAGGCCAGGTAAGGGTCTGGTGGCAACTTAAATGACATACAGAACATGGGCCTCTTCTAAAGGAGGCCTGGCTCTGCTCCCCCTTCCAGATGATTCTTGCTCTGGGACTGTAAGCCAGGTTGGGGCAGGGACTCCAACATATTTACTTGGGGAAGCTGGATTACAGAGATTTCATGTTTATTTGGAGGTGGATTTGGGGTGCTGAGGAGGTTTATGGGGGAGGGGGGGTCTCGGGCTCCCCATGTAATTCCTTGGTGCTACTTCAGGACTTCATTTTGTCAGAGATCCTCTTTTTTCAAGAAAAAATGAAAATACAGATTTAAAAAAATATTTTTATTGATTTCAGAGAGGAAGGGAGAGGGAGAGAGAGATAGAAACATCAATGATGAGAGAGAATCATCGATAGGCTGCCTCCTGCATGCCCCTCCCTGGGGATCAAGCCCACAACCCAGGCATGTGCCCTGACCAGTAATTGAACCCGTGATCTCCTGGTTCATAGGTCGATGCTCAACCACTGAGCCATGCTGGCCAGGCTACAGATTTAAAAAATGTTTTTACTGATTTCAGAGAGGAAGGGAGAGATAGGAATATCAATGATGAGAGAAAATCATTAATCAGCTGCCTCCTGCACATCCCTACGGGGGATGGAGCCCAAAACCTGGGCATGTGCCCTAGCTGGGAATCGAATCATGAGCTCCTCATTCATAGGTCAATGCTCAACCACTGAGCCACACCACTTGGGCTACAGATTTTTATTTGAAATATCAGAATTAAAATATAGGCAATTAATTAAAAAAACACACACACCCTAAAACACTGTTCAAGCCAAATAGAACAGGAATCATCCGGAATGAGTCTGCTATGTCCTTAGGTGTGGTTGTCACCTAAGATATAGGTCGGAGTCTGATGGAAGCTCAGGTAACCTACTCCCCATTGCCTGTCCATTCAGTTTATTGTTGGTGCTGTAGTCCACTGACCTTATCTGCAAATATTTCTGCTTTAAGAAAGGACCCGTGCGGGAGGGGGAATGTGACTTTGTGTCTGTACTCAGGGCAGGTGTGAGCTGTAGTAGGCTAAAACGCCTACCTCCAGTGGGATACATTAAATTAGTCATACTGCTACACCTGGCACTATATGTACATCGTCCATAGCTACTAAAGACTGGCTTTTACTACAAATGAGGAAAATCTGACTTCTACAGGGAGCGTGAAGATTTCTTACACTTTCAAGTATATCTAGGGTCCTTCCAATAAGTGCATTTTTTTTTTTTTTATCTTGTGCTTCTTGCGTATGAAAGCATTCTTGAGGTTATGGCCATGAAAACAAAAGCCTCTTTTCTTTTCCTAATAAAAGCAGGATAATGAAAGATAAGGATAAGGTTACAGCATGGCCACTGGGGCTGTCAACAAGCCTTTTGAGATTTTCCTTTTCTGTTGAAAACAGTTAATGAATTGGCGTTTGCCACAAAGCTCAGAGAAGTTGGCTTTTCAGATCTGGGAGCAGGAAATCAGAGACACGCTTTCCATGGGGAATGTCGAAGGGTTTCGTTGGGTCTTGTGGCTACACAGCTTCAGTGGGGTCCAGGCCCAATCTTGCTAATTACCACAGGTGGATCTTTGACCCAGGGAAGAAAACAAGGCCCTGGGGCACTTCTCTGTGACCCCCTGGGGACCCCTCAGAAGTGAGGCGCCGCCAGTCTGAAAGCCGCTGGGTTTATAATGATTCTCGAACGGGCTTTTATGTGGACGAACAACATGACCTACGGCACCAGGGACACCCGAGAGGACACTTTTTATGCAGCTTGAGATGTGAGCAGAGAGCAAAAGAGATTTCAAACCATAAGCACCACGGCTCTTTTAAACATTATCAGGTGTCTTTTGAATTACAACAGCGCATATTTATGCATGAATGGTACTTAAATTTTACATTTAAAAAAAATAGCAATCTGGGTTTTGCACTTTCTGTGGGCCAGGTGTGGACCTAGATTTTTAAATATGAAAGACCTCACTCATTTAACCTTCTCGGTGACCAGGAGAGGTGGGAGCGATGCTTGTCCTGATTTTAGAGGGAGGGGACCAAGGTTCCCCAGCCAGCCAACGTCCCGGGTGGGAGTGGAGCTCACGTCTGTTGGTCCCACAGCTTGTGCTCCTGGAGGCTCAGGGGACGACAGGGCCAACAGTGGAGAAATAGTGACTTGGATGCGCACGTGTTCATTTGCTCTTCTGTTCTTCCAGGATGGGCAGCAGGAGGAGGCAGGTGGATGGAGCATTTGATGAAGAGTTCAAAGGGATTTTAGCCTGTTTAGTAACATGTTTCTCATCACCTTGTAGGATTTGCCTTAAATCCTGGGGGTTGTTGCAAATTTATTACCAGTGTGAGAAAAACCCTGCTCATTAGTGGTGCCACATGCTGAGCTATTTTAGATCTATTACTTGATCAAAATGCCTGAGTAAGGGAGATTAATTTTCATTTCCCCTTACTTCTTGTTTCTGTAGAGGTCTTATGTTCCTATTTCAGCCAAATGCCTTCACCAACCCCTTCTTCTCACATCTCCTAGGGAAATATACTGCATATATTTTCCTTTTGCTTGTGAATAGTTTTTATTTCTTCTGTCAACTGGATTCTTCGTATTGCTTTTTCCATCAACACTGTGGAAGTTGGAAGGATTGTATAGAGAATGCCCACAGACTCACCACCTCGATGCCACAATGGACATTTTGCTGTGTTTGCTTTATCTCATATCTGTCCTTCTGTGCATCCCTCTAGCCATCTGCCAATCATGTTTACTCTAAATGAATTTCAAAGTAAGTTTCAGGTATAATACACTTCCTCCCTAAACACAGCAGCATGTATATCATTGATTAGACTTTGATATCTATTTTTGATTTCTGTTAAGTAAACATTTACTTACAGTGTAATGCACAATTTTTACATATACCATTTAGAAACTTTTCCCCATTTGCTTTGATCCATACTCAAATATCTTCCATTAAAAAATCAAACCAGCGCTAGCCGGTTTGGTTCGGTGGATAGAGCGTCAGCCTGTGGACTGAAGGGTCCCAGGTTCGAATCCAATCAAGGGCACATGCCCAGGTTGTAGGCTCGATCCCCAGTGGGGGGCATGTAGGAGGCAGCCAATCACTGATTCTCTCTCATCATTGATGTTTCTATCTCTCTCTCCCTTTCCTTCTTCCTTCCTCTCTGAAATCAATAAAAATTTATTTTAAAAAATAAAACCAAAGCTGCCTCCAACCCCACAAAATCTCCTTTAGTTACTGTCCCATCTCTCCCCCTCATTTTAAACCAGATGTCTGAAGAGTGCTGTTCCCCTCTCCCCTCTCCCCTCCTTGCCTCATCTGACTCCTTCCCCATCTCTCCCTCCATCTTAACTGACCTTGCACTGACCTCCAACCACCAAATTTAAAGGACATTTTCCAATGGTCACTTTCCTTAAACCCTCAGAGACTTTCAACACCGACCTCTCCTTTTCTTTTGACACATTCACTTCTTTGACATTCAGGGGGTGGAACTCTCTTGGTTTCCCCCACCTGGTCCCCTGGCTGCCCATTCTTTCTCTCATTTGAGGCTGTGTTCACCATCTTCTTCTCCAGAATTGCTGAGGGAGCAGGTCTGAGCCTTCCTTTCTTCTCACTCCATACCTTCTCCTGAGATGATCTCACTCACTTCTGTGATTTCCATTTCCAGCTGCACACACATAACTCTCTAATTCAAGTTCTGATAGGCAATTCTACTCAAGCTCTAGACCCTCATGCCCAGCTCAGTATCTCCTCTGGAATGGCTCAGAAGTACCCACCATTTTCATATCTAAACCAAAGCTCACAGTCTTTTCTCCTTACACTGTCCTCCTCCGGGGAACCCCAACACAACACAAGGAGAGCCACCCAGGAGCCATCACTGACCCCTCCTCCACCAGATCTAATCGATTCCCAAATCCTATTGATTTTGCTTCAACAATGATCTCTTGCTGCCACCTTCTGATTCTCTCAACTGCCAGGGTAGGGGGAACTCATGACTAACTGAGCTCCTCTCCATCCCCTGATGGCCTCTCACCATCCATTCTCTACCTAGCATCATCTGACTCCTTCCCTATCTCTCCCTCCATCTGGTCCTGGCCCCATCCCCTGTTTCAACTCTTCAGTGGTGCTCCCTTGCCCATCTCACCTCTTGAGCCCACCTCACCCCCTTCTCCCCCTCACTGTCTGCCCTCCAACCTCACTGGCCATCTTTAGTTCTCCAGTCACACCCTGATCCCTCCAACCACTGACCTCTACCCAGACTCTTTTCTTCTCTGTCATCATTTGCCCCCTCTCTTTGCCTGTCCGGCACCCCCTACTCCATACACACACCTTGCTCACATAAACAGCTCCCTGACATTATGCATCTTGTAATACCACGTGCTTCTCCTGTCAGATACTTAGCTCAATCACCTGTGATTAACATCCTCTTCCTCAAGGAAGCTTCATGGCTGTATCTCATTTTTGTTTTTGTTTTATCTCCAGCATCTAGTGCAATGTCTGACACATTAAATGTACAACAAATATTTGTTGACTGAATACATGAAATTTTATTCTTTTTATTATTCATCATTTTAAAAAAAGGAATGCAATTAATGTTAGCCAACGCACCAAAATTGGAGAATTGGTGTAACAGTTGCTAGTGCAGATTAAAGATAACATTTTGATAAATCTTGGGGATCTAGTTCCTTGGGCAGGAAGTAAGGCTCACTTACCTCCTCTCATACTCTCTCTCTCTTTCTCTCTCTCTTTTTCATTTGGACATGGTGGCCATACACGCAGTGGCCCACAGAGCATGAGCCAGAGAACTGGCGCCTGGTACGAGCTCTGAGTAACTGTAACTTTGGGAAGGTCAGTGCCTCCACACCATGCTCTCTCTTTCTCATTTGTACAATAGAAAATCATATGCCCTGGAGTCTCCAGGACTGGTGAGGATGAGATAATATTTGTGCATCACCAAAACATGTTAAAGTCATGTTAATCTACTGGGAAAGGGGCAATAATGTTGAGGACCAGGATTCCACCAAGTTCACCTGTTCTGTCTTGCAAAGGGTAAGACACGACCCCTTACCAGTGGTTCTCAACCTTCCTAATGCCGCGACCCTTTAATACAGTTCCTCATGTTGTGGTGACCCCCAATTTCATTGTTACAAGCTGAACATAATTAAAGCATAGTGATTAATCACAAAAACAATATGTAATTATATATGTGTTTTCTGATGGTCTTAGGTGACTCCTGTGAAAGGGGTTGGGACCCACAGGTTGAGAACCGCTGCCTTAGACCGTAGCAGGAGGGGCTGCTCTGTGGGTCCTTCTGCTTTGGAGACTTGAGGACTGGACTGAAGCCAAGCATTACTATTATTAGTGCTGTGACTGGCATCTCAGTAGGGCAGGCTCTCCATAAGCTGCACTCATCTCTCCAGGCTTCTCGGCTGGCAGTTGCATTGACTGTGGTAGGTGCTCCACTCAACCTGCAGAAGGGGTTTTGGTCCCCCGTCCTGACCAGGGTGGCGGGGAGTTCAGCAGAAATGTGTCTCCATTTTAATGCACAGGGGGCTGGTAACCCAGGGCTGGGCTCCAGCAAGCTGCTACCCCAGGTGCTTCTGGGAATTCTCCTTCTCCTCTCCTGGTTGTGGAAATCTAACCAGCTGCTTCATGGGGGAGGTTAATGCCATAAACAATGAATATGAATTGCAGATGTTTAAAGAGACACTTTACGTTTATTGTTGTTATTGTTTTGTGTGCAACTGTCTGCACACTTGGATGTCTCTTTATTAAAGCAAATAAAGCCATAATTAGGTAGAGCCCAACTCGAACAGTCGCAGCGGCCTGGAGCGGGAAATCATAATTCAAGAACAAGAGGCGCTTTTGACAAATATTATGTTGCTTGCCCAGTAACTGGTTGTGTGCCAGAGCGCCGTGAGCAGCTCCTGAGAGCTCTTCCCTGCTTTCCCTGAAGGCTGGCCAGGGAGGAAAGGCAGGATGAGAGAGACAACCTGTGAGGAGCCAGGGCCACACCAGTGACCCCTCAGAGAACAGGCACCTGGACAAGCTGAGAGATGAGGCCGCAGGCTGGGCGTGCTGTATTCCAGAGGGCTTGGGTCAGAATCTGGGAATTACACAGCAGCTGGGAGTTCAGAGGAAAACAAAAGAAGGCAGTTTACTGCACTCAACTGTGGTTTTGGAGGCTTGAAAGGAAGAAGCCAGAGATCAGATCAGCATTTCGAGGGAAAACAATCGACAAAACACACACTCTGGACCTTGACCATGGTTCGAGGCCTTGACCATAGAGCCTCTAGTTGTGCCTCCCAATAGCACAGCTGGCTTACCATGTGAAGTCGGGTGCATCGATATGCTAATGACGGCCTCTTTAAGTGAAATTAATGCCCGGATTGTGTGAGTAGAGCTGCCCTTCATTATTCCATGTGATATGAAGATGTGTCGGAGATTCTTCCCGGCCTCTCAGTGACACTCTTCATACAAAATTTATCTCTTTTATGTGTTTGAAGCTCTTTCAGATACATATCAAAGACCTTTCCATGCCTCTACCATGCATAATATATTCTGCAACAGCTTATAATAAATCATCTTCCTTCTCTGACTGGTTAGCCACGAGCAAACAGGGCTTTTGCTAGCACCAAAAGGATGCCAGACCCTCCTATTTAATATGTTGCCTCTTGCATTACCACTCTGTTCTTCCATCTTTCCCAGGGAGCCCCACAAAATGGCAAGGAGCTGGCATCACCCCAATTACTGTTCTGATTTTAAAGCCATTGTCTAGATTGATGATATAGAAAATGTAACATGCTGTTACTTCACGTTAAAAGGATCTTTTTCTCTGCTTTGTCTTGACTCTTATTTTTGCAAATAGACATGGCCCAGATACTCACTATATTTCCAAAGGATTTAGGCTGGGAAAGATGGACAGTGATTGTTTCTGAGCTGAGCACAGAAGGGCTTTGTTGCGTTTTGTTGAGGAGAGAAACAAAGTAAGGCAAAGGGAAAGACTGTCTACGATATAGGCCTCTGAGCCGGGAATGGCACCTCCCATTGGCTGCCAAAAGGTGAGGTGTCTGGGGCAAAGTCTCCATCACTGAGGTTCCTGATGTGAAATCAAAGAGAGTGGGCTCTCCAGTAGGGCTCTGTGTGAGATGTGGGTCATGAAGCAGAAGAGCAGGTATCTTTAAAAAAAGAAACAGAAGTTTTCTTTTTATGGTATTGTTCCCAAAGGCCAATGTGGTTCAAGGAAATGTGCCCTGTGGTAGACACGCTGGGTGTCCCTACCCCCTGTCTGTGTCCTTCTTCTTCCATGGGAACAGCACTCACATTTATACCTAGACAAGTGATGGCGCAGAATAATGGCGGCACTTCCCAGTCTCCCTTGCAGCTAGATGTGGCTGTGGGAGTAAGTGTTGGCTTTTATAGGATGTAAAAGTAGACTGTCTTAGGGAAGCATCTGAGAACCACACTGCAGTCAGAAGCTCTTTCTAACCCATCCTTCGAAGGCGTTGGTGGTATAATGGTGAGCATAGCTGCCTTCATAACCCATCCTTCCCTCTGTCTGTCACAGGTGGCAGCCTTGTGTCATGATCCAGGTTGCTCCCTGGCCACTCCTGCCCCCTCTATCTCTCTCCTTCAGAGGCAGGTCTTGCATGTCTGATCCTGTTCTGAGGTCAGCTTCTCACTGGATTCAGTCTGACACAGGATTTATCTTGGGAAGGGATGGTGAGGTGAGGGTTGTGAGGGAGGAGAAAGTTTTTGACAGCAAGACGATCTTGTGTAAAATTCCTGTGGGTTCAGAGTCCACGGTGGAATGAGAAGAACTGATGGGAGGCTGGTGTGGCTGGAGGGCAGAGACTGGATGGGGCGAGTGGTGGGGACTGAGGGAAAGGACAAGAGTCAGAGGACATGGGGCCCCCTACGTGCTAACGGTTTTTTATCCCAATAAGAATGAGGTGCCGTTGGATCATTTAAAGCAATGGGGTGGTGTAATCAGACGTGTGGTTTGAAGCCATCACTCTAATCAGGCTGTAACCATGGTCCCAGAGAGAAGAGACGGAGTCTTGGATGGGAGTGGGGGTGAAGGGGGAGGAAGAAGGAAGCGGGAGGATGCAGAGTTGATGCGGGTAGCAAAGACACCATTCCCGCAATACCTCAGTGAGCGTTGCTCGCGTCTGGAGGTGTGGGAGAAGGGTTCTTAATTAAACCATAGTAGAAGCTAGATATCTATTCTGTGGACCAACATCTCCAAAACCTATTAGCCCCTGAAAGATTTGCTGTCTCATGTACCTAGGATTTCATAGTTAACATGAGATCCTTCCAGGTGATGTTTAAACCCATCTGTTCTCATGCTCTGAATCTCAGAGGAGATAAGAAGTGGCTCCAGGTGTCTGAGCAGCAAAATGAAGGTGATTCAGTCACTCACTCTTTCTCTTTTTCCCAAAGCATTCCCAGTCCTCTAACAATATCTAATCATTTGTTTAACTCCTATCTGGAGGCATCAAAGGTAATGTGTATATTTACCAGATAAAAGCAGCTTAAAAGTGAGGACTTGACAGAAATTCAAGTCCATCAGGGCCTGTGGGATCAATAGCTCCCACATATCAGGATTTAGTGCTGAAAACTCTGCTTGAGTCCTGACAGGTCACTTATGTGCACTGAATACAAACATCGCCCACCCTCAGGCTTCATTGCGGTCTCATTTAATCCCCAAGACAACTGCTTTGAGGAAGGAACTATTATTAGCCTAGTTAACAGATGAGGAAACTAAGGCTTAGAAAAAGCAGGTAAAATTTCCCATCATACAGCTAGAAAAACAACATAGGCATATTGAACCTAGATCTATTTGCTTCCAAAGTCTTTATTGCCTCATTTTATTCTCTTAGAGGCTGGAGACTTCCAATTGGATAGTTTATAGAATTTCCAGAGAATGAATAATATACCTAACAAAAAGGGACTTGACTTATCTTTATAGTAATATCAATTACAGACCGTCTACTCAAAAGGTGACGTATTTACACATCAGAAAACAAAAACACATCATTGGGACAATTACTGAATGATTTCTTACGAATTATAAAATGTATTTTGTTTAACACAAAACACCATTTTAATTTAAAATGGTACAACGTTTATCTGATGAAAATAACCTAGTTTGTTTTGACATTTTATTATTGCAAAATACTCAAGAATTTTACCAAAATGAGACTTCTTCATTTTTCTGTTCACACCTCTTTACCCCTTGGTTGTGTCCAAAATGCCAGGTTGGCCTACCAGGAAATTTCCACCTCATTTGGCTGTTGAAATGATTAAATGAGATAATGAATTACAGTACTTAGCACAGAGCATGGTAAGCTCTCAATAGACATCAGTTATATGTTTGGAGACAAAACAACCATCCAAACTAAAGGGGAGGTGTGGTTTATGGAGGGGGCCACACAATCAGACAAGAAAGAAGTACATAGAGAAAAGAGAAAAGAATCCCAGTGGCACCCTCCACCCCATTCCCAAACCCCCTGCCCAGCCCAGGAGTAACCACTGGGACAATTGCAGTATATTTTAGAGATTTGGTATATATATGGATTCTGTGCCTTTGAATGCACAAATGGGCACGGGATGCCTTCAGATTTATTGCATTCTTTTGTTTGATCATACATATAATTCTGCAGCTTCCTCCACCCCTCCTTTCTTTAAACTTGACATGTCTTGAAGAGCTTTCCACATGGGGATGTAGTCTTCACCTTTCCTATTGGCTGCTGCATAAGGAAGCCTGGTACAGACATGTTGCATTCAGGCAGCTGTAGAGTAGAGATGACAAACCCTCACCTACAGATGACATGCCTGGGTTTCATTTGTGACTTCACCACTTCAAGCATGCGTGACCTTGGGCACGTTGCTTAGTTTCCCGTGTCCCGGTTTTCTCATGTGTGTCCTGGTTCTTTTATCTGTAAAAAGTGTGAGCTTGTTGAAGTCATCTGCTTCCAATAAAGCAACAAGATGTGTTTATCATGCAGACGCCATCTACCATGCTTGCCCCAGGGCTTGAAACGCAAAGGGACATAGTTTAAGTTCTACTGAAACCAACTTCTTTTCTAAAATTTTCTTTTCACCAGAAAAAGAATTCTAAGTAGATATAGTTAAAACCTACCCGTTAAAAATTCCTAGGCTTAAGAAATTATATTATACTAGAGGCCCAGTGCATGAAATTCATGCACTGGTAGAGTCTCTGGCGATCAGGGCCAATCTGTGGGGCGACCGGCGGGGTGACCAGGGGGCTCCCAATCAGGGGGCTCCTGCTGGCACCCACCTTGGCTAGCCTGGCACTGCCTACTTGCTGGTCCTGCCCCCCACCACCACCAACGGTCGCCTTCATCTGCGGGGCGACCAGTGGGGCAATCAGGGGGCCCCTGCTGGCACCCATGTTGGCTGGCCTAGGGCCTGTGGGCTAAGGGCAGCTCCTGCATTGAGCGTCTGCCCCCTGGTAGTCAGTGCACGTCATAGCCACCAGTCATTCTGCCATTCGGTCGATTTGTATATTAGGCTTTTATTATATAGGATAGTTTCCTAGAAACTTCCTTTTTACTAGGCTATAGGCAGGATATCAGTTGATTCCAATGATTCTTTATTTCACCTTGGCATGCTTTTTATCAGAAATCATATGGAAACTTTTTAATTTATGGGCTTTTATTGCAATCCTCAATTCACCCTGAGTAGTCTATTATTAAGTGTTCTAGAGGTTCTTATTGTCCCTTATCGGAGAATTGTATCTCGGTGCAATTCATCTGTAGTCATTCTTCACAGAGAAAATCTCTCATATTACCTTTCTTTCATCATACAACGACAACTCTCGAATGCATCATTATTCCACAATAAGATTATAAATTATTATCATTAGGCAATTTTTTATGTAATCTGATTTTATAAACTGTTTCTTTTTATTATTGTTAGAGGGAAACCAGTAAATGCATCTGTCTGGTTTGATCCATCACGATAACAGTAATAGAGAAACTAAATAAGGACGTCTTACTGAGCCACAAACATACTGGATTTGTAATGAGCTCAGACTGGAACATTCAGGCAGGCACCGGGCCCCTCACTAGAGTCACAGTTGCTACCCGGAATGACATGCTAATTGTTAATGCTGACCTATCAACATGCCTGAAGCTGGATTTGTTTTTCTTCACAGAATTGAGTTTTTTAAAAGTAAAATAAAGCATGTTTTTTTAATGAAGAAAAAGCCAAAGTAGATTTCTTAGGAATATATGCTCTGGTATATGAAATGGTAACCTTAAGAAGACTCTCCCTTGCTGCCCAGCATGCTCTAGGTCCCCCCCCCCCCATCACTCTGCTTACCTGTTCTTAGAGAATGCAGGGCTTTTCTCTCTGGTTATATAGAAGTAAGAAGGAACACTTTCAATACATGGCTTTTAGATCAGCATTGTCCTCTAGAACTTACTGTGATGATGGAATGCTCTATCATCTGCCCCACCCAATATGTCAGGCAATTATTTGGCACATGTGTGGCATTGAGCATGCCAATATGGCTCATACACCCGAGGAACTAAATTTAAAATTTTATTTAATTCTAATTAGTTAAAATTTAAACGTAAGTAACATTGTGTGGCTAGTGTATTGAACAGTGCAGTTATGGAGTGTCCATAGTTTGTGGTATTTATATTCTGCATTACTGCTAGTTTCCAGTAGAATAGATAATTGAGAAATGACTAATTTTTTTCCAGTCTGATTAATTCTTTATAGGTGAGTAGGACCTATAACATTCCTTAAGAAGGGCATATATTAACAACATCCAGCATCCACATAGTTCTGGCTGTGTACTAGGCTCTGTTCTCACATTTTATCTGGCTTAGCTCCTCTAATCCTCTCACTGCTTATGAAGGATGTACCACTTTTATCATCATTTTGCAGTTGAGGGAATGGGGGAAGCACAGGGAGGTTTAGTGACTTGCCCAAGGCCACGCAGCTAGCATCTGTCTGGCTCCAGAGTCCCTGCTCTTTACCAGTACACCACTGTATGTCCTGGGTCTGACTCTCAATTAGCTTGCTATGTGCATACAATGTCAAAGCCATTGGGATGGGGTTAGACTGGGATGTATCAGGAGGCGAATGCTTATATTGGTTTGATATTGGATTGGTAAATTCTGATGCCCATCCTATCTCTAAATTTCTGATTCTAAGGATTAAGGTACTTTAATGGAATTTTAGGCTCCTTACAAGAAAGATCCACTTTTTAAAGGAACACAATTTAACATTCTATCTCATGCTCAGGAAGCTCAGAATATCTGAGTTATTTTCTGATTTTCTTAATTGGTGTATATTACATTTCATTCATTGTTGAGCATATAGATGCCCAAGAGGAAAATGGACTTTCAAGAAGATTATTACTTTTTTCTTTGATACCAAATGAAGAAAACCTAGGATACCACAGCTCTTGGATTTACACACTCTCTAGCAGCAGTTCTCAACCTGTGGGTCACGACCCCTGAAAATACATCCTGCATATCAGATATTTACATTACGATTCATCACAGTAGCAAAATTACAGTTATGAAGTAGCAACGAGAATAATTTTATGGTTGGGGGTCACCACAACATGAGGAGCTGTATTAAAGGGCCGCGGCATTAGGAAGGTTGAGAACCACTGCCAAGAGCATAGTCCAGGTTACCAAGAATCCTAACATCACATGTCTTTTCCTTTCACCATATTATTTGCTTAAGTTCACTATTTAGCACACCAGGTTACTAGAGGGCAATTACAACATAAGTAAATTGGAGAAAAATTATAAAGGCTTGTGGAATATAGCACTGTTAGACAGAAAAACTGAACACCGGAATTAGCCTATGACAGTGACCTTTTGGTGGGGTCCCTTTCTACAAAGCTGCAGCTAGACCGTCGGAGGCCATCCGGGTCTCTGCAATTTCATGTTAGAATAGAAACAATGCTAGGACAGTCGGAAAACTCAAACGTGTACTCTTTAAACCTTGGTTAGGACGTACTCATTCTTGGCTACTAAGGCAGACAGGCATTTAGAGGCCTTCTAATTTAACCTCTTCCCTTTTTTTAATTTTTTTTATAGGAATATATATTCCAGATAGTTTTATGCATGTATTTATGGTTAGTATTTCTCCATGGATGGTGTTTGTAGTTTATATTTGCTTAAGTTGTCTTTTGTCATACATCCATTTAAAATTTGTGAGTTAAATTATGACTCTTTTTTACATTTTGCTTTTAAATAACTTTTAAAATCAACTTTATTGAGATATAATTGATGAATACAGTTATACATGTTTAAAAAGTACTAGATAATTTGAGAAGTGTACCTTGTGAAATATTTAACACAATCAAGTTAATTAACTAATTCATCTCTTCACATAGTTAACCTTTTTTAAAAAAATAACTTTTTAAGAAATTCTTTTCTTTCCAAGGTTGTAGTCTCTTATATTGGGTTTAAGGTTTTAAAGATCTTACGTCCTTCCAAAATTTATTTTGTGTACGGTGTCACTAATGGATCTAATTCCATTTTGTTTTCTTAACATTTCTTATTAAGTAGTGCATCCATCTCACCGCATCCACTTGTTATGCCCTCAGTCACATCCTATCTCTGTGTGGGTCGGCTTTTTATTCCGCTGCATTTAAAAATGTGTCCATCCCTGTACCACTTCCACATGGTTTTAATTACTAAAATTTTATGTCAAGTTTTGATATCTGGTAAGGCAACCTCCGTCCATGTTTTTCTTTTTCAAATTAGCCTTATATATTCCAGAATCTTTCCTCTTTTATCAGGGTTTCTCAGTCTTAGCACTGTTGACATTTGGAGCCGAATTATTCTTTTGGTGGGGGCTGTCCCGTGCATGGTAGGATGACTAACGATATTGGCATCTTATCTACCCGCTAGATCTTCAGACATTGTCAAATGTTTATCTGGGGACAAAATCAACCATCTATAATAATAAAAGCATAATGTGCTAATTAGACCAGAAAGCCAAACAACCTTCCGGACATCCTTCCGGATGTCCTTCCAGATGACCTTCCAGAGGAAGCCGGGGCTGCGAGGGCCGAGAGCCGAGCCCCTTGCACGAATTTCATGCATCGGGTCTAGTAGTTCTATAGAAACTGTAAGATAAGTGTATCAAATCCCAAAAAGTTTGATTTGGGTTTTGACTGAAATTCTGTTAAATTTCTAAATGACATTTGCCAAAAATCACTATTGTTATAATAGCGAGACTTCTCAAACATGGACGTGTCTCACCTCTCCATTTTCTCATCTCATTGCATGTCCTTTTGTAAAGTTTTATGATTTCCCTAACAAAGGTTGTGAACTTCTTTTGTTAGATTACTCCTGGGCACTAGGGAGTGTTTTCACTATTGTAAAAAAAAAAAAAAAAAGTCTTTTCTTTTCAAGTCTAAGCTCTAATTGGTCATTGCTGGTGTAAAGGAACATTATTTATTTTGTGTGTGTTTATCATGAATCTTAAAATCTTGGTGAAGCCTTTTATTAAATCTAACAGTCTGCCCATCTTCTAGAATTTTCTATGTAGTAGATAATCATATTGTCTACAAATAACCACAATGCTGACCCGTCGTTTAACGTGCAGACACCTTTAACTTCCTTTCTTCATCTTACCGCATTGACTGGGTCCTCCAGGGAAAGGCTGAATGACAGGAATAGGGGGTCACTTCCATTTTACAGGCAAAGAAGCCAAGCCTGGGCTCGTCCAAGTCACTCAATGAATTAGAGCAGCGGCCAGGCTAGATCCTAAGGTTCACAAACTTCTCTCTTTTTTTCATTCTTTCTTGTTTTGCGTTTGGTTCACTTATTTAACACAAAAACAATTTGCTGACAGAAATATCTTTAACATCTTAAAGGAAGTTGCATGTGGAATATAATCTACCAGCATTCTGATACCGACATGAAATCTCAGCTATTCTTTGATTATAGGAGCGTGCCAACTATTTAAAATGAATATATTTTAGTCTGTATGTTACCACTTTTTTATCTTGTTAGAGAGACGTTTTAAAATGATGCAGATTCTATAATAAAAATAGGTAAGTTTTATAGATCACTTAAAATGAACTAGGCACTTTGCTAGGTATTTTTAAAGTATGTGTTGCTAATTTCTTTATAACAACGCTCGGAGGTGTATATTAATATTCCCACTTTACAAATGAGAAAACTGAACCTGAGAACATTAAGTAACTTGCTCAAGACCTCTTGTTTCTACATTTGCAGAGCCTGAACTAAAATCCAAATTGGGCACCAAGGTTTATGGTCTTCTTGCTATATTTTGTTTGCCATCAGGCATACAGATGTGAAATTAACATTGAATAAATTCAAATTAAGTTTGGAGGTTCCAGGAATTAACTCTTTTCATTGCTCTAGATTAGATTAATAGAATGCATGAAAATAAAACAAAGGAAGTCTCTTAGCATCTCTTCCACATCAATATATACAAAACAGTAATATATATATATATATATATATATATATATATATATATATATATATATATATATATGCCTAATATGCAAATTGTCCCCTGGGAGTTTGACTGGGAGACCGGGAGTTTGATCACTCGCTATGATATGTGCTGACTACCAGGGGGCGGAGCAGAATGAAGGAAGTCCCCGATCAGCCCTGATCGCTGGCCAGGCTGAGGGACCCTACCCATGCATGAAATTTGTGCACCAGGCCTCTAGTAGATTCATAAATGCCTTCAATATGCTGAACACATCATGCATATTATATCTTATCTGCATAACACATTTGGGAGGAAAGTCTCATTAGTACCATTAAAGGGTTTAGGAAACTGGAGTTCATAGAGATTTAGTAACAGCTAATAAGGAGCAAAGCCAAGTCATGACCTGCTAATTATACCACATTAGGTTGACCAAGCTGGACTGTCAGCCCAAAGCTTGCTTGGATCACACTAGATTCCCAGTTGAAAAAAATGTGCTCCAGCAGCTGCATTTAAAGATAAAATTTCCATCATTATGCAGGATGTGGAACCCAAGAGGGGCTTCTATAAACATGAGTACATGTTCCCAGACAAAGAAGAAATGTCTGTGACTGACAGTCATTATCTAGAACATCTGTGAGGCTGTTTCTCCTTGTTCTAAATAATCATGGCGTGTGCTAATTCAGGTGTTCCCACCGAAAACCCAGCAGCGTCTGCTGTAATTTCTGCGATCTCTGTGGATGATGAATGGGGATATCTGTGGACCACTGAGTACACCACTTAATCAAGACTTTGGCTTTGAATCAAATTTTCTATATTTGTAACTATAATTATAGCTATAACCAACACTACTTAGCTTGCTTTATAATTTACATGGTGATTCCATTTAGTATCTCTTAAGCATTTAATCCTCAAAACACCTCTGCTCAGCAGTCATTAATATTTGTCTCATAACAATGTTTTTGAGATGGTCCACAAGTATCGAGGAAGAGAGACATCTGAGAGATACTGTTCTTCAAGAAGAGTGAGGTTTTACAATAAATTTAATATGGTGCTGTTTGGTTTAACTGTATCCAGAAAAGAGTATGATGGAATATATATATATATATATCAAACTGTTAGATGGTAGTTATCTCTGGCAGAAAGAGAGTTTTAGAAAAGCTTCCTCGTTTATTTTATTTACCTTTCTTTATTTTTAAATTTAATTTGTATTTTTCACATATAGTTTCATTACACATTTTACACAAGTACGAAGTTATACAAACATGTTGTTTTAAAAAAAAATCATATAATCCCATAACTGCTAATGAAATGGTACCCATCACCCCCCTCACCTCCACCATGATTAGGAGGCGAAGAATTAAAACTGTTTAGTTGTTTGGTATTTATTTCTACCCTTCAAACTAAATGTTTTGTGTTTTTTTTCCTGCTATTTCTTATTGTTCACTTTGAGATTATGTATTGACTTTCTGCTGTGTGCACAAGTTTAGAACGCTTGTGCACACACCTCCCATCTTTCCGCATCCCACCGTGGTAACATCCTAAGTAAATAGCACTTGCAGCCGAACCATACTATGCAGCCGAATTACTCTTCTTTGCATGCACAACTTTTTCCTCCAGCATCGGTAATAATCTCTTTAAAAATAATTTTATTTATTTCAGAGAGGAAGGGAGAAGGAGAGAGACAGAAACATCAATCATAAGAGACAATCATTGACCGGCTGCCTCCTGCGCGCCCCCTAATGGGGACCGAGCCTACAACCTGGGCATGTGCCTTTGACCAGAATTGAACCTGGGACCCTTCAGTCTGCAGGTTGACGCTCCATCCACCTAGCCAAACTGGCTAGGGTGGTCATAGTCTCTTTTAAAAGACATTTGCATCCAGCCGGGTGACTAGTGGTTGAGCATCGGCCTATGAACCAGAAGGTCACAGTTTGATTCCCTGTCAGCTCAATCCCCAGTGTGAGGCATGCAGAAGGCAGCTGATCAATGATTCTCTCTCATCATTGATGTTTCTGTCTCTCTCTCCCTCTCCCTTCCTCTCTGAAATCAATAAAAATATATTTTAAAAATGTTTGCCAGAAGTCTGCTTCTTCTCAAGCTATTTAAACATTTCAGGAATCCATCAGTTTTATCACCTTGATGGACATCCCTCCTGGATTTCCCCATCCTCTTGTTGCAGGATGGTGTGGCCTCTTTCCAGGCCTGTTTACAGCCACCATCCATCATCCTGGGTGCTCCTTTAACTATCATCTGATGCTCTCTACTTTTCTTCTGGGATGAATCCCATGTTTTCTGGATCCTGTTTTATTCTTTTTTAAAATTTTATTTACGTCTCCTCCCCCATTTTAACAAAACACCTCTCAAGTTGCTTCCTTCAGAAAGGGTTCATAAGGATACATGTTTTGAATGCTAGAAAGTTTGAAAAGTTCTTTCTTCTACCCTTACTCTTGGTGATAGTTTGACTAGGTATAGAATTCCAGTTTGGAAACATTTTTTTTAAGCTTTGATGTTGCTATTGAGACTCCAAAGCCATTTTGATTTATAATTCTTTATATATATAATTTTATTTTCTCTATGGAAATGTTTAAGGTCCTCTCTTTGTCACCAATATGCTGAAACTGCCAAATAGTAGGCTTTGGTGTGGATTTTGATGTTTTTTTTGTGGGTGGCTCTCTTTGGGAGCCTGGTCCACACACGGAGGAGTCCAGCTACCCTGAAACTGTGTGCTGGAGAGAGGAGAACACACAGGGAAAAACGGAGCATCCCCAGTGCTCCAGCCTCAGCTGTCGGCACCTCCCCAGCCCAGGGGCCACTGTGAGCAGGATCTTTTGATGACAACAGCTCAGCCGTCAGGCTGCCCAGCTGACACTGAGTGGTGCAGAGAAGTGCTTTTACTGCTGAGCCCCACACCGACTACCCATTCATTAGCTGGTGGGGGAGGGGGGAGGGGGAAGGGGGAGGGGGGAAGAAGGAAAGATAAAGCAAAAAAGGGAAAAAAAGGAAATTTCTACTATGGATTAATTTTCCTAGAAAATAATTTGATGCTCCTTTAAGCTAATGTCCTTTAGATATTTTTTCATCAGTCAAGAGGGGTGAAGAAGACGGCGAAGGACACCTGTCTGTGGCAGCCTTGGCCGTTCTGTTGTCCCAGGTAATTTTGCTCTGTTCCCCACCCCGCATATCCAACAAACAAGAGAAAAGCCTCCTCTTAGCCAGAAACCTCCACTCTAGATGGAAGTTCATGGGCTTGGGTTTCTTAAGCCCCAAGTAGCTGGTTGAAAGGAATTCTTTTCGGTCACACTTGGTGAGACAAGCCTGGCAGATGCCAGTTCCCTCCTGTGATTCCACTTCTGTGACATCCTCGCCCCCTCATGACAGCATCCAGCGGGCACGGCTGGCGCGGCCGGCGTTCCAGGCCTCACCCCAGGGGGCCCCTCTGTCCGGGCGGACTTCCCATGACAAGTCCCCCTGGGAGCACAATCTGGGGGGCTCCAGGGCCTCCTTATTTGCCCAGAAGAGTGGCTCTCAAATCTCCTGGTGCTGACATGGAAAGCCGGGCTTGGCTGCCTTTCCATGCCATTCAGCCGCCCATTGTTTGCCGTTCCAACACTCCAGTCTCTTGATCTGCGCCCATTTCTGGCCGTTCTGAGTGGGGTCACCAATTAAAGCAGGAGACAAAAAGTTGCCTGAGCTAATGGCTCCAGCTCTGCTTCCTGCTGCTGTTTGTGTGCGCGCCTTTCCGCTTCTGAGCCCTCGCTCCCACCGTCCTGTGTGTGTTCCCCTCGACATCTTCATTATCCCCATTAGCTTTGGTTTCCTCCCGCTTCTGCCCCCTTTTCCATGCCCGTTATTTCCAACCTTTTAGCCGCACAAAACGAGGAGTGCCCCCTTTCCTGCCCCCTAGGGGGTCTCTCCTCCCTCGGCATCTCAGAACAGACCCGTCACCTGCGGGCTCTCGGGCGATGGCACACAGCCACTTGTCGCCCACAATGGGAGCTCTCAGAGCCGGGCAGCCAGGCCTGGGCGAGGTGCCAACACGCCACAGAGAGGCGGCTCGGCCTCGCAGGGGGAGTGTGAGCCTGGCAATCAGACCCTCGCGAGCCGCCCGGACTTGCTGTGGGGTCTGGAGCAAGTCACTTGACCTCTGCTTAACTCTCTTCCTGGAGAGGAAGTGAGGCTGGCCTCCCGGAGGAGGCCGAGGCACCGCCAATGCGGGCAGGACGCTCACGATCCAGCCATGCAGCCATGTACACACACATTCTCTCTCTCTCTCTCTCTCTTTCTCACTCACACACACACACACACACACACAATGCACATGCACACTTACAGACACCTGCGTAAGGATGCACATATTTTACACACACAAACATACATGTACTCAATCATAAATATACAAACATATAAGCACATACAAACTCATTTATGACATGTGCACACTCAGACACATTAATATTCACATATACAAACACATGCAAAATTTATTTTTAATTTTTATTATTTTTATTAAATGATAGTTGACATACAATTTCATATTAGTTTCAGGTGTACAACATTTATATACCTTACGATGTGATCACCACTGTAAGTCTAGTCACACAAGCACAATTATGCACAGGCAGACACACCTTTATATACACAGACACACAGGCACATTCACACACATAAATACACACACAAACACACACAGTTACATAGTCACATACGCATATACACAGACACACACACTCACGCAAATGCCGGCTCACCAAACACTTAGTGCACACACAGATGTGTGTATATAAATGGGATTTCCAGTGAAATAGAAACAAAACAAAATTTCAACTTCTTTTCATAAAAAGAACACAAATAGCCTCACAGCGGTTTCCCTGGGATTTCATCCACTCTCTTCTCTCATTTGTAATCCACAGTCCATAACCCCGCATGTGCTCATCACGGGGCCAGCACAGCTGGGGATATGGCAAAGCAGCAAATGTGGACCCAGATCTTGAAGGACTTTAGTTTATTCAGGGAGCACAATAAGCCGGTGGCCAGGGCCAATAACGAGTTAACATGCTCTGGTGGACAGTTTCTTGGGTGGGTCAGCTGTGGGACAAAAGATGGAATGATGCGTGCTTCCTGCAGAAGAGGATCAAGGAAGGCTGCATGGAGGAGGGGGCTCTTGGCTTGGTTGGGTAGAGCAAGGTATCAGTCATTTAGCTGGACTTGGTTTAGGAGTCTCAGCAAACAGCTTTGACCCCAGAAATGCATGTGCCATGCATGGCAAAGAGTGCAGAAGCTTTTTAGTCTGATGTAGTCCTATTTGTGTATTTGTGCATCTGTTGCTTGCACGTTTGCTGTTGTAGCCAGGAAGTTGATGCCAAGACCAATGTCAAGGAGATTTTTTCCGTATGCTTTCTTCTAGGAGTTTTACCGTTTCAGGTCTAAAATCTAAGTCTTTAATCTATTTCTAGTTTTTTGGTGAGTGGTGTAGTATAGAACTCCAATTTCATTCCTCTGCCTGTTTTCCCAACACCATTTACTGAAGAGGCTGATCTTTCCTTATTGAGTGTTCTTGACTCTTATGTCAAGTATTAGTTGACTGTATACGTGAGGGGTTTATTTCTGGGCTTTCCATTCTGCTCCATTGGTCTGTGTGTCTTATTCTTATGCCTGCACCTTACTGTGTTGGTTACTGTCGCTTTCAGGTACACTTTGGATTTAGGAAGTGTGATGCCTGTGGCTTTGTTCTTCTTTCTCAAGATTGCTTTAGCTCTTTGCATTCTTTCGTGGCTCCATACAAATTTTAGGACTTTTTTTTCTATTTCTGTCAAGAATGCCATTGGAATTTTGATAAGGGTTGCATTGTGTTCAGAGATGGCTTTGGGTAACATGGGAAATTTGACAATATTAATTCCATGAACATAGGCTATCTTTCCCTTTGTTTGTGCCTTCTTTAATTTCTTTCATCAAAGTCTTGCCATTTAGAGTTTATAGATCGTTAACCTCTTTGGTTAGATTTATTCCTAAATGTCATTGTTTTTGATGCTATTTGGATGGGATGGTTTTTCTTATTTCTTTTTCAGATGTTTTGTTGATAGTGTATTGGCATGTACCTTTTCTGAATGCTGATATTGTATCCTTGCAGTTTTTTTTTTAAGGAGAAAACATTACTCATGTCTTATTTTTGTTGTTGTTGTTATTGTCAATTCTCCCCTGAAGACATTTTTCCATTGACCTCTAGAGAGAGTGGGAAGGAGGGGGAGAGACCCAGAGAGAAAAACATCATCGATGTGAGAGAGACACATCAATTAGTTGCCTCCCACATGTGCCCAGACCAGGGCCGGGGATAGAGCCTGCAACCAAGGTATGTGCCCTTGATCAGAATCGAACCCAGGACCCTTCAGTCCAAGGGCCAATGGTCTATCCACTGAGCCAAACTGGCTAGGGCACTCATGTCTGATTTATGTAGTTATGAAATAATGTCAAAAAGCTGGACATGAGTGTGGCTATCGCCCATAGCTAAGCCCGTCAGAATAAAGGCAGAATAAAGATTGGAAGGAATCAAGACCACAGGGTGATAGCCATGACACGCCCAAGGCTAGAGCCATGACATGCTCAACAGACGAGATACTGAGTGTGCAGTCCTGTGACAACCAGCCCAGGATGTCACAGACCTCAGAGGTCACCTGGGGCTGCTAGCAGCCAGGGGGCAGAAGGCTTAGAGAATGAACTGCAGAGCCAAGCGCCCCTGACTTCAGATCCTTCTGTCACCAGCTAAGGGACCCTGGGGACACTATTCACCCTTTCAGGGTTGTTGCTTCCTCAAGTGTAAAAATGAGCATAATAACTTAGTAAGGATTAATTTAATTAATATGACAAGACTTTAGGATGGGGCCTGTTACAGAGTAATATCCATGTAAACATCACCAATTACTATTGAAAAATTTTTAAAAAATATGTCGTGTTTCCCTCCACGTCCTGCGTGGTTCAGGGTTCGGGTCTGGAAGAGGAGCCGCACAACAAATGAAAAAGAAAAGACAAGAGATAATTTGGGAATATTGGGGACCAGGCGCAAGTCCAACTCAAGAGGAAGGACTTCCTCTGTGCTCAGGCCTCACCAAGCTTTTTATAGTGAGCGGTAAACAAGGTAGTGGTTACCAAAGTTACACTGTTGTTGTGAGTTTCACTTGTTTTTATTCTTGTGAGTTTCACTTGTTTACACCGTGGTTATACTTCCTGCACTTCCTCAGCCCCTTAGCTTCCCAGATAAGATCTAGGGAGTGTTATAAGGTTGAGCCTAATTATGCTAAGAGGACTGTGCCCTCTAAGCTGGGACTTGTTTATGACTTTGCCAACAGGTCAGTCCAAGGCTTAACCCTATATCAGTTTCCCACAAAATATTCTCTAGGGACTCAGTTACTTAGCCTGAGATCAAGCCAGTGTTTGTGGTCTCTGATGGCAGAGAGTTCTCAGTGCCCTAAAGCGCTTCCTTCCTTTCAGATCCTTGACAAGCAGAGTTATGGGAATGGCTGAAGGAGCAGAGAGTGGGACAACTCAGGCTACGGCGGAGAAACTGAGGCACAGAGGATCACGGGCTGGTCCCACCAGGCAGTGAGCGGCAGGGCCAGCCCTACCCCCTGACCGCCTCTGGTCAATGATCTCTCCACTGGCACCACACACACTTCTCCCAGAAGGAAGAGGAGATGGTATTGGCTCATGGAACAATAACATGAAATTTCTTATCCAAAGACTGACTTATTCCACTTGGGAAATGGAGGAAATCCTCCCCCGGCTACCGCAGCCCTTTCTGTTCTATAGAGTCCTCAGAGAGAGACGAGAACCCATACAGACAGGTTGGCCCCTGCAGGTGTCAGCTTTGGAGATGCCACTACGGCAGTGATGGCGAACCTATGACACGCGTGTCAGAGGTGACACGCGAACTCATTTTTTTTGGTTGATTTTTCTTTGTTAAATGGCATTTAAATATATAAAATAAATATCAAAAATATAAGTCTTTGTTTTACTCTGGTTGCAAATATAAAAAAATTTCTATATGTGACACGGCACCAGAGTTAAGTTAGGGTTTTTCAAAATGCTGACACACCGAGTTCAAAAGGTTCGCCATCACTGCCCTACGGGAAGCCCGCTGAGCCACAATCGACAGGTTCCTGCTGACTGACACACATGCCCTGTGACAGGAGGGCGCGCCTGGCCAGCTCCCAGAGCAGGAGTCCCTTGGATTGAGATGTGCTCATTACAGACAGGCAGCTGCCCTCTCCTCAGATGGCAATACCCCCTCCTCTCCTTCAATATTGACCCACCAGGAAAAAAAAATCCATCTTAATACTTTTTCAGTGGATAATGAAGCGGGTTATTTAATATTATTTGGATAACAAGCCTCCACATGAACGGGATTCGAATGTCAGTTGTCTTTGGGGAGAAAAGATTTATTGGTTGGTAAATATTGAGAGAGAGACGCAGATAAAGCACAGCTTCAGCTGCGGCTTCTGCCCGGAGCCGGAGAACAGGCGTGTGTTGTATTTTGGGGCCCTGGGAAGGCAGAAAATGGTGAATGTCTTTCTTTGTTGGTGGGTGTAAAAGTGAAGCCCGCTACAAATAAATTCTTATTTCTGTTCGCATAGATTTTAAATCATGTAGCTTCCCCACCTTGGTAAGTATTAAAGCGTTCTTGTTTAAGGAAAAAGCACTTAAAGAATGAAGCTTATGTATCTTGTTTTCAGGCATCAATATCTGGCTCTGAGTGGCACAAAGGAATAAAGGAATGTGGATTCAGAGCTCCCGGGATGCTTGGCAATTCTAATGCCACGCCAGGCTGCAAATGGACACAAAACTCTGGCAACTTCTGTTGAAGAGAAGGCTGGGTGAGCACGTGGTGTTGGGAAATTGTAGTTTCTTCTTCCAGACCTTCTGTTTCTGAATATTTAACCCCACTGTCTCTTCTTTAATGAAGGTCTCTTCAGTAAAGAATCTCTTTCCTAGAATTGCTTCCGGCAACAAAAGCTGGATTCAGAAGCACCCGCCTCCGGGAGGCAGGCGGACTCGGGCCTGATGCGGGGGAAGACTGCCACCTTGTGGTCAGCGTGGCACTTGGCACCTCAGCGCCGGTCAAGGCTTCAGAAAGCCGGGACTCGGGAACTGTTGCTGCCAGCTGGATTTTTGCAGGACAGATCGGATGCCTTTAAAACCTCCAAAGTAGGTTTCAGAGAATCTTCTGCATGTGCATTGTCATTCCCTCAGCCACACACACAGTGCAGGCACACAATATCAGCTGTGTGAGATGAGGCAAAAATGTGGGGATAACATAATCCCCACAATTGCGGGGAAAATACAGAAACAAACACACATCACTAAATGCCTCCTATGTGCCCGGCAGAGAGCTGGTGAAGAATGCCCAGGCTGAGTGAGCCAAAGAGAAGCAAGTTTGTCAAAGGTCATCGAATGTCAGTGTTTATTGAGTATATTGGGGGAGGGGAGAGCCAGGGGAGGTGAGAAGTGGCCTGTTGTTCCTCACGTCCAGGACACCTGGCCAGATCCTCAGATGAGGCCAGGCCTGAGCAAGCAAGGTCCATGGACTTGTGATTTTTTTAGTCCTTTTAAAATTCAAAGAAATCTGATAGAAAAATATTATAGATGTGTTCTAAAAAAGAAAAGAAAGAAAAAAAGAAAATCAAACAGCATAGAAATATACAAAGAAGAAATAGCCCTAGCTGGTTTGGCTCCGTGGATAGAGCCTTGGCCTGCGGACTGAAGGGTCCCCGGTTTGATTCCGGTCAAGGGCACATGCCTGGGGTGCGGGCATGATACCCAGTGGGGGGGTGCAGAAGGCGGCTGATCAATGATTCTCTCTCATCATTGATGTTTCTATCTCGCTCTCCCTCTCCCTTCCTCTCCGAAATAAATAAAAATATATATTTTAAAAACCCCACAAGGAATAAATTAAAAGGCCGGAAGCCCCCTATCCTAGTTCCCTACTGTTAACACTCAGGTTGCTGTCCTTGTGGACATCTTGCTGTGAATATATCCAAAAGGTAATGAAACATCCCTTTGTCCATAAGTGGATTTGGCCTTGCATTCTATTGGGTAACCTGCTTTTCCTCCATTCAACACTACATCCTAGGCGTTTTTCCAGATCAATAAAAATAGGTCTGCATCATTGTTTTTGATCAATTAATTAATTGCTGATAATATGTAATATTTGATTTGATACCTGCTATGTGCTAAATGCTTTATATAAGTAAATTTTTCTTTTTCTTTTCTTAGTTTCAAAGGAAGTTGGAAGGGCTCAATTTTTAACCTGGGAGAGAAGAGTGCTCTTGCCTGTCTCATGTCGTAGCTGCCTAATCCTGTTCCTGGGACCACTTGGGGCCCTTGGGGCCCTTCCCCCAGCTCTGGGCCTTTTCACTGAGGCCATGAGTGGGAAAGACTAGCCAGTCCCCCTCCCGCTGCCCCCCCCCCCTTCTCTGCTGATTAAAGAAAGGGAAGCAGAGGTGAATGAAAGGGCAAAACCAGTATAGGCTGTGGGGGGTCAGAGTGGGAGTTATGTTTCTACATAGCCCTTCAAGCTTCTGCCAGAAATGATCACACTCAATTCCATTTCAGTGCAGGGAAAACACCAGTAGCATTGGCAGGGGTCAGGAACCACGCTGCTCACCAGAGACACTGATGTAAATAAAACCCAATTCTGGTTCTCAAGGAGGCTCAAGGCTAGTGAAGACTGAAGTGGGTAGTTGGCGGGGGGCGAGGGAGGAGGGTGCAGATGGGGTTTATGAGGCCACGTGCCTCCGCCAGATGACCTGGAAAAGGAAGAAGATAGATTTTGGAGGCTGAGGTGAGTTTGAGTGGCTATGGCTGCCTGGACCTTCCTCTTCCTCTTCAGCCCCAGATTTCTCATCCTCAAAAAACTGTTTCAGTCTCACACACGGGCCTAGAGGACAATTACATTAGGCATTTTACAGCTGCCAAGAGAATCCTGCCAAGATCTGAAATGTCCTGTTGGCTCCGTGGCCGTTAAATAACCTGCCCAACACAGCAGCAGACACCCGCAATGCCGGGGGCAATGCATGGACTTGGGAAATTGAGCACATAGGGACGATCTGTTTGCTGAGTGGACCCCCTCCTGGCGGACCTGAGGAATGGCCAGCTTTGTGTCCAAGTCCCCTGCCGTCCCCTGGCATGTCAGAGGCAGCCATGGGAAACTTGATATCTGAAGTCATTTCCTTGGAATGGAGGGACACTGTCCCTGGGAACCACAAACTGTACTCATCCAACTGTTTGTCCAATTCAGCATAAATACAAAGGCCGATTCTCCTTGGGAAGCTGTCTTCTCATCCTTCAGAAACATGTCAGCCTGTGGGGAAGATGTTTCCTTCCGGTTTAATACCTACCACGGGGCTTTCACGCTGGTTCACAGAGAGTGCGCCCACCAGCCAGGAGACCCAACCACACTGATTTCAACAAAGAGAATTCTTTATAAAGAACTGTTAGCGGGTGACTGCGAGGCAGAAAGAGAACCCTAAGGCACTGTGGTGATGGCAACGAAAAGAAACAGGCCCTTCCCCTAAGGATGAGAGAACAACAACAACAACAAAAAGGTTTGAAATTATTAAAATGTAGCAGCTCAGAGGAGGGGGCCATGAAACTCTGGTATCTGACCGGGGCCACAGTGAAGACGAACCTGCCAGTGTTGGAAAAACTGCACCGTAGATTTAGTTGCTGCTGTGGGCAGGAGCCACCATGACCTGGCGCAGAAGCACTGCTGAATGAGTGGTACCCACAGGAAGAGGAAGTCCCCGGAGCGGAAGGAAGGGGCTCCTCCCCCTCCTCCAGCCTCAGTCTCCCTCTGTTACCCTCTAGGTAGATGCCAGTGGGGGTCAGGTGGGGTGCGAGAAAGGGCAGCTGGCTGAGCAGAAGTGTGGATTTAAGGACCCAGGCCCCGCATCTCGAAGTCGGGGATGGGAGGTGGGATTGGAAGCTCAGAGATAATGGCTGAACAACTGGCACATTGTTTAATGGTAGGTTGTTGTTGTTTTTTTTACTACATAAAATTTTAGTATTTCTGCATAAAAGGACAACATCGATAAAGGCAAGCCACTGAGATAAAGAATATAATTTCAAGAACATATAATGTAAACTACTATTACAAATAAACAAAAAGTCAAACAGGAGTTAATTAACAGAGAAGAGAACCTAAATGATTATACGAAAAACACACACAAAAATAAATAGATAAACTTTGACAACGTCTGTCCAGATAACATCAGTGGAAAGATACAACTAAACAATGTTGGAGATAAGAGAAAAAACTATATATATGAAGGTAATTTTAAGTTATACAAGGAAGTGCACACATGAGCCTCAGAGATGGCACAGATGCCTGACTACAGTTTGGTCAAGCAAAGAATCTTTATCTCTATCCGTCTAATTGTTTCTTCTGAATCCATCTGAGATGCAATCACAGACCTATGACCCTTCATCTCTAACTATACCTCTTAAGACCAAGGACATCTGCCTATATAACCATAGTGCAGTTATTGATATCAGAAAATTTAGCATTTATTATCTATTACTAGAGGCCCAGTGCGTGACTGAAATCACTTGAGGAGGTGACCTGCCTCCCGCCGTGAGAGGAGGCACCCTGCGGGCCACCGCAGGAGTCAGGTCAGACCCGCGCCATGGGCGGCCGGGATCCGCGCCTGACTTCCACCCCCTCTGCCCTCCTGCCTGTGTCCACTCTGGGCCGCCGGAGCCGCCATGCTGGCTTGGGCAGGCCCCCCGTCTGTCTCCATCTCTACTCTGGGCCTCGCCTGCACCCGCAACCTCCTCCTGTCTGGTCACGACCGTTATGGCGTCCTGGCCTAATTTGCATATTACCTCATCTAATACATTATCTAATATAGAGCCTATGTTTAATTCTCTCATTGTGCAAATAATGCCCTGTATAACTGTTGCTTCGTTTGCTCCAGCATCCAACCCAGAGTCACTCACTGCATTTGGCTGTGCTACCTCCTCTACTCCAGAACAGTCCTCAGCCTTTCCCTCATGGCACTGACAGTTTTATTTGTTTGTTTTTTTTATTGATTTCACAGAGGAAGGGAGAGAGATACAAACATCAATGATGAGAGAGAATCATTGATTGGCTGCCTCCTGCACTCCCCCTACTGGGGATCTAGCCCACAACCTGGGCATGTGCCCTTGACCGGAATGGAACCCGGGATCCTTCAGTCCGCAGGCTGACACTCTATCCACTGAGCCAAACCAGCTAGGGCGACATTGAAAATTTTGATAAATCCAGGCCAGTTGCTTTCAGAATGTCTCTCAATTTGGATTTCTCTGATTATTTCTTCATGAATAGATCCAGATTAATTTAGTAATAGTAGTAGTAGTAGTAGTAGTAATAATAATAATAATAATAATAAAATAATAATAATAATAAACAGCTTCTAAAGCCCCTTTAAAAGCTTCACACTGAAAGAAATCTGCTCTCAATTTGCTTCCCCACCAGGGGCTTTTTGCACAGGGGAACTGAGCCTGTATAGCACATCGAACCCCCAGAAGAGATTTAAGCTGGGAAGGCTGGTGGCTGAGTTGATACTTTGACTAATCAAGGGGCTCCAGATATCTCTAAGTCTTTATTTCCAGTTCATCTCTGCAGTGTGCCTTCCCAACCCAGAGCTCTGCTCTGCTCCGAGCTGACTGAGGGGATCGTCGGTGAGGGATCACTGAGGCTAGGCCCAGGTGCCAGGGTGTGGCCCACAACCTGGCAGATGCCCATCTCATCGGCTGCTGGGACAGAATCCAGTGAAGTGAAAAGGCATGTGGAGTCCCAATAGGCAAAAAGCAATTTCCTGAGTTGGGGCTTGGCCAGGTGACTGTAATTTTACACCTCCCTGCAGTCAAAGGCTGGGGAGGCATTTCCAAAGGCCAGCCTTCGTGCCCTGCCCAGGCGAGAGGAATATTCCCACCTCCGAAGTCTTCAGGGCCCGGTAGAGCTCCGTGGATGCTGCCGATATTAACCAGGCCCAAACTCACTGACTCTCAGGGGCCTCAGATTCCCACACTGGGTGGCAGAGTTTAAATGCAGGCCTTGCTGCATGAAATTTTCCACACAAGCATCTCCCCGATAAAGACCTTGCCTATATCCAAGCTTCCTTCTATCTCCGAGCACACGCTTGGGAAGTGGGAAGGGAAAGGGGGAACTGCAGGATTTACTCTCTGCTCCTTCTCTCTTCCTGGAGCCAGCGTGAGAAACTGGCTGCACCATGTGAGGCTGCGTAGATGGAAGACACGCTTCCCACTAGCGTGGGGTGGTGTGAAGAGGGTGGGCTCCAGAGCTGGGTCTGCTCATTGCTGCAAACTTAAACCTGTCAAGCGTTGACCTTCTTAGCTGGAAAGTGGAGACGATCATACTCAGATGGCTGCCAAGACTATGGCTTTGGGCAACCATGCATGAATGTTGTTAACAGACACTCTGAGATCTGTAAGCCTGAGTAAGAAATACATCTGCACCTTTATTTTTATGGAAAGCTACACCCAAGTTAGCATTTCCTTCAATTACAGAGGCAACACCTCACCGTGGTATTAGCAGTGCCTGTGATTTTGTCATTAATAGAAATCTCTTTTCTGCAGGTATCTCAAAATATTGTTTATACTCATCTTGACTTTAGAATCATGTTAATTATTGGATATGCCACTATTTAATGGCCAATTAATAATTACAGATTGGGGTCCAGGATTTTGTGGGATTTGGCAACATCCGCTGAGCCACAAGCATGTGCCAAGTGCGGCGCACTAACTGTAACAGTCTCACTTAGTCCTAATGCCCTTCCAAGTAGTAACTGTTGACTACAGATTAAGACAGTCCCTTCAGAGAGGTTGCCACTTGCTCTGTTATGGTCTAGGTCAGCGGTTCTCAACCTGTGGGTCGCGACCCCTTTGGTGGTCGAACGACCCTTTCAGAGGGGTCGCCTAAGACCATCCTGCATATCAGATATTTACCTTATGATTCATAACAGTAGCAACATTACAGTTATGAAGTAGCAACGAAAATAATTTTATGGTTGGGTCACAACATGAGGAACTGTATTTAAAGGGCCAGAAGGTTGAGAACCACTGCTCTAGGTCCGTGGTTGGCAAACTCATTAGTCAACAGAGCCAAATATCAACAGTACAATGATTGAAATTTCTTTTGAGAGCCAAATTTTTTAAACTTAAACTATATAGGTAGGTACATTGTTATTAACTTAATTAGGGTGCTCCTAAGGCTTAGGAAGAGCCACACTCAAGGGGCCAAAGAGCCCCATGTGGCTCGTGAGCCACAGTTTGCCGACCACGGGTCTAGGTGATGGGTTGTTGTTGTATAGGTGGGTGTTAAGGCTCCTTCCATTGATAAGGGGAGTCTATTTTCCTCCCACTTGAATCTGGGCTGGCTTGTGACTTACTCTGACCAGCACAATGAAACAGAAGTGATGCTGTGTGTGTGCGCCAGGCCTAAGAGATCTTGGAGTTTCTGTTTGATCCTCTGGAACCAGCTGCCACGTTGTAACAAAGCCCCGGATGTCCTGGTGAAGAGGCGCTGGAGGCTGAGACAACCCCTGGAGCTGAGGCTCCAGACCTGTGGGAGGGGCTGTCTTGGGTCTCCCAGCCCCTCCCAGCTGGACACATGAGTGGCCACAGATGACATGATTTGGAGCAGAAGAACCACCCAGCCATGGTGAGAAGTGATGCATTGTTATTTAAATTTAATAATTTGCTTTAATTTAGTAATAAGTTGTTTTAAGCCACTACATTTTGGAGTGGCTTGTTACATACACAGTGGTAGATAAATAAGAAGAGTTTGCCTGTTGTTTTTTCATTGAAAACTACCTTCTCATGGCACAATAGTTACTCCTGACGTTTCTCAAGATTAGGAAAAACTGCGTTATGTACTTCTTGAAGCAATGACAGACATCCGAATTGAAAACAGGGAAGGACCAACTTTAGACTCTTGCCTTTCTGAGGAAATCATCATGAGCTTAACTCCACACCGCCCATTCTAGCCAGATTTTGTTGGGGTTAGTGGTGGCAGCCTCAGCTCAGCGCCAGGAGTTTTCAATGCGAACTCTTCCACTTTTGATGGCTTGGGATACAACCTACATTCTGTGTTGGGAAACACTTGTGTTTTCTGAGAGTAACTTGGCTTATCATGTGAGATTCTGCTTCAGTGGCTGTCCTTCTGCTGATGCAACATGAAGAGAAAGGGTTGGCTGGAAGCACCATAGAACATTCTAGATGTGGTTTTGCTTTGCTAACAGGCTATAGTTTAGGCCCTGGTGAAGGCAGGCAATCTTATAGATGCCTCATGGATACAAATTCTGCAGGAGCAAAGTGCTTGGAAATGTGGGCGTGGAGCTCTGATTTTCTCAGAATGCTGGTAGCCTCTCTAGGTTCGTTTTCTCTCTCTTTTTAAAAAAATATATTTTATCGATTTTTTACAGAGAGGAAGGGAGAGGGATAGTTAGAAATATCATGAGCAAGAAACATCAATCAGCTGTCTCCTGCATACCCCCTACTGCGGATGTACCCGCAACCAAGGTACATGCCCTTGACCGGAATCAAACCTGGGACCCTTCAGTCTGCAGGCTGACGCCCTATCCACTGAGCCAAACCAGTTAGGGCCATTTTTTCTCTTTTTTAAAAAAAGATATATTTTATTGATTTTAAAGAGGACAGGAGAGGAAGAATGATATAAATATCAATGATGAGAGAGAATCACTGACTGGCTGACTCCTGCATGCCCCACACTGGGGACTGAGCCTGCAACCTGGGCATGTGCCTTGACCGGGAATTAAACCATGACCTCTTGGTTCATAGGTCGATGCTCAACTACTGAGCCATACCCGCTGGGCTCATTTTCTCTCTTGGGCCTCACCTCTGTCTTTCTGTTTTATGCACAAATGCTGGGGCCATGTTTGAGCTCCCTAAACCAACTTTCCTGAGGGGCAGGAGGACAGAGCCAGGAATAGTTGGCAAAAGCATTCGTCAGGCATCAAATTCTCTGCTTGTTGGCTTTTCCTATGCTCATTTCCCAGCCCCTGAAAGCCTCTTGGAAACTCAGATGGAAACATACTCTCAGAAACACACACCTCTCATTCTCACTTCCTTTAGGAGCCAATAGGTGGTGGTAACGGGCAGGCGAAGAAGCAGGTGCTCAGGCAGGGGCTATGGCAGGGTTATCCGTGCGATAGAGGTAGCTATGTGAGTTAAGCCAAAGACTGCATCTACAGAAGCACATCAAGTCCACATGCCTGAGATGCAGACACTAGCTTCTCCAAACATTTCCCCAGAATGCTTCATCCCCCTTCCCTAGAGTATCTATCTGTCTTCTAGGTGAACCACACATGCGCGGTAGTCAGGCTGCACCTGAGCGCCCACTGCATGGTATGGAACCTTCAGGGGTTGGTGGTCCTTGCCCTGGCAGGGACTAAATCTCTTCTGAGCGTATGGTCCAAGTTTTTTTTTTTTTTTGGGGGGGGGGGAGGGTGTGTAGGTGGGAGCTACCAATATTCAAAGAACCAAATGGTACAGTCATAGACACAAGTGATCCCCTAAGTAGTGATTGCAAAGGTATTTGAGGAAAATTTGATGAGGCGGGGATTGGTGTGAGGTTGGGCTCCCCAGGCAAGGTTTGGAGTCTGGGGAGAATTTGGAAGAAGGATCCTGATTTTGGTGGGAAGGGGTACTGTGAAATGGGAGAAAAATAGGAGGTCCGGCATGATGGACTTTGATTGGATTCAGCAAGAGGATGAGAAATTTCCAGCCAAAGAAGCTACTCAATGGGATAGTGACTGGAGTTGATGGCGAAAAACACTATATGGTGTTTCCTCCTATGGTATTGCGTGGTGGCCGCCAGGAGAGGCAGCCGTTTCAGTGCTGACAATCTGAACACCACCAGGAAACCAGACTCAGAGGCACTGACAAGGTCTGACTTGTCCCATATGTTCCACCCCACATTCCCATTCTTGAATAAATACTTTTCAGCCTGCCAAAACTTGGTAGACTACAGTCTTTATCAGTAAAGGTGATATGACAAAAAACTGTATCATGGGCCCAGCTGGTATGGCTCAGTGGTTGAGTGTCGACCTATGAACCAGGAAGTCACAGTTCAATTCCCTGTCAGGGCACGTGCCTGGGTTGTGGGCTCGATCCCCAGTGTAGGGCGTGCAGGAGGCAGCCAATCAATGATAGTCTCTCATCATTGATGTTTCTCTCTCTCCCTCCCTCTCCCTTCCTCTCTGAAATCAATAAAAATATGTTAACCAAAACAAAACAAAACTGTATCATGGTTTCTGGGGGGAGGGGTCCTCTTCTACATTGCCCCCCATAACTGTAAGTGTTCTGTAAATGTTTATGGAAAGGGGTCTCTCTTTTCCGCATCCAGCGGGGCTAGAGAGAGAGGTCTGGTTATTTGAGTAGAGGTGGCTGGGGTTTGAGAAACATGAAAGAATGAGACAAGACACAAAAATGGAAGGAAAAAGCTGGGACCGGGTGGGACCGCCATCCTCTTCTGATGGTGAGACAGGGACCCCAGCACCAGAACCGCATATTTAATTTATACTCCCAAATATCAGGAAGTTACATCAGTTCTGGGCAGCCAGGCTGGTGGGCTTGAGGAGCAGCCAGGAACCTGAGGGCATGGCTCCACCTCAGGGCCACTCTCACAGGGCGAGGTGCTTGGTGTCCTTTGGCCATTAAGCCAGGGATTAGGGTCAAAACTGACTTGCCAGTCAGAGGGAAGAGAGTCCTATTCATTCCTGGTGCTTGGCTGGATTTATAATAAATACAACCCACTCCCCGACACCTGGGCAAAGGAGAGTCAATGCTGAGAACATGTCTGCCTTCTTGGCAAGATGTGTATCCAGGGAGTGGCTCTGCCTATCGCCCTGAATTCAGCTGACAATTATTAGATAAATGCCCATGTGCCTTCCCAGGGGCCCTCTACAAATGTTTTCTTTTATGTGGTTTACACAGAATCTCACTGGACCGAAAGGACCAGAGGTATCCTAATTTGGGGAGGAAGATAACTTTTTAAAAAGAACAGTTGTCTTTCCAATATTTTTGAGTACAACTCATGCAAGAAACACATCCCACAATGTGACCCACTATACACATTATATTTACAATTAAAATAAGATTCATAAGACATTTTCATTGTAGGATATCATCTCTTGTTAAAATTGCTAGTAGAGCACATGAACTTGATCTGATGACTCCAACAACTGGGAAAACATCGGTGGGCCTGGAGCGAGTTTTCCTTCTCACAGTGTGCGCCCTTCCTTCTCTCCAGCCCAGGCACCTCGGGCTTGCCTTCTAACACCAGAAGCTCTCACTGCCTCAGGGACCCCGATTAATCTGCTCTTCGTGACAATTTAACTGGGGACTGGGAGCAACTTTATCTTTGTAGCCTCTGTATGAAAGAGCAGCTAAGCAGATTGAAAGAAAAAATTGTAGGACTTAAGGCAAGACCAGGGGCAGAGAACGTGGAAGCACCGATTCGATTTATTCACCAAGAGTTGATGTGACTATCTGTTGAGCATTAATTGTTTTGCTCGCTTCCTTTGGGCAGGTCTTGCCCCTCCCCCCACCTGCATTTTTGAAATCTCAAAGTCAGGGAGCAGGTGGCATGGTGTAAACGAGGCTTATGGTACACATGCCATGACACTTCCGGAGGGAAGTGCCGCTTGCAGGTCCTCCAGCGCCGATGGGCGTTGTCCAGCAAAATGGTTCAAAGCCGCAACTTCAGCTCTTCATATGGAGGTTGGATCCAAGCTCCCCACTTCTGTGTGATCTTGTGCCTCAGTTTCCGCACCTGTGCTTGGGGCAATAGTAACAAAAAGACAAAACAAACAAAAAACCGCACACCAACCAACCAACCAAACAAACAAACTACCTCACAGCGTCATTGAGAAGATCGGGTGAGAAATGAAACTCATTTAGCACAGTGCCCGGGCCAGCTAAGTGTCACCTGCCAGTGTCTGACAGGCCCTGAGGCTTCCTATTGTTGGAAGTGCTAACAAAAACATTTATTTTTTGAAAGAACTTATAAATCTAATCTTTTAATAAATTCTGACAGGCTTTTCCACTAATAGACTGACTTTTTGATCTTATAACATATGCTATTTAAAAAAATCTGCTTGTTAATAATTCAACTTGTGCAGCCAATCCAGAGAAGTTAAATGGATAGAGAAGAACAGTGAGCGCAGGTTAACAAGTTTTAGTTAATATGTCACAATGGAACCATTCAAAATATATTGGTCAGGTTAGTGTGGGGAGATTCCAAATTATTGTCTATTAGTCATCACTTTCTTAAACTACACAGGAATGGACTAGACAAAAAAAAAAAATAGTGCATATAAAAAAACCAATGGAGTTTTTACCCAGATGATATCATATGGGAAGTTTCATTTTAAGATGTTTATGTCAAGCAACATTATCAGGCATAGGATAGATTTTGTTTCTCTACTTGTGGCATTTCTCTCTTGAATAAATGCCTCATTATGACCATGTAAAGGTCAGACATATACAAATGCCCCCAAACTGCCCTGTCCCCGAAAATTGTAAGAGCACTTTTTTTTCCCCCTTTCTCCTCATCTTCCAGTTTCATATTGCTCTTAAAGTTTCTGGCATTAAAACCTGTCATATGATGTTGTCATGTTTTATTCTATCAGCATTTTGGGTGTGTGTTAGCCAAAACAAACAGCCTCTTGTCTACTTTGAACATGCAAAGACAAGCCTTTTGGAGGAGCTTGGGCAAGCGCTGTGCAGGGACTTAAATTTCAGCTTTGTGTGCATGACTGTCGAGGGCTCCCTGTCAGCCCAGGGCAGCTGGGAACAGTGGAAGAAGGTGGGGAGGGTGGGGGTGGGGTAGAGGGAGGAAACAGTCCCAGTCTCCTAAAAACACAGGGAGAGGTGAGGGCCAAGGGAAAGGATGTGAGAAAGTCTTAAAGAAGACTTCCCACAGGCGCCCGGGGCAGGGCCTCTACTTGGGTTACCGGGGAGGACAGGGGTAATTTGCCTCTTGGTCGATGCTCTGCTTAAGCCCACTTGGATTGTTTTTCTGGGGTTCACTGAAGTCGTATCTATATTTATAGGGTGGTAGGAGCTGGGTCTGGATTCTTCGAGGTGTCATCCTTTCTTTCCCCTTTTCCTTCACCTGCCAGAGGGGATCAGTCACTTCCTAAGTGTCTTGCAAGCCTGTCCCTCTGCACTGTTCCTGGCCTGGACTATGACAGTGGCTTGTCTTCGATGCCTCTACTTGTGTCACCTCTCCCACTCATTCCCCCTCCTGAAATCATCATCATCTTTCTAGGCTGAAACTCTGAACACGTCATCGCTACAAGCTCCTCATCCCTCAGGGCTCATCCTTTGCCTTCAGGATAATGTTCCAACTCAGCGTAGCGTGTGAGGCCTTTGATGCCTGACCAGCCCCCGCTCACTTGTCTCAGCCACGCTTCCCTGGCTACAACACACACCCATTCTTCATGAGGCCCTGCGTCAGTTATTCTGTACAGTTATTTCCTCTCCTGAGAATGTACCCTGTAACCTGCCCCATGCCACATTTCATGTTTTCCTGTGACAAAGGGTCCAACTTCATCCTTTTGCATGTGGATATTCAGTTTTTCCAGCGCCATTTGTTGAGAAGATTGTTTTTTCCCTGTTGAATAATCTTGGCACCTTTGCACCCAACACAAATAGCACGAATGTTAACACTTCTCTGACCCCTGCTCACTCTGAGCCAAACATACACATATTGGAGCTGAGGCCTCCATATCTCTCATACAGGCACTTATGTATCGCCACTGTATTACTGGTTTGTATGTTTGACCTCCTAACTGACTGAACTCCTTGAGGGCAGACCCTGACATGTCGTTGTATCCCTGGTGCTCAGACAGGTCCAGTGTATGAAAAGTGCTTAGCAAATGTTTCATTATAGAATATCATTGTTTTTTCATTATTTTATCTCCAACATGGCCTGGTGCAGAGTAGACTCTCCATAAACATTCACTGCATGAACAAATTAGTGAATGAAAGAATGAGTGAACTAGTTACATCACATTTTTATTTTTATTTTTTTAATATATTTTATTGATTTTTTACAGAGAGGAAGGGAGAGAGATAGAGAGTTAGAAACATCGATGAGAGAGAAACATCGATCAGCTGCCTCCTGCACATCTCCCACTGGGGATGTGCCCACAACCCAGGTACATGCCCTTGACCGGAATCGAACCTGGGACCTTTCAGTCCGCAGGCCGACGCTCTATCCACAGAGCCAAACCGGTTTCGGCACATCACATTTTTAGAACTCTATGAATCTCCCTTTGTCCGTTCCAGGGTGATGACCATTGCAAAACATTGCTGAAAGAAATTAAAGAAGACCTAAATAAGTATAAATGAGACATCTTATGTTCATGGACTAAAAGACTTAACATTGTTCGATATCATCCAAAGTGATCTAGAGATTCAGCGCAATGCCTATCAAAGTCCCAATGACATTTTTGCAGAAATGGAAAGACTCATCCTAAAATTCACATGGTATTTCAAGGGATCCAGACTAGCCAAAACAATCTGGAATGAGAAGAACAAAACTGGAGAACTCATACTTCCTGATTTCAAACATTACAAAACTACAGTAATTGAAACAGTACAATATTGGCCTAAGGACAGATATATAAACAAATGAAATAGAATAGAGAGCCCAGAAATAAACCCTCACATCAAATGAGGGTGCCAAGATCATTCCATGGGGAAAACACAACCTTCTCTACAAATGGTGCTGGGAAAACTAAATATCCACATACAAAAGAATGAAGTTGGACCCTTACATAATATTATACACAAAAATTAACTTAAAATGAATCAAAGACCTGAATTTAAGAGACAAAACTGTAAGAATCTTAGAAGAAAACACAGGGGGAAGTTATATGAACTTGGATTTGGTAATGATGTATTTAAAATAACAAAATAAAAAATTATACTTTATCAAAATGAAAAACTTTTGTGCATCAAAAGACACTATCACGTGACACTAGGGAAGATGGCCAAGTAGGAATCACCAGGACTCCATCTCCACCTGGACAACAATTACATTTATAGAAAGTGCCCGGTAACTAATTTGGAATTCTGGAGTCTATTTTAAGGCATGCAGCTTCCAGAGGAAGGCTTGGACAGTAAATCTTAGTTAATTTCAGTCAATTTCAGCTCTTAGCTATTGGCCACCTATGTCATCCTCACTGCAGAAAACAGTGCTCTTATTCCTGGAGCAGATTCTTATGACTTGTGGGAGCCCAGGTGGGCAATAAGGACCTTGTTCTCCAAATATCAGGCATCTGTTTTCTGATATATCTTCTAGGGCAAGGGAGACAAAAAAAAATAAATAAACAAATGGGACCACATCAAACTAAAAGTTTTTGCACAGCAAAGGAAATATAAACAGAACAAAAAGACAATATACTGAATGGTAGAACATATTCACCAATAATACATCTGAGAGGGGATTCATATCCAAAATTTATAAAGAATACATATAACTTAACACCCAAACAACAAACAATCCAATTAAAAAATGGGTGCAGTGCCCTAACTGGTTTGGCTCAGTGGATAGAGTGTCGGCCTGCGGACTGAAGGGTCTCAGGTTTGATTTCAGTCAAGGGCATGTACCTTGGTTGCGGGCACATCCCCAGTAGGAGGTGTGCAGAAAACAGCTGATCGATGTTTCTCTCTCATCGATGTTTCTGACTCTCTATCCCTCTCTCTTCCTCTCTGTAAAAAATCAATAAAATAAATTTAAAAAAAATGGGTGCAGGACCTGACTAGACACTTCTTTAAAGAGGATGTACAGATGGCCAATAGACATATAAAAAGTTGCTCAACATCACTAATCATCACAGAAATGCAAATTAAAATCACAATGACACGTAACCTCATACCTGTTAGAGTGGCTATCCTACCTAATAAAGAGGGAATATGCTAATTGACCCTCACACCGTCACAAAGAGGGCAGTGCCCACAGCCAGTAAGGAAGAAATATGCTAATTGACTGTCCCACCCTCAAAGATGGCGGCGCCCACAGCCAATAAGGAGGGAATATACTAATTGACTGCCATACCCTAAAGATGATGGCACCCACAGCCACAAGATGGCAGTGCCCAGTCCCCTCAGCCTTGCTGTGACACCTGCCTCCAAAATCCCCCAGTCCCCTCAGCACCCCCAGCTGCCCAGGGCTGGCCCAAGGCACAGGCAAGCCTTGAATGGCGGCTGCCCAGCCACCCAGGGCCGCCCAAGGCTCAGGTAACCAGGGCTGGCTGAGGCTTGTGCTGCCAGCAGTGGCAACAGCAGAGGTGTGATGGGGGCATTGCCTTCCCCTGATTGCCAGGTCGCCTCCCACTCCTGAGGGCTCCTGACTGTGAGAGGGGGCAGGCTGGGCTGAGGGACCCCCCCCACTCCAGTGCATGAATTTTCATGCACCGGGCCTCTAGTTGAAAATAACATTGCTTATAAACATAGGGTGCATATATTTTTTTTCTGATTGATGTTTTGTGATTCTTAGGATATATTCCCAGAAGTAGGATTGCTGGGTCAAAAGCCAGTTTTATTTTTAATTTTTTGAGCTTGACTTTTAAAGTTTTAAAGCAGCCCTAGCTGGGAATTAAAGGCATAAATAAATGAATGGGAGTATAACAAACTAAAAAGCTTCTGCACAGCAAAAGAAACCATCAACAAAACAAAAAGGCAACCAACCGAATGGGAAATGATATTTGCAAACAACTCCAACCAGGGGTTGATATCCAAAATACATAAAGAGCTCATAGCACTCAACACCAAACAAACAATCCAATTAAAAAATTACCAGACACTTATCCCAAGAAGACAAACAGCCAGCAGATATATGAAAAGATGTTCAACTTCACTAGCTATTAGGGAAATGCAAATCAAAACTATAATGAGATAATACCTCATACCTGTTAGGATGGCTATAATCAACAAGACAGGTAATAACAAATGTTGGAGAGGTTTTGGAGAAAAATGAAACCTCATTCGCTGCTAGTGGGAATGTAAACGGGTACAGTCTCTATAGAAAACAGTATGGTGGTTCCTCAAAAAAGTAAAATAGTGGTTACCATATGACCCTGCAATCTCTCTTCTGAGTATCTACTCAAAAAACTTGAAAATATTTATTCATAAAGATACATGCATCCCTATGTTCATTGCAGCATTATTCACAAGGGCCAATACATGGAAACAACCAAAGAAGATTGGGTAAAGAAGATGTGGTATATGTATATTGAGAAACAACACTCAGCCATAAGAAAAGATGAGTTACTGCCATTTGTGACAACATAGATAGACCTTCAGAATATTATGCAAAGTGGTGACGAAAATATATGGTGACGAAAAATTATTTGACCTTGGGTGGTGGGCACACAATGCACTACACAGATCTTGTGCCATAGAAATGTACACTTGAAACCTATATTATTAACCAATATCACCCCAATAAGTTTAATTAAAAAATCACAATGAGATACAACTGCCAGAAGCTGGTCCATCCTTGCTGCTTGACACAGTCGCTGCAGGGAAGAAACATCTGCACAGCATATGTTTCAAGGGACCTGGCATATATGGCATACTGTTCTTAATATGTTTGCTCCCCTTCTTAGCGCTATGTGTTTTAACCAAGGTCACCTCTCTGGGAAAGGTTGTTTCCCCAGGTGGGGATTTTTCCCTGGAGTTAGGGAGGGAATAAAACCCCTTAACTAAGTGCCAGGTGGGTAGTTAACTACGAACAATTCCACTTAAGCTACATAACCTTTACTTAGGATAATCTCCTTCAGTTACTTCCTTGTAGCTTAATAGAACAATCGAGTAACCTTGGAATGGAGATAAGAAACACCCTAACCTTTGGAATAGAATGGATAGGATTAAAATCAACTGGTATAAATACAGATGTAACAGAAGAAATAAAGACAAAACCTGGCTAGAGAACTTGGCTAGAGAACCTGGCTAGGCTGCTGATCAACTGAACACTGCCTCCATGCCATTCCTTCTTCGCCGACTCCGTCCACACCTTTGGGAACCCCTGGACCTGCTGGGGATGGACCTCAACATACAACTTCACACTCACTCGGATGGCAATCATTTAGAAAAAGGAAAACAACTGTTGACACAAATGTGCTGTAATTGGAACCCTACTACATGGCTAGTGTGAATGTAAACTGATGCAGTTTGGCATTTCCTCAAAAAGCTAAACATGGAATTACCATTTGACCTAGAAATTCTATTCCTAGAAATGTACTAAAAAAAATTGAAAACAGGGACTCAAATAGAGATGTGTACACCAATGTCCATAGCAGAATTATTCACTGTAGCCAAACAATAGAAACAACCCATTTGAGTCCAACAGGTGAATGAATAAAGAAAGTATTGTATATTCAGACAATGGAATATTATTTTCCCATAAAAAGAATGAAATTCTGACATTTGCTACAAGATGGTTGAACCTTAAAAATGTTATGCAAAGTGAAATAAGCCAGACACAAGGACAAAGGTAATTCTTTGGATATGAGGTATCTAAAATAGGCAAATTCTTAGAGAAATATAGTAGATGAGAGGTTATCAGGGGCTGAGGGAAGGAGGGAATGAGGAATTGTTGTTTACTGGGTACAGGGTTTATGTTTGGGGTGATGAAAAGTTTTGGAAATGGACAGTGGTGATGATTATACAACATTGTAACTATAATTAGTGTTATTGAATTGTACACTGAAATAAATGATTAAAATGGAATTTTTTATTTTATTTATGTTTTGTTACAATTAAAAACTAGTAAAAACACACCTCCCTTTTACAGAAAAAAATAAATTATAAAAAATCTAGAAAAAATAAAGGCAAATATTTGTCTGATCTCGGAATAGGAAAGGTCATTGAAAAGATAAATTCAATAAGAGATTCATAAAAAACACTAGGTTATCTAAATATAAATTAGGACCTCTTTAATCCCCAAAGGATATATAAGCAAAATGAAAATGCTGATAGGAAGACAAAAATTCTATAACTATTGTAGAAAAGGTTAATCCTTAAACTATTTAAAATTGTGAAAAATTGGCAACAGGTTGAATAACGGGGGAATGCTTTGGAAAACTGCAATGCATCATGATCAGGAATTAAAAGCTGGAAATAAAATTAGATACCATGTCAGACCACAATGAACTGCAAAGGTGTGCATAGAAATACACCAGCATGTTCACAGCTGTTGGCTCTTGGTAGAGACACTTTGGCTGTACTTTTTCCTTTCCTACTTTACTTCCAAAATTGTCTCTGATGAACTGTTATTTTTGTAATGAAGAAAATAACTTAACCAATAGTACCGTATGATAAGAAAACGACTTAGAATCGCAGCTGGCTGTGTCTGAAAGGGTAGTATTTATTTTCATCTCCTGGTGGAGAGTAAAGCCAAAGCAATCGTCTTTATAATTAAATTGAAAACATCTGTGGGGGAAATGGAAATAATGATAGGATAAAAGAATATGAAATTTTCTATTTCAAGAAACCTGGTTTCTAGCTTTTCTAGACTCGTGCAGGCAACAGTTATTACTATTATTGTTGTAGACTCAGTTGTTTAGTCTCAAAATGTGTGATCTTATTTGCTTGTGTTCCATATTCAGGCAATAAATATTTTGAGGCCCTACTATGTGTCTTGGACTGTCCACAGAGGGCAAAAAGGAAGTTTATTAATAAGCAGTTCCTATTCATTGAGCGCTAGCAGGCATGCTGAGGTGTTACAACTCTACCAAGTGGGCACCGCGGAGCCCCTCTTTACAAAGCAGGTAACTAACGGCCAGAGAGGGACTTATTTCAGGTCCTGTAACTGCAGAGCCGTGGTCTTGATCTTTACCCATGCAGTCTTTCAGATTGCGTTATGCCGTCTTGTTTCCAAAGTAGCACCTCGTGATGGCATTCCATGTGGGGAAATAGATGCCTCACTCGGTGACTGATCTTGCGGTGGATTATGTCCCAGACTTGGCCGTGCTTTCACCCCGGGTATGCGTGTTAACGCCAATGCCCCTCCCACCTCCACAGTACAAATATGCCAGCTCCACAAAACACCTAGAGGCCCAAGACAGAACAGGCAGCTTTTCTCCGAAGCACGCTGGCCTGACAGCTTTGCTAGGGTGTCCAGATCCTATCTAGGTCTTGAACCGCTCCCGAGGGAGGGACGCTGACAGAAAGGTGTGGAGGGATAGGGATGACATAGTTGTCAGCGATCAGCCTGGGGCGGGCGAGGTCTGCTGGCGGTCCAGTTTCTGTGGGATAAAGAGACACGCGCCTTGGTGGATGTGCATACAAAGCAACCAACAGGCCCAGCCTTTCCAGCTTGGCATCAGCTTCACTGGATTGCAGATGACTATTAAAATATTTTGGAGAAACTCAAACAACTCAGCCCTCAGGTGCCTCATCTTGTAAGATCTGCCTGATCCTAAGGTTCCTCCCAGCTCAGAGGCTTCATGATCTTGTTTGCATAAAACTTGGAAAAACATTTATAATTTAATGTTAAGTGAAAGCCAAGGATATAAAACTGTATTCCCAGGATGGTCCTAAATAGATGTAAAAATAAATTATTTTTACATAGGAAAAGGGCTGGAAGAGAATTCTTAAAAATATTTACAGCTTGTGATCTTAGGAGATGTAATTTTTTATCTCATTTCCCCCATGGGCCTGTATGAAGGAGAGATTGTGTAATTATGAACATTCCCAACAGCAGAATCTTAGAGTAGAAAGTGCTGATAAACCATAAAGGATGGCTTCTGACGCAGTGTGCGAGGGAAGGCCATAGCCAGTGTGGGCACTCACGGCCTCCAGGTGTATTGGACCCCCGAGAAGGTGTGCTCTGGGCGGGCAATCAGGATCTCCAGCAACAGTAAATCTCTAGTTCATATCAAATGTAATTGAGTAAGAAAGAGACATATTTGTATTAATCGTAGGGAAATGTCCAATAGATATTTATTACCATAACGAAGTTGCAAAACAGCCTGCATAATATTACCGTTTATGTAAAAATTGTGCTAGTGTATGCTTGGAAAAAATACCTAGAAAAAAATATAGATCCAAGAGTGATCGTCTTTCACTTTCATTTCTCAAATGCTTGATTCCTTAATGCATTATTTCCTAATCAGAAAAAGTACATGAAATTAATATTTATTATTTATGCTTTTCCTGTACTTGCCCAATGTTGCTGCTATAGCACCTTCCATGCGCAAGACACTGTATTAAGAGTTATACCTGTATTATTTCATTTTCACAGGAAAGGTAGGTAAATGGTAATCATTTTTTAAATGAGGAAAAAAAACAAGGGTGCACATATTCTTTCTGATTGGTGCTTTGGGTTTCTTAGGATATATTCCCAGAAGTGAGATCACTGGGTCAAATGGAAGTTCCATTTTTAATTTTTCAAGGAAACTCCATACTGTTTTCCATAGTGGCTGCACCAGTCCGCATTCCCACTAACAATGTTCCTACTCACAGGGTTCCTTTTCCTCCACAACTTCGCCAGCACTTGTCATTTGTTGATTTGTTAATGGTAGCCATCCTGGCAGATGTGATACCTCACTGTAGTATTAATTGGCATCTCAGCACTATTTACAAGCTAAGATCTGGAAACAGCCCAAGTGCCCACCAGGAGATGAGTGGATAAAAAAGCTGTGGTACATTTACATAACGGATACTATGCAGCTGTGAAAAAGGAGACAACAGGGAGGGATCTGGAGAGCATTATGCTAAGCGAATAAACCAGTCAGAGAAAGACAAGTATCACATAATCTCACTCATATGTGGAATCTAATGAGCAACATAAACTGATGAACAAAATAGACCCAGACACATAGAAGCAGGGAACAGACTGATGAATCTCCGAGGGAGGGGGGTGGGAGTGTGAAGAGATTAACCAAAGAATTTATTTGCATATATGCATAACCTATGGATACAGGCTGGGGAAGGGGTGAGGGCAGGGAGGAGGGGGTCAATAGGGGAAAAAAGAGGACATCTGTAATACTTTCAACAATAAAGGTAAATAAAAAAGAAAGGCAATAAATAAATAAATAATAAATAAATAAATAAATAAAAGAGGGAGAAAGAAAAATAAAATAAAATGAGGGAAATGAATCTTTCAGGTTACATAAAGTTCCTAAGTTTTATCCATGTATTCACCTGACACTCATTCTTTCATTCAGTTTTCTGACCCAGAATCCTGGAAAGGATGTGTTGGATATTTTGAAGGCAGGGGCCTTATCCCCTTTCCCTGCTCTGAGTGCTGAATGGAGACGGTCTCGCAGGGTGGCTCGGTGGCTCCGTGAGTGTAGAGACAAATGGTGAAGCAGTAGAAAGCAGAGGTGGCCAGACAGATGATCAGAGTTAGTACTCCTAGTTCCCTTGCAGTGTCTGTGTGTCACGGAAGGAGCCACAAGTCCTCACGTGCCCATGAGGGGGCGGGCATGGCAGTTATTCCAGTTACCTGTTGCAGCTCTTAAAACCACCTCAAAGCTTAGTGGTATAAAGCAACAACCATTTTATTATGCCCAAGGATTCTGAGGGTCAGGAGTTCAGAAAAGGCCCTGTGGGGATGGCTTAGCACTATTCTATGATGTCTGAGGTCTCGGCTAGGAATATTCACATTTCTGAGGCTGGAATCATCTCCAGGCATCTGTACTCTCATGCCTGGTGCCTGGGCTGGAATGCTGAGAGATGGGACCTGTTGTCTGGAGCACCCACATCGGAACTCTCCATGTGCCCTGGGCTTCCTCACAACATGGCTGTCTCGGGGCAGTTGACTTATAACATGGCAGCTCATGTTTTAACACGGAGTATTCCAGGATAACTGGGTGGGAGCTTTGACAGTCTTTTATAGGGTGTCCCAAAATTCACGCAAGAAGTAATTTTGATAGAAAACACAGGTTTATAATTAAAAATTGTAAATTTTTTATTGATTCATAAAGTATACAGTATAGGGTTATGTATGGAATAGCACACCAGATAAATGGCCTCCACGGCTTTGCTGGCACATACGCAAAGCCATGGTCTTCATTGTCCCTGCTCCTGGGCCATAATTGGTACTTGGTAATGCTTATCAAATTGAAGGGATTGAAATCAAAGGGCAACAGATATTAGAATCTGATTCAATAAACCAAGCAAAATAAGGCTTTTATTTTTGTTGTCGTTGTTGTTAATGCTCACGCAAAATTCAAATCTTGCGTGAATTTTGGGACACCCTATATAACCTAGCCCCAGGAGCCACATAACCACACTTCAGCCATAATCTAGTGGTCAAAGTAGCCACACATCTGCCCAGATTCAAGGAAGAAGAATAGAGACACCCCGTTTCAAAGGAAAGAGTGTCAAAGAATGTGCAGCTATGTTTTAAAACCATTACAACAATGTAGATAAGAGTGTGGCTGGGGCATTTATACCATGGCAAGTGGGAAATGCTAGTAACTGAGAGCTGCAGGGCACATTTCCAGGCTAAGTACCAGATAGGAGCCAGGGGACTCACAGTGACAGCACAAGTCAGGGTGGCATGAGTCAATAAGAAGAGACCACCTGACCTTAGCGAGCCAGGGGAAGCCCTTGAGTTCTCTGGGTGTAGAGGCCAGCAGAGGACCCCAGCAAGGCTCATACAGATGGATTCTACAAGCTGCATCTCAGCCAAACCAATTGGCCCACGTGTGGACCAGACCACTGTCCCTCAGCCACACTATATAAAGACTAGTGGCCTGGTGCACAGATTTGTGCACATCGAAAGGAAAATAATTAGAGGAATATCTTAATATTGCTATCTGTTGTTTCTCTGTAATGGATGCTGGTCGCTGTCTGTGGGGCGATTGGCGGGGTGATCAGCAGGGCGATCCTGTTTTCGTTGGGGCCCAATGGGGCCGGCAGCACCCCCACTGCAGCTGCTGCCAGTGCCATGTTGCAGACACCTATCATGTTCCGCACCACCACCAGTGGTCAGTGCACATCATAGCAAGCAGTTGGACTCCTTGTTAAACTCCCAGTTGAGGGTACAATTTGCATATTAGGCTTTTATTATATAGGAAGGGCAGGAGTTGAGAGGGACCTACCTAACAAAGTCAGGTAGCATCTCAGGAAAGAGGAAGGGAAGTGGAAAGGGAGATCAAGCTTGGACACTACTAAATATTTCGCTGTAAAGGCTTTTTTAAAAATAGAAAGTGATTAATTAAACCAAAGGAGGCTGAAATGCTGTAAGTTACCAATCTTATGTCTCCCCACTGGGGTGGAGGCAGGGCTCTGGAAATGAATGGGATAAGTTCTAGGAAATAAAGAAGCTACATTATTCTTGCACATCTGACTGGAGTGAATATGGAACCCTAACAAACCAGCAAAGGACACTTCCACTTGTTATTATCTTTCAAGTTCATATTCATTTTTTAAAATCCACACCAAGAATGTTTCCATTGATTTTTAGAGAAAGTGGAAAGGAGGAAGGACAGAGAGAGAGAGAAACATCGATGTGAGAGAGACACATCATTGATTGGCTGCCTCCCGCCCTCACCCTGACCCGGGCCAGGGATCAAGATTGCAACCTGGGTATGGGCACTTGACCAGGAATCCTCGACCCTTCAGTCCTTAGGTCAATGCTCTAACCACTGAGCACCGGCTAGGGCTAGTTCATATTCAAGATTACCTCCTAAGGTCTCTTTATTATGCTAGAAACTTCATAAGAGCAGATGTAGTGGTTTTAAACATGCCCACAGGTTAGTAACACTCTCCATGGAGAGGCAGGGACTATGCCTTCTACCCTGGAATCTAGGTGGGCTTGTGGTCACTTGTAGTCTACAGACTGTGTTGGAAGTGATGCCATGGGACTTCTAAGATGAGGCCATGACAGGCCAGGTAGCTTCCAACTTGTAAACTAGAACAGCTGAGTCTTGAGCCCTGTGTAGGAATTCCGAATCCTCCTGAGGCCACCACGCTGTGCCATAGAGAGGCCTTTGGTGGGCATTCCTGTCAGCCAGCTCATGCTTGGAGTCAGTCATCCTAGCCCGGGCACCGCATGTGGGAGTGAAGACGCCTCCAAAGAATAGCACCCATTCAAGTCTTCCCAGCTGAGGCCTCAGACTTGGAGGGGCAGGCACAGCCACCTTCTCTTCGCCCTGTCCAAATTCCTGGCACAGAAATTCTAAGCAGAATCAAATGGATATTGTTTCATGCTCCTAATTTTTTAAAAATATATATTTTTATTGATTTCAGAGAGAGAGAGAGATAGAAATAACAGTGATGAGAGAGAATCACTGGTTGGCTGCCTCCCGCATGCCCCAACCTGGGGATCGAGACTGCAACCCAGGCATGTGCTCAGTGAGAATGTCTTCAAATGCCAGACATTTAGAAGAAAGAGACATGGTACTGGGAACCTGTTTGAGGCAGCCCCTTCGCCTTGGCGAGTCCAGAGCTCAGACACCCCAGCCCCCAGCCCCCAGCCCCCAGCCCCCAGCTCCCCCTACATCATTCCTCAGCTTGGAGAAGGTCTCAGTGGGCACAGGACCTGGGGAGACTTGGGTAGTCAGTTGGAGAATGCAATTGGGATTATGGGAAGGAGCGAGGCATAGGAAGACTGAGCCCAGGAGACAGTGGGAGTCCTGGGCCACTGGCCCCACAGAGCGATGGTGGGTGAGCTGGATTGAGTCTTGTGGCAGCATGATAGGAGCTGTGGGAAGCAGGCCTGGCAGGTGGATGGGAACAGGGGGACTGGGCTGCAGAGAGCGACAGGATGGGAACGTGGGGGCCCAAGCTGGGGCCATGAGAGGCCCACTCCAGCGCCATCAGCAGTTCCACAGACACAGGTGGTGAGCATTCTCCTCCCCCAAGAACGATTTTCCTGGAATTCTTTTTGAAACTCCAGTGAGATTTGAGATTCCAGCGTCCAGAGAAATGTGATAAGCAATGAGCACCACTTCTCCCTCATCTCCGAAGCTGGGGCAGGGGTGCAATGCTTCTGTTTACGGGGGATCTGCCTTTCATTCAAAGCCAGCACAAATCACCCCTTGCCTAAGAGGCAGCCTCCTCATTTCAGCTGCTGGGCAGGGAGAAGAGGGGGCCCTGGTTGGGAACAGGTGCTTCTCAACATTCTTGAGCCCCTACTTTGTCAACTTGGCCTCTATGCCAGGTGAGTGGGCACGTGTGGCCTGTTCAACCTTCTTAAAGGGAATCTCTGTACAATCGACTTCCTGCGTGCCCTGGAGCAAAAGCTTTTGGGATTTTCTTCACTAGCCCTCTCTAGGGAAAATTTTTCATTAAAAAGTTTCAAGAAGTCAGATGCAAACCCTCCCCTCCCCACCCTGCCCAGGACCTTTTCAGTGTTATTTTTAAGTGCCTGAAAAGAATCATATGTATAAAAATAGATTTCCAGACAGTAATAATGAAGATAATATTAAGGTTTGCCCTAGCCAGTTTGGTTCAGTGGATAGAGCACTGGCCTGTGGACTGAAGGGTCCCAGGTTTGATTCTGGTCTAGGGCACATGCCCCAGTTGTAGGCTCCATCCCCAGTAGGAGGCATGTAGGAGGCAGCCAGTCAATGATTCTCTCTCATCATTGATGTTTCTATCTCTCTCTCCTTTCCTCTCTGAAATCAATAAAAATATATTTTAAAAAATAATAGTTAAGGTTTATTTACTGCCTACCATGTGCTTAAGTCCTTAGCTAATCCTTATAATGCCCTTATGAGGTGGATGCTAGTATAATCCACTTTACATAGGAGAAAACTGAGGCACAGAGAGGTTAACCATTTTGCCCAAGGTCACACAGCAGCAAGTGGCAGAGCAAGATTTGAGCTCAGATAAAACTTACGAATTGTACACATTAAATACACGAGATCTTTTTGTATATTAATTATACCTTAATAAAACTGAGAAAAAAATTCATTTGGCTGGTGTGGCTCAGTGGTTGAGTGTTGACCCATGAACCAGGAAGTCATAGGTTTGGTTCCTGGTCAGGGCACATGCCTGGGTTATGGGCTCACTCCCTAGTAGGGGGCATGCAGGAGGCAGCCGATCAATGATGTTTCTCTCTCATGGATGTTTCTATCTCTCTCCCTCTCTCTCTAAAATCAATAAGAACATTAAAAGAAAAGAATATCGATATCCTCTTTGGTAGTTCGTAAAAATGTGACTGTGTCCAAATTATTTTTGTATCCTATGAGAGCCTATGAGAATTATCCCTCCTCACCTGTTGAGGGTGTGAGACCAACTGTTTTTATCACATTTAATCTAATAGTTTTAGTCCCTGCCTGGCCCTCCACATTAAACGTGCCCAGCTATTCCCATAGGAAAAATCAAGAAGAAGTAGAATTGGGATTTGGTTGTTAACTTCATGGAGCTGTGTGTAATTCAAGTGTGAAGAGTGTGATCTCATCACCTCAAGAGTGTTATCTTAGAGACACCTGAGTTTGGTCTCAAAGAAATTAACATTTACCATTGAGCAACATGCCTCTGAGGCTTTAGAAACTGCAGGGAAACAAAGACATTTATTGGTGGCTGTGATGGCAAAATTTGTTTACCAGTACATGACCTTTGTTAATGAAGGCCCCAAGTAGCCCTCACAGGACATGTGGTAGGGAATCTATTCATGTCATTTGCTTGCAACACTGCCCTTAATTTTCACTCTGAGAAATGGGATGTTAAGAAGCAACTTCTAATCACAAACTGACATACATACATTGTTAAAAAGTGTAATGGTAAACAAGTCAATTCTTTTTTTTTTTTAAATATATATTTTATTGATTTTTTACAGAGAGGAAGGGAGAGAGATAGAGAATTAGAAACATCAATGAGAGAGAAACATCGATCAGCCGCCTCCTGCACATCCCCCACCGGGGATGTGCCCGAAACCCAGGTACATGCCCTTGATCGGAATCGAACCTGGGACCTTTCAGTCCGCAGGCCGACGCTCTATCCACTGAGCCAAACCGGTTTCGGCAACAAGTCAATTCTTACTGTAATATTTAGAAATAACCTTTTTACCATTTTAAGAAAAATGAAATTGAATTAAACATATTTTAATAACTTACTAGGAATATCAGTAAATATTCTGTAATTTACCCCTTTTTTCTTTTAAAAAATATATTTTATTGGTTTTTTATAGAGAGGAAGGGAGAGGGATAGAGAGTAAGGAACATCGATGAGAGAGAAACATTGATCAGCTGCCTCCTGCACACCTCCTACTGGGGATGTGCCTGCAACCAAGGTATATACCCTTGACCGGAATCGAACCTGGGACCTTTCAGTCCGCAGGCTGACGCTCTATCTACTGAGCCAAACCAGTTAGGGCACCCCTATTTTCTTAAATAAAAATTTCAAGCATATAGAATAGTTGAAATAATTTTCAGAGAGTGAATACCTGTATATCTACCATCTACACCTTTTCCTATATTTGTATTATTAGATATCTGCTCATCTCTCCATCCATCAATCTTTCTTTTTACTATTCTAAGTAAGTTGCAGACACAAGTACACTCCACTCCTAAACACTTCAGCATGCATTTAATGAACTGGAGCTCAATATTTGTTTACGGTCCTTTGAGAAATATTTAAATATAATGAGGTGCACAAAGAACCATTCAAGGAATTTGATAAATTCATACACCCGTGTAATATAAACCCTTATCAAGGTGTAGCCTATTACCATCAACCTACAAAGTTCTCTCAGGCATCTTCTGGGTTAATCCCCACCCCACGCCCCTAAGCCAGCACTGTTCTAATTTTTTTGCCACATATTAATGCTCTGACATTTTTATTGGTTGCATACTATTCCACTGTATGGACATACCACAGTTTAAACAATTTTGTATAGTTAGACACTTAGGTTGTTACCATTCTTTCCTGCTATGAACTATGCTATATGGACATTCTTGTACTAAACCTACTGGTCACCTATTCTGGGAATCAAGTAAAGTCATTATAAGAGAACTAGAGGCCCAGTACACGAAATTCGTGCATGGGTGCGGTTCCTAGGCCTGGCTGGAGATTGAAGCTCAAGCGTCTGGCGTGGAAGGGCAGGTCCCAGCTGACCTCTGGGCCCTGGGCAGCACTTGGGCCCCCAGGCCCCTGCACACCCCCCTCCACCTGAGTCATAGGCTCCAGCCCAGCTCCCTTAGTGCCTGGGAGTCGGGCGGCGACCCCACCCCCTGCTGCCGCTGCTGGTCGCTATCTGCGGGGTGATCAGCAGGGCAATTGGGCCCCCTCCTGGCTCCCTTGGTGCCTGGGAGTCAGGCAGCGCCCCCCCCCCCCACTGCCACCACTGGTTGCCGTCTGCAGGGTGATTAGGGGGGCAATTGGGCCCACTCACACCTACCTTGGCTTGGTGCCACCCACTCACCTGCTCCATCATTCTGCCGTGGTCCCGCTCTCATCAGGGTCCATCAGGGCCGGCAGTGCCTCTATTGCCGTCTGCCGCTGCCAGTGCTGCATTGCCGATGCCAGCCATGTTCCATGCCGCCCCCTGGTGGTTAGCACACATCATAGTGAGTGGTCAAACTCCTGGTCAAGGGGACAATTTGCATTTTAGGCTTTTATTAGATAGGATTCCCTGGGTCGCAGAGGATGCCCATTTTTGAAACCTTCTGACACGTTGGGTAGCTGCTCTTCCACAGGCTGCGCCGTCTATCCTCCCGGCAGCAGTGGTGGAGCCCCTGCCTTGGCTTTGCTCACAGCAGGCTTTGTGACCTGGCTCCATCCAGCTGTTCAGTGAGCACTTATGGCAAATAATTCTCTGAGGCTGAGGATGCCCTGAGGATGATGGGCAGCCCATTCCCCTGGCTTGCAGATGTTTCCAAAATGCACCATCGAACAGGGAAAAGACAAGTGAGGTGGTGCCCTCTAGGACCTGTCCAGACTGCTAACCCTTCTGCATCCATGGCCTTGTTAATTCCGTTTTACAGAGGAGGGTGGAGTTGCTGGGGTGTTAACGATCTGCTCAGGGACAGCTGGGGAGTGAGTGACAGGAGTGAGACAGGGACACTGTGTCCCTCACTAGGACACAGAACATGCAGATGAACAGAAAATGATTTCCAAAGAGGTTTCACCGGTTCCGACCAGTGCTTCTCCCTGCCGCGCCAGCTCTGATTGAGGGCCGCCTTCATTGGAAAGAAATCGTTAGAGGGTCAAGAGCAGCCAAGATGAAGACATTTTTTCACATTTATAATAATTTCTGCTTTTAACCCCCCTGGACATGCTAAGCAACCCACCCACCGAATGCCCCTGGGCTGACCCTCATCTGTCCCCCAGGCGGAGAGCGGGCTGTGCTCATGGGCACCGGCAGCTGCAGTCTTGGCCTCCAGGCTTCCTCTCCTCGGAAGCCACAGAGAAGGGAGTGCAGCGGGTAGAGAGATCCCTTCTCGGCAGCCAGTGGGAGCCGCGCTCATACACACTCGTCTGAGGCCTGGCGCTGAGCAGGGCTTCCCACATGTGATATCTCGGAATGGATCCCAGGCAGCCGGCGGGCTTCTCTGTCTGGTTAGTCCTCCTGTCACTTCCGTCTTCCTGCCGCTTGGATCTACCGCCTGGTTCAGACACTTGGGCTCCCACAACTTCGCCCAAGCCAGACGCCAGGCAACACCCCTGGGAAACTGTCCATGGAGGAGGGCGGGGCCGGCCTGGGCCGAGGGTGTGAAAAGCCGGCCTCTCCCCCGCACAGCGTGCTCTCACCCCCAGGCAGTGACAGCCCCTTGGCCGGCTCCGCTGGCCGGGCTGCCTCTGGCCCCACCAATCCATCACATCTGGAACGCGCAGTGGCTGCAGGCGGCGCAGTCTCTTGGCGCTCCGCTCGCTGGGCTGCTGCATTTGGAAGTGATTTGCGACTCAAGAAGGCTGCGAATCGGGGAAGCTCCGAAGCATTGTTCTCGTCTTTTCTGGCCACCCACTTTCTGAGCCGAGAAAGTGGATCTGGACGAGCTGAGGCGAAGTGAAACTGAGGTCAAGCAAGATGGTAGCCGGCAGGACATGGGTGGCTGGGTGAGGAGGCTTAGTGGGCTGTCAACTGGGACCCCGGGCGGGCCCTCCCCAGCCCCTCACCTACCCTGCTGTCTGCCTGGCCTGGCCTCCATTTTCTGTCTTTTGTGGTTGTTCCTTCCGCATCTCCTGCTGCACAGACATCACCCTGATTTCCCAAGCTGGGCATGGATTTGATTTCCTCTCTGCCTGGAGACCAAGCCGTGTTTCTCTCCCTCCTCTCCCCAGCTCATGCGCCTGTGCAGTGTGACGGCTCCTTACACAACCGGAATCCTCCCCCCTTCTCCTCTCCCCAGCCACTGTCCCCCTTTCTGTTCTTGCTTCTCAAATCCAACCAGATGGTGAACTTCCTCATCATGTATTTCAACTGCACATCACCAACTGCATGTTAAATGGGGATGTTGGAAACGACGTTCCCTAATGATCCAGAAAAAGCCCCATTTTTCACAAAGTTTTTCTCCGCGACTTGCTTTTTACACATGACGATCGTTTTCTATCAAGACCACATTTTTCAATCAATCCTGCTTCCTTCCTGACTCCCGTCTCCCTGCGGTGCTGTCCCCCGTCCACGTTCCGCTGCCCCCTCCCCACCAGCACCTCCCTTCCGTGGGCTGTGCCAACAGTGCAGCAGGAGGAATTTCTGGACGGAGGCCAAATTTGGCTTCAGATCATTTCTCCTCAACACACACTGGCCTCTGAAAACCAGATTCTGTTTGTCATTTGGTTTGCTCTCCCAGCATTGTGTCATTCCGATGGTAATGCTGATGGATTTCAAGCTTGCCGCGTAGAGGAACGCACAAGGTTTTCATAAGCACATTAATCTTAAAAGAAAAACTGTCAGATGCAAACAATAGCCATATGACTGATGTAGTAAAGACACAAACTAACTCTTAACATCCATTGCCAAGGAATATTATCTTACATGGCCTGATGTTGCCTTTAACTCCTTTCAAACACACGTACCTGTGTTGCAGGGTTTCGTGGCACCTACAAAACTCACTTTCCACAACAAAAGGCAGGGGATTAGTGCCTGTCTGCTCAGTTGCTAAGTCTGAATAATAGGCTCAGTCACATGGCCTCGTAAACAAGACCATGATTACAAGAAATATATAATTTCATTAGTTTTCACAAAATGCAATATAAGCAGTTCTTAGGAACACCAAATTGGAAAGTCATTAGGCCCCGAGAAAAGGGACTCTGGTCTCCTCGAAACACTGAAAACTCATTAGCAGATGAGACATGCTGCCCGAGCTCTCTCCCCAGAGGAAGCATTCCTCGTTCACAGACCGACTCTTGGAAGGCATGTTCCCATTTCACTCTGAAGTTAGCAAAATGTGTGGTGTCAATTAAATATCTGATATTGCCCTAAACGTCATTTGGAAGTGAGCCAGGCCACAATCAAAAACGAGCTGGTAGCTTGTTTTAATTTAATGGTGTTGAAGTGTTCCACTGTAATTAAGCATCTGAAAAATAAATAGAAACAGTCATTAGGCTCAGCGATACAAAGCCACCAGACCAAAGAATATAAATTATTTCAGATAGAGGCTCCTGTAGAGCATAATGGGGTTTGTGAGGGGGTTCTCAACAGGGCGTGAGAGATCACCAGGGTTTAGGGCCATTGAGATGAATGAGGGTTAATCTGGAGGTTGAGGCTCTCCCCGGGGGAGCCTGAGTTTGGTAAACATTTCTGGACAAGGTTAGGCTCAGCCCTGGCACTGACTCCATACTATTTCTGCAAGGTCGGCCTGAGTCATAACCTGAGATGGAGACAGCCACGCTGACGGACTCCGTGAGAAGCTGAAGGAGACCCTGAAACCTTTCACACCCCCTGCCATGCCCTCATTTGGCACCAAGGCTCTCCTCTCTGCAGTGACAGATCATGGCTTTTGGAGCTTCTCAGGGATTCAGAGTCCTTGCAGCCTAAGAAGGCAGCAATACTTCCCAACTTCCAACCTAAGAAAGGACAAGTGCGTGCCTTCACTTTCATCTCAATGCCCGTCTTTCATGGAAGGAAAAGATCTGTGGTGTGTTTGGCCAGGCAAGATGACTGCTTATCCTCCAGCTCACTCTCCAGATCTTAGGAAAACATTGTGTATAAACGGACACTTTCTAGGGTTAAAGCACTTTCACAAGACAGTCTTGTATCTCTAGGCCCACAACGAACCCATTGCATTCAGCAGGCAAGGAGCATCTTGTTAAACTCCTTCTACAGATAGGCCAGCGGACACTGACAAATACCAGACTATCCTTGGGACACAGCTGGTCAACGGCTGAGCTGGCATGAGAACTGATGTCTTCTGATTCCAAGTTCAAGGTGTTTTCTAACATGCTTTATTGACTTCTGGTAGTAAACAGAAGGAAACTTATTATGCTACCGTAAATGGTTTTTATTTGCCACCAAGTAGCCTATTTCATAATAAATTGTTATTTTTTAATCTTCACTGGAGGATATGATTTCACTGATAATAGAGGAAGAGGAAGGAGAGAGAGAGAAACATCAGTGTGAGAGAGAAATATTGATCCGTTGTCTCCCATACGCACCCTGACTGGGATCGAATCTGCAACCTGGGTATATGGCCCCACTGAAATCATACTCTTGACCTTTCCGTGTACAGACAATGCTCCAACCAACTGAGCCACACTGGCCAGGTCCGCAGTACATTTTCATTTATCCACACATTTGAATAACAAAGACAATAATGATTTTAGACCTTTTTTTCTAGTGAAACCCTTTGAAAATATGAAGAAGACAAAGGATACTCTCTTAGGAAAATATCCTGAGACAGTCTCACAGTCAATTTTAGAGTCTATGGCCCTGAAGCCCATTGCACGTGGGGCCTCCAGTGAAAAAGTAATGGATGGATAATTGAAATCTTCAAATTTACCCAGATCTTCACTTTACAAGTCACCTTCAAGGGTCTCATCTACCAAATATTTTTGAAACCGGGATTAGCCAATTTCCCAGTTGCCTCTCATTACCTCCTCTCTGAGGGGGTGAAGGGAGGGTGGGAGTTGCTGGTGAGCAGTGAACACATTCCAGGTGGAAAGCTAGAGGGTGTGCAGGAGACATTCAGGGCCTGGATTGCCCACTGGCCAGAAATCAGTTCTGGGAAATTCTGAGTAGGCAGCGTATGAAATCTCAGAGGAGAGTTGAAGGCTCCTGAATTGAGAACAGAGTGTCTATGTCCCAAAGTTTCCACCTCCTGCATAGCATAGGGAACAAATGTGCACTCTGAAGCCAGATGTCAGGTTCAAAACCCGACTCAGCAACTTCCTGGTTTGTGTGGCCAGGAATCGAATCTGCAACCTGGGGATATGCCCCCACTGGGTATATGTCCTTTTTGTGCTTCACTTTCCTCATCCGTGCAATGGGAGTAATTCAATGTTAGTTTAGCCATAAGAGCTGTTGCGAAATTCATGCAAGATAATGTGTACAAATATTTGAAGTAATGACTGGCACAAAAGAAATATCAAGTCAGCTCTGGCTTGGAGGTAGAGATGACACAAGACAACATAGGAGCAATCCTGTCCCCAAACAGGAAGCTTCAGCTTTTATTATCAAGGCCAAGAAGGAGTGTGCCAGTTTGGAGTACCAGAGTGTGACATTAGACACAGTGAGGCAGTGCCACTATCGCTTCAGTAACCAGGCGAGGCCTGACCTTGAGCGGTGTTTGTAGTCCAAGGTGGGGCTAAACATTCAAGTTTGCATTTCCTCCCACTTTAGTTAGTATATGTCCCCAAAATCCGGTCAGGTAAAGCACATTTCATGGACAAAGGGCCTGCTTTCTTTGCAAGCACTGCATTGTCTTTGTCTTAGCCCCTGTTAGTGGTTTGTTTGCTCTGTGTCTGTGGCTGCTGAGATCTCCCAGGATTTCAATGCCATTCCCCTTGCGGGATGGCCCTTGGTTATAACTATATTCACCTTGGAAGCTCAGCAGCAGAAACAGCTTCTATTTTTTTGTATAAATGCCATGTCATCTCTGAGCAGTTTTTAAATGTAAAAGCACTTAATCTTCATTATTTATTTATTTTTTTTCTTAACACAGGAAGCCTTTCAAGTTCAGAGTTTCAATTTTGCTTCCATGACATGAATTGTCAGCATAATGGATGCAGGTTATTTCTAACTGTATCATGCACGGTAACATTGCTGTATCATTCTGCCCTCTCTGTAGAGCAGTAGGCAGAATCTGCTTGTAGTTATCAGGAATAACATAGTGATCTCTTTGCTGTCCGTGATGACCCACAAGAAAATTTTGTGAGCCTAGAGATGAAGGAAACAAATGAAATGGACTAATGTCCCATTCAAGAGGAAAAAACATACCCACATGTAGAGTTGTTTTATGCAAGACCATTATCAATAGTGTGAAGACTTCCCTCCAAAATACCAGGCCATCACCCATCCTCATCTTCCATTATAGCAAAAATTGACTTTGTCATCATCATACCCATAGCATCTGGCAGCTACTATACAAGTTAGGCTTCCTTACAATTTGAAATCTGTTTTACTTTATATAATAACTAGAGGCCTGGTGCACGAATTTGTGCACCAGTGGGGTCCCTGAGCCTGGCCTGTGGGATCAGGCTGAAACCGGCTCTCTGACATCCCCTGAGGGGTCCCAGATTGTGAGAGGGCACAGGCCAGGCCAAGAGACCCACCAGTGTATGATCGGGGCTGGGGAGGGATGTGGGAGGTTGGCAAGCTGGGGAAGGATCGCGAGAGGGCTCCAGGGCGGGTCTGGCCTGTTTCGCTCAGTCCGGACCCCAGCAGCAAGCTCACCTACCAGTCGGAGCATCTTCCCCCTGGTGGTCAGTGCACATCATAGTGAGTGGTTGAGCAGCCTTAGCATATTATTAGCATATTATGCTTTGATTGGTTGAACCGCCAACTGGATGACTGGACACTTAGCATATTATGCTTTTATTATATAGGATATCAATAAGGTTCTATACCAAGAAGACAGATAAAATAGTAAGATCACAAAAAGATACTGAGGTAAACACTCCAATGATGATACCCAATATAATTATCACAGCTGAACATTAACATTTGGAAAAAATCTGATGGGTTACACTAGTACAGTTCTGTGTCTGAAGAAAAAGCAGGCCAGTTCTTTAAGAAAGACTGAGCTGGGGGTCTAGGGAAACTTCTCCCCAAAGATGTCATGAGGAGAACACTGATGGACACATTTTTCAGTGTCTCCATGGTGACTGGGTGATAAAGTCAAGACTAGAAAAGTGTGTTTCATCTTACATGTATAGACTTAGCATCACAATTTAGATTATACATGAGCAGGAACTGTAGATTTAAAATCACAGGTGAGCAGGAAGTTGATATTTAAGAAGAGGAACAGAACATTAGACTCTGGCCATTCTTTGGAGAACCATTTGAGTTAATCATGTTTGGGAACCAAACAATAAAAGTCTTAAGAGCCATTTGAAGTTGACTACATCTGAGTTTTTTATTTTCTTGCAGCTCAGACAGTTAATGGAAGCTGGAGGCACTTGCTACCACCATTTTCCAGGGTCCCTTATGGGAAGGAGACCGGGTGTTGAAAATAGGTCTGACAATGTCTGCAAGGGAAAACTAAGAATGCCAACCCTCACTAAACTACTGTCTCCTTATCAGATTCATGTGAATACCCGACTTACCTAGAGGCAATCCTCAAACTGAGGGATATTAGGTGACCAAGCAATACTTCTGTGCTCATGTGACTCCATGCTGAAGAAATTAAACAAAGGCCTCCTGGGAATGCTATAATTATGGTGCAGTGGAAAGCTGTAGGATCTGGAACAGCTTCTGGCGTAGTAGGCATGAGTCACAAATGTATTGGAATACATCATGGACATTTGCTGGATCTTGTTAAAGCCCAATCCCAGATGCCATTTTATTGGTAAATATTTTAGTATGTATTGCTAAGAGATGAGGATTTAAAAACAAAACCACAACACCATTACAACTGATAATACTTTCTTAATATTTTGTAATATTTTGTCAGTGCTCATATTTCCATGGTTGCTCAATACATTAAGTTTTGCAGTTGATTTGTTTGAGTCAGGATTCAAACAAAGTCAACTCTTTCCATTGGTTGATGTATCTCTTAGGTCTCTTTTATTTATTTAAATCTTATTTTTATGTGTTATATGCTCTCTCTTTTTTTCATTGCCATTTATTTATTGAGTAAATTGAGTCACTAGTTTGTAGAATTTTTCACATTTTGGATTTGGCAAATTACATCCTAAAGAGGTCATTTGGTCCTGGCTGGGTGGCTTACTTGGTTAGAATGTCGTCCTGATGCACCAAGGCGATAATTTAATAACAAACTTTATCTTTTATGTTTTGTAGGTTAGTGATTAGATATAGAGTGTTGATTAGATTCAGGTTCACTCCTTGGGCCTGGGACTTCTTATCCATCATAGGAAGGCATGCAACTTCTGGTTGTTCCTCTTTTTGTGATGTTATGGTTGATCATTTGGGTTCTGAAGTTATCGAACCATGAAAGGCTTAAAGACAATTTTTGAACTATAACGTCTTCCAGGTACAGCTAAGAGACTAGTATCAAAAATAGAAACACAAGGCAAAATGAAACTACAAGTGCAGATAATATTTATTTGAACGCACACAACATAGGCCCTGAGCTACATGCTTAGTATACATGTAAAGTGCTTAGAGCAGTCTCTAGAGCAGCGGTTCTCAACTTGTGGGTCGCGACCCCTTTGGTGGTCGAAGGACCCTTTCACAGGGGTTGCCTAAGACCATCCTGCATATCAGATATTTACATTACGATTCATAACAGTAGCAACATTACAGTTATGAAGTAGCAACGAAAATAATTTTATGGTTGGGTCACAACATGAGGAACTGTATTTAAAGGGCCAGACGGTTGAGAACCACTGCTCTAGAGCATCATAAACTTAAATAATAAACAATATTATTGTTATTTAGTTTGAACCACTTGGCTCTGCTCCCTCCCTAAGGTCTCATGGTAATGCAGGAAAGAGAGGACCCTCTCATCTCATCCCACCTGGGCAGAATGACCTGGTTGGTCAGAATTGTGAAATGGAAACTTCTCTCTGTCTTTGGTGACACTGAGCTAGACAATTTGTGGAAGTGAACAAGTGGGTTTACAATCGATGCTGCAGAGCAGGAGGGAGGAGCACTGGATGTTTTAGATTGGAGTGTGGTCAAAGGGGCATTTTAGAATGAGACATGGGGTGATCATGTATACACAGGGAGAAGCGCCTGGGATGGCAGGACTGGAGACCAAGAGAGCAGGTCACCAAGCTAGGAATTGCCAGGGTTTTCATCTCAAAGCAACAATTTTATGAGTGGTTCCTGTGTCAGGATAGATCCACACCTTACACCATACACTTGGGTTAACTCCTATGGGTCACAGATTAAATGTAAACACAAAACCATGAAAGTACTAGACGGAAGCATGAGAAAATTCTTTATATCATGAAGGAAGGAAAGCCTTTCTACTGTGACACAAAACCCATAGTCCATACAATAAAAAATAAAAAAACAACAACGGAATAACCTGACTCCTAAGAGTCAAGAACTTCTACATGAAAAAAATCACCATAAGCAAAGTCAAAAGACACGTGAGAAACTGGAAATAAGTATTTGCATCTTATATTACAGGTAAAGGGGAAATTTCCCTAACATGAAGATTTCTTAGAAACTGAGAAAAGGGCCAACAACAAGTATAAAAACGGGCAGACATTTCACAGAAAAAGAACCATGAGAGGCCTTAAACATGTGAAAAGGTGTTCAATCTCATTCATACAAAGGAAAATGCAAACTATAACTGCAATAATATTTCGTCTATCCCTTAAGACTGGCTGAAAAAGTTGCTGTGGGGAGTGCAAAATGGTTCAACTCCTGTAGAAAACCATCTGGAAATATTTATCAAAATTAAGAATGCATATACCACTTCTGGACTTTATCCCACAGATGCATACCTGTGTGCCCACCAAATAGCGAAAGATTGAACTCGGCTCAAAGGCTGAATACACTGATACTCAGACAGTGAAACACGATTGTTCTGTGCCATTGAGTCAGCTCTGAAAGAGAGGACCCTCTCACCCCACCTGGGCATGCTCACCTATCCCCTCACATTCCCAGAGACAGAGAAGAAGTGGGTTCTAGAGGAAATTAAGCCCAAAATGAAGCTGAAGTGATTCTGCCCATGGACCCTATCCATCAGTCCCCAGGGAGGTCCTAGCCAGGATGTCCGCCTGCCTTGTTTCCCTCCGGTCCTCCCTCTCATGCATATCCTCACTTGGCTTTCCAATGTCTGCTTCCAGTGCTGCATGTACTGGTGTGGGAAAGGGGGGAGGAGCAGGGAGGAGACCATCCTAAAAGCATAATTCAACTCAGAAGAATTTTCAAAAATGAGGTTCTGTTGTTCTCCAGGGAGAAAAATATTGGAGGCCAGCAGTGGTGGCTTGCATAAATTCTGCCTTAGTGAATACCTAAGGTCATTTTACATTAGCAGAGCAAAATGCCTGCCTGGGTGTCTTTCCCTTTGGCATTCCCAGGTCACAGCTCACTTGGCGTCCTCTTGATTTCTCAGTGCTTCATTCATTTGTCTTGAGAACCATAACAATGATATAATATACTAAAATTGTCATTTATTTGCATAGCAACAATCGTTTAAAGAGCACTCGCTCTGTAGCTGGCACTATACTAAGTGCCTTATCTTCCCGATCTCATTTAATCTTCCTACTGTCCTCAAGGAATGAGTTCTGCTGCGGCCCCATTTTCTAGATGGAAAAATGGGCATCCAGTGGTTAATGACTTGCCCACAGGATCACAATGGTCAGGCCGGGAGTTGTCTTCGGTCTGCACAGCCTGCATTCTGAAGTCAGTGTCCTATCCCCCAGGGCCTGAGCTCATCCATCCCTGGCACCCCCCTAATTCTACAGCTGCCCTTCCAGGCTCATCAGGAATAGCCTAGCCCCCTTTCCTGCTTTCTCTGCCACCACTTTCCTGGGGCCCTGCTCCCTGCCCAAACCAAACTGTTTCCTCTTTCTTTCCCATGACCTTCCCTTCGCTTGTGTTCTTTTCTTTCCCAGAAAGGCCCTTCCTGCCCCTCCTCACCCTCTGGACCTCCACCGATCAAAATGCACTCACACTTGAAGGTCCTCTTAGATGCCAACTTCTCCTTGAAACACCGAGTGTGTGACCCCTTCTGGCTGGGAATTGTGTTTTCGCCTCCGACTTGCTCTGCTTATGGTGTGGCTGAAAGGTTTCCACCGCTGTAGCCCTCCCGACGGCGCCCAGGGTGAATGCCCTGCCTGTCCACAGGCTCCGGAGAGGCAGGGTGACCTTTTTGGACATCTGTTTTATCCTTCAAATGGGCAAAAAATTGTATCCTATGCCATGAAGAACCTATGCTTGTTTCGATATCAAAATAATGTTGTTTTCCAAGATCATTAGGTGAGATGTGATTTCAGGAGGATGTGTCTTCCCGAGTGCAGGGAGCTCCCTCTATCCCCGGAGATGGATACCCGAGTTTAAGAAACAGGTGACCAAGACACAAAGCCCATAAAGGCAACACTGCATCTTGCTCCCAACCCCTGCATGGTAGAACTTTCTTTATATTTGTTCAATGAATTACATGTTGACACACCTCCCAAAGAGTCTAAATATTATTTCTCAGCAGATATAACTTCCCTTGTAACCAAACTATTTGATTAGTTTGCTCCATGAAGCTATGTGTTAGATGTGGTACAAGCCCACCAACACAGTTCGTGTTCCCAAGCTCTAATTTGTGGAGTCCCTAGAAGGTTCTGTTGCATTTCCATTTCAGAAATGTACATATTGGAAACAGAGCCAGACCACATTTTTAACTTGCTACATTTGTACTAGAGCCCTCCCACCTTCATATTTGTTACCTTTCTCTTGGTTCTCAATCCTAAGAGCCCAGATGCTAATCTGAGATGGGCCTGCTGCAGCACACCCAGCCCCTCGTCACCCTCACCCTCAGGTGCTACGAGCGAGCGAAACCGTTTCCCTTCCGGAGGGACCTCCCACCAGCTTAGAGCAGCTCCCTCAGAGGGTGGCAGAGAGGCGGGGGGCTTCCACCCCTGTGTGATTGGATGGCAGTAATTTTATCTCCATGCTTCCACCCTTCATTTTTGGAGCAAGAAAACTGTCCTAACAAACCCACAAAGGAGGTCATGTATGTTATAGGTTTGCAGGAACTCACTCAAGCTCTGGCAATGGAATGGCCCTTCCCAATTGTCCTCCACTGAAGCTTCTGCACCCCCACATCAGCAGCCATTAAATATGGGATGCCCCTGGGAGGGGGGTATCTCCTTGCGCTGTCATCAACGCAGGACAATGGGAAGAGGGCTCAGCTTTGAGCTGTTGGCATCAACACTGCCAGTAGGGGGATGAGTGTCTCAGACCGGGATGGAGGTGTTGGGATAGGGATATGAGCAGCACCCACTATGCTAAGTGCCCAGCCACATAATAAAGAGGCCAGCATATGACTAAAGCACTCTGCCTTCATTAATAAGGTACAAATGACATGCAGCCTTTTAAATAATAGAATATGCTCCTTCACCAAAATCTTGGATGTGAGGCACTTTTGGGAATGGGGGAAAGTTAGACCCAAGAAAGATACGACTTTCGTGGGGGAAATGGTCGGTAGGGGAGTCACACCCCCACTTACTCCCACCAGGGGCCTCCCATCACAGCTGGGCCAGTTCAGGGAGGGGAGACACCCCGAAACCCCAAGCCTGAGCCTTGGTTCATAAAGGATGAGGCTCACTCCCTAAGGGAGCCTCTGGTGCTTTCTGGAGAAGAAAGAACATGTTCAAAAGACAAACAAGGAAGGAAAAGGCTCTACTCAGGACAAAAAGGCAAGGAAGTAAATATGCAAGTAAAAGATCTTCTTATCTCTGACAAAAGAAGAGCTTGCTCTTACAGAAGGGAATGCCAGAACAGGCCCACGGATCCTGTTAGTGCAGGGCCAGCATTTCAAGAAGAATCAACTGCACCACCGTTCTCCCACGGTGATAGGAAAACTCTGGGCTAACGACTGGTGTCCTTCTCAGCTTTCTCAAACGAATGGGAGAGCTGATAGCCGCCACTGGGCACCTCTGCCCCTCACCTCGGTGGGCAGTAGATCCGGTCTCCCATGATTGGCACCTCAGTGTCTTGGACCCAGCCCCAGGCAGTGCCTCAGAACCATTACAGAAAGTGGCAAGCAAACAGCAACTCGGGAAAACACTTTAACTCTCCTTTCTCCTCAGGGTATCATTTTATAAAGCTTGATTTAGAAATATTTTGATTAGCAAACCATCCACTGCATGTCTAACAGATGTTCTATGAAAGAAACAAAAATTAAAATGTCTTAGCATCTTAAAATATGGAAAAGGAATGTAATGAGAATAATGGCTACTGATTAACCACCTCCTGTTTTTAAGCATTGTTTTGAGCATGGTTAGGCCCTTAATCCTTACTCTAACCCTATCTGGTAGGGGAGCCCACAGAGGCACAATAAGATTAGGACTCAATTAAACGGCAGAGCCTGGATTCCAAGCCAAGAAGTTAGAGCTAATAAAAGCCTACACTTGACAACATCGTGCCTTCCAATAGCCAGGCCATTTGCTGAGTTTGAAGTGCATGTGAATTTTTTTGGACCTATAGATACTGAGCCTTCACAAGAATGTGTAGACCCTCCACATGCATGAAACACACATTCTCACTGTGGGTAGTGGCTCTAAGTGTGATCATAAAATTTCCCATCCTTCCATCAGCTTAAATATTAGAGACAGATAAAAGCTCTAAAGACATAGTAAGAATAGAGAGTGGATGAATTAAATGCTCATTCCCTCTGTGATAAAAGGCAGCACCAACACAGCCTAAAACGACAAAAGACCTCAAGCCCAGAGTGGTATTAAACCGCCACCCAACCTCACCGAAAGCTACTTGTTCAATTAAAACTCTGCCCTAAGCCAAGCCCAAGCCAATTCCACGGCCCCTCTTCCAGAGTTACCTATGCCCCAGTTTAAAGAGAAACTAAGATGAAAGTTCCAGATTCGTTCTGCCCAGATCAGTTGGCTGACATTGCAAACACATGTCCTGCACATGCAAAGACCAGTCCTACACAGACCCACTTGGGTTATAGTTTGTGAAGTGTAATCACAGAGCAGAGATTAAACTAAGCACAGCCTCCTCTTAACTGGAGGTGTCATTACAAAAACTGAAATGGACGGCACCTCTGACGCTGCGTCGTTATAGGGGAACACATTTCTCGCCCTTGTCCTGTCAAGAAGCAATCCTCCAAATGCGGAGTATTTCCCAGTTGGACAAATAGTGATTCAGTTATCCACTTTGCCAACATCTCAATACTTAGAAACCCTGTCAAAACTCATTTTCCCCGCATATCCATTTGTAAAGTCCACAGCCCTGTAGCCAGGTTCAGCCTCTGTTATTGCCTTGGGAGGACCCTCTAACCTTTAAGCTTCCCGCTGGTGTCGAGACATGCTGCCTCATTTTAGTTTTTATTGTTATAGTTATTATTAATTTCTCATGTACCTTTAAAGTAGTTTAACACTGATTTAGAACACTATATAAACAGTATAATCTTAGGAAAGTATGTGATTATAAAGATTTTTTTTACAAGATCGATGCAATTTCTAAAATATACATTTTAGGATCTCCTCAATTGGTGCCCATGTAAGATTTTTTTAAAAATCAACAAGCCCGAAAAACCCCACAGGAGTTAATTATTTGTTCTTTTAGTCTTGATAGTCTCTTAGAAACAAAATTTTATAGCTGAAAAGGATCTTCAAAACCTGCACTTTAAAAGTCAAGGACATAAGGCCCTGCAGGAACACACTAACCCTCAGACCTCCTTGGAGCTTGTTTCAAAATAAAATGCAATTCATATTTTGGAATATGCATATGCGTATAAAACAATAAAAATCAAATCAAATAAAGCAGTCTCAATCTTATTGTTTATTACCAACACAAGGCTAGTAAAAATGAAAAGCAGGAGTTTTGTTTTCATTAATTTCTGAGACTTTAAAGAGGATAGGTGAAGCATTTTTCTTTCTTTCTCTCACCTCCTTCTACCCCGTCTCCTACTTACTCCTCCCCACCGGGATACTTGGCATTTTTATCTTTATCACAAGCCACGGATCTGAGGGGAAGGCAATGCCAAGATCTAAAATCAACACCGCCACAGCCAATGTGAAAAACATTTCCTCCTCCAAGGTACCGGCACACAAACAATGTTACCAACAGCAATAATCAAAAAAATGGTAAACCATGTCTAGGATGGAAGCGTGCCTTCTATTACTTTACACGTCTAGAGAGCAGTGTTATTTAATGATGTTGAAAGGCCAGTAACTTCCACCTCCTCAATTATCCTGATTCCCCCATCGAGCACTGTTTTTTTCCAAAAGTTGATCTTCTTTAGCGTAAGTGGCTGAGTCAATGACCATCTCCCCGATGGCCCCGCCCCCAGCTCACTGTGCAGATGGTTCCACTTAACCAGAAGGCGGGATCACCTGTGTGAGGCAGGGGGGACGGAGGAGTCTTGTTTTCAAAGACAGCCAACCAAGGGCAGCAAAGGGAGGCTGAGGAGGCAGCGTGCTCCCTTTCCAGCTGTTTCCGAGAGGGATGAAAATGACAGTGTAAAAATGCACAGGAGAGACGTGGAAGAAATGGATGTAAGTGTGTTTTTGTTTGTCATGTTAAGATGTCCGCAGAAGTGAGGGAGGCCAGTCAGTCCTGCCTGCCTGTATCCCTGAAAATACTTGCAAAGCAAGAAGCATTGCATTACATCATCCCTCCCCTAAATCACAGAGTCTCAAACGTTAATGCACATTAGAATCACCCGGGCAGCTCTTAAAACCCAGTTTTCCAGGCTGCCTCCTGACAAATTCAATCAGAATCCTTGCGGGTGAGGCTCAAGAATCAGGATGCTCTAAAGGTCTAAGCCAGTGGTTCTCAACCTCCTGGCCCTTTAAATACAGTTCCTCACGTTGTGTCCCAACCATAAAATTATTTTCGTTGCTACTTCATAACTGTAATGTTGCTACTGTTATGAATCGTAATGTAAATATCTGATATGCAGGATGGTCTTAGGCGACCCCTGTGAAAGGGTCGTTCGACCACCAAAGGGGTCGCAACCCACAGGTTAAGAACCGCTGCAGCCTCCACCCCCCACACCGCTGCCTGCCCAAGGCCAACGTGCAGCCACCTGGAGAATCAGTGTCTTCCAGAACCTTTTGCAGAAGCAGGACTCGCTGAAGTGGTCTGCCTCCCAAGGCACTGAAACTGAACATTGATCCTAGATGGCTGTGCAGTTGGCTGAGTGCAGCCATGGGGACGGAGGAGCACTCAGTCGGCAGTGGAGATGCGGGTCTTTTCCTGCACACAACCGGCAGACCCTGTCTAATATTTTCCATCCTGGGCAATGAGATCACAAACTCCAAAACCCTAAATCAAAACCGGAGGCATTACGGGTCTTCAATAAAACTCCATAGCTCATACACAAGGGAGAGGGAGGAGAAAATTAAAACCATCACCAAGCTGCGGACATACTATTCACATACATAAGTGTAGCAGGCTGTGGGATACTGCAGCAATTAAAGAGAAAAAGATATCAAGCAACAGTGAGTTCAGAGGGACCAACCAGACTGGCAGTAAAACCTTCCTCAGGAATAAAAATATTGTTCCTGAAGGAAAGTTCATCACAAAAGACACTGGACCTCTGACAAGGAAAACAATTAAAGTGGCATTGCAGAGTGAAATAACATAGAGATACACTATGAAACATTAAATGAATATACAGGAGGTCCTACGTCCAGGAGAATATGCAATTCCAATGGGTTTTAAGCCTTCTGAGCTTACATGGCCTTTATTTCCAAAATAGCAATGTTTACAAATTGTACGCTGGATACAAAAAGTAAAGTCGTTAACATCTAGTTGTGAATGATCATTTTAAGCACGCGAGAAATGTGTAACCGAAGAAGGGGGTCAGCACTCTGGCTTTACAGTCCCTTGGTGGGAGGGGGAGTTTGAAATTAGTCCACCAGCAGGTTTGACTGTTCTTTTGTACCGAATGTATTAATACAACAATCATTCCACAAACCTCCTAACTACCCTGTTTCTAGCACTTGAATTGTGTGTGTGTGTGTGTGTGTGTGTGTGCACGCGCTGAAGATTGGAGAGAACTGTTCTTTAATAAGAAATCAAACAAACCCAGGTACACCAGGACTGGCTGGGCATTGTCTTTAAATCCAGAAAAAGGGGGATACAGGTGCCCTTCAGTTTGCATGTCCTCCATCCAGTCACCAGGCTCTGTGTCCAGGGAGGATGAGAAGTTTCTAAAGCATCCCAGGGCAGCGCACTTCAAGCTGCTTCCAAGGAGGCTTGCTGCTGCGGGTGTCTGACACGCGTCCCTATTTGCAGCAGAGCAAAGTCACGGGGGCCTCCTGCAGGCAGCAGCACCTCCTCCACTGTTGTCTTCGCAAAGCATCTTGTAAGGTAGCCCCCCCCAACCCCTGCTCCCTTAAAAAATGCCACTTCTATCCCTTGTATCTGGGTGGCTACGCCTAGATCTCTCCTTTTCCAATGACCAAGCCCCTGTACAGGAGGTATGACACCCTGGACATCTTTAAATTTCCCAAATATTTCCGTTTTAATATTGCTGTTTAGACTCTTAGCTACTGTCGCATAAACATTTTCGAGAGCTCATTGTAAAGGGGGTGCATTTTGACCAGTGCCCAAAGCCCTTTGCAGGCTTTTATATTGATGCGTTGAAACGACATAGATCTACCTAGACAGTATAGGTCACTTAATATAAGGGGAAATTTGCCATGCGCGTTGCCAGGGACAGGAGGGAGACATAAGAGCAAGAAAGGAAACCCTGACTTTGCACTCGTGAGAATATACTCCTGAGAATGACAAGGACACGCGTCTTTTAGAAGACTTCACGAAACCATCCCTACAAAAATGGCACTAGCTTTGTGTAGTCTATTTTTACCGCCCAAACGCCGCATTAAAACTGTTCTACTCCAAAAGAAATGTAAATGTAGTCAGACGCCTGCATCGCAGGATAGAAAGCACCTTGGATCTTTGTTTGCGATGCGCAATTTCCCCGTTTATTTCTAGTGGGGGCTTCTCCGAAAACCCCTTTTCTAATTTTTTTCCTGTGCCTAGTCTAAACGAACTCCGGGAACTGTTCTGTTATTCACTCAAAGATATTCATCTAGCCTTGCTTATCCATTTCATTTTAGGAAAACGAAAAACAAGGTCTTTTGCTTCTCTTCCTTTGCATTTCAAGGACATTCTCCGCGGGCGGCCAGCAGCCGGAGTGGTCGGGAATCGCCGCGCCAAGGCAGACCGGATCCGCTTGGGACAACGCACAGTCCCAGGCCAGCAAACGAAACGCGAGGCGCGGCAAAGATCAGCGAGCCCCCCGCGGTCACAAGCGGTCTGGGAGCCGAGGGCGCTAGTTCCCGGTCCTGGGGTCTGGGAAGCATGCGGGTCCCAATCTGCAGCGGCAGGTGCAGGGGGCAAAGACCCACCTCCCTTCTCCGCGAGGCCGCTCGTCCGGGAGGAAGCGCTAGCCGGCCGCCCGCCCGCAGGGGGCCCAAATCAGCCCCGAGTCCACCTTTTTCCTCCTCCCCGCCCCCCTCTCCCCTGCAGTCACTCCGGGTGGGGTTTCGTGACTGCGTCTCCCATCCCGCTGGTCAGCGAGCTAATTCTCCGTTCCAGCGCTCCCAGAGGGCTCGCAGTTCCCTGCTCTGGGTCAGCTCCTCCAACAATTTGTCCCCTTGCAGCTAGCCACCTCTTATTACTCTCTTTACGCGGGATCTTGTTTGCAAAACTGTGGGTGTGGGGAGGGGCACAATGTAACCTGGTGCATAAAGTGCGTTTGTAGCCCGCGCTGCTTTTTTTAAAAAGTAAAATTGAAAATAAAACGAAGAGATTCGGTTTACCTTTGTTTTCCAACCACAAGACTCACCGCACAGTGCTCTTAAAATCGGAACAAAAGCGCTCGGCCTGAGCTGAGCCAGGTCGCAGACTGGAACGTGGAGGGGCCCTCAGGCCCCAGGCGCGGCTGTTTGGGGGAACCCAGGATCCCGACCTTGCTCTCCAGGCGGGAGGCAGGGGGCACCGGCGTTGGTCGGCAGTCCGGCCCAGGCGAAGCCCGGGTCCCTCCGGGGACGCCAGCGGCCCGTGTTTCCTCCTTCTCGGTGGCTGAACCAAAAGGCGCCGAGCCCGCGGTGGCTCTTTCCGCCCTGCGGGACTTGAGAGGGACTTTCATTTGCTGGTTTAGGTTCCTCCTGAAGACCTTGAAACGCACGGGCACCCCGAACACCCTGGCCTATCGCGACGGGCGCGTTTTATGGGCACCCAGATAATTCCCCGAAACTGTGCCTCCAAGAATCACAGAGACGCAGGAGAGGTGAAGCGGGGGCGACTGTCGCTCCAGGGACGACCTTGTCACTGAAACTCTCACAGCCTTTACGTTCAAGTTCTGGGCTCAGGTGGCAAGTATTCACCCGAGACCCCTCTAGCCGCCGCTTGCCCAGTCCCTAGGAGGGCAGGCACCCTCTTCCTGCCTCCTTTTGGACTCACGCTTTTGGCACGGACCTTGCCTCTCCTTGCTCTGCCTTGGGAAACCTGGGTCCGTTCCCGAGGCCCCTCGGGGCCCCTGACATCCGTCCTCCGCCTCTCTGGGCGTCCAGCCCCCGCTAGACGCGTCACGTCCCCGGTGCCCGCGCGCGCCCTGAGCCTTGTGTCCCACTGGGAGCCGCTCTGCATCTGGTTCCACGCTGCGCCCAGGGCGCTCAAAACAAGGGAGCCCACCCCAGCCAAACCCACACTGACACGGAACCCGCGAGCTTTATACCTCCGCGCGCTCAGCGCCGGCCGCGTCGCCGCTTCCCGGTCGGGGAGAGGGCCAAGCTGCCTCCCCCGGAGGTAGGAGAGACGTTTGCTTTCCTTCGGCAACCCCACCTTTGGGCCGCTTCTCCCCTAACCCAGCCGGCCTCGGGAAGCTGCGGAGCCGGTCCGCGGGCCGACAGGGGGCGACAAACCGTAAGCTTTTCCGGAGGCTGGCGGTGAGCGGGGTGCTGGGAGTGCTGCGGCGTCCCCCACCTGGCTGCTGGCTGCTGGAGAGATGGGGAGTGGGAGGACGGTAGGATGGGAGTCAGGGCGGACGGGCTCTGGAGCCCCAGAGAGCCGCCAGGCGGTTTCCCAACCGTCTACCCCAGGGCCGCACGGCCTTCACCGAGCGCAGTGGGGAGGTGATGCCGTTCTAGACAGCACCTCTTTGCCAGCGCCTGGCGCTCCACTGGCCGAGGTGGGACGATGAGGGCGAACCAGCTCTAACCGAAGTACCGCCAGCTTTATTATCTTTTTTCTGAGCGTGCCTGTTTACTCCTCGCCTTCAGGGGAAAGAAATGACCTTAGCTGTTTCACCACATCTCGGATGCACTGGGTTATGGACACTGCGGTTTCCAGCTCTAGGAATCAACCTTTTTGGTTTTTGGGGCCCGACTTGAAATTCAGGTAACAAAAGTTTAGATCAGGGACAAACAGGATCCAAAGAATCTAGACAGGCCCTAACCGGTTTGGCTCAGTGGATAGAGCGTTGGTCTTCGGACTGAAGGGTCCCAGGTTCGATTCCGGTCAAGGGCGTGTACCTTGGTCGCGGGCACATCCCCAGTAGGGGGTGTGCAGGAGGCAGCTGATCGATGTTTCTCTCCATCTATGTTTCTAACGCTCTATCCCTCTCCCTTCCTCTCTGTAAAAAATCAATAAAGCATATTTTAAAAAAAGAATCTAGACAGAACTGAGCAGAGCGCCTCCCTCCGCACGCAGCCTCGGAGAGCCCCGCGGCTGGTGCGTGCAGCCCGCTGCTCTGCTTCTTTGCAGAGCCCCTGCCTCGGGTTTGCAAACCGTAATTCAAACCGCCCCTTTACCCTGTTCCCATCCCGACCTTGCCCCACCCTTCGCCAGAGCACTGACTGTCCTCTTCCGCGTCCCCGCGGCCTCCCAGAGGCGGCACTATGTTTTTCCGTGAGGCAGAAGGGGCTCTTTTAAACTTGGATTTTCTTTCCAAGGATAACTCTCGCCTGTGGCCCAAGCCCCAGCTCAGCAGGGCCCTGCGCCCTCCCTCCCTCCAGAGAGCACAGGATTTGTGGCTTAGGCCCTCCTGATTGACACATTCAGACAGCTTAATTCAAAGCCGTCGACACTTTCAAGACCCCCTGGAAGCCCACAGCGGAGGGAAAGGGGTCATGGACTCGGTCGCCGCTGCTCCCCAGGCTGGCTGATCGGGTGCAAGTGCGCCTCCCGCAGCATCACGGCGCGGGTGTCACGCGCGGCTCTCCGCCAGCTCCCAAGCTTTAGACTCCGGGGGAGGGGAGGGGAAAATTCTTCCCGCTCCATCCGGACAGCTGGGAGCACAGGGAGTCCAGAGAACCACGGGTCTTCCTAGGCCCCGCCTAGGCGCCCCTCCCTGTTCCTGTACCTTCAGCCCATGCCCTGGGCGCTTACTGGCCCCAAGCTGGGAACTCCTAGGTCAGGGCCTCCATGTGTCAGTTCAGGGCAAAACCTGGAGCTTTCTCTCTTCACCTGCTCTCTCCTGAGTCCCAGGGGAGCTCCCCCTGAGGCTGCCACAGTCAGCCACACAGGCCGGGGAAGGCCAGAGTGTGCAGCTGATGCAAGATAGACATGGAGAAGAGTTGACAGACAGTTCCTCCCGCAGGCCCAAGAGTTCAAGGCTGCCTAGCCCCTCCCCCTTAAATGGAGGGGAAGGGCCCCTTTCAGTGGTTTAACAAAGGCCCCCTGGAAGCCTCCCTGCTGTGTGAAAGGTGAGGTCAGGCAGCTCGGGTGTGGAAGGATTGGGGTTCCAGGACTGGAAGAAGAGAACCAACCGTCTTTGGGGCAGAGGTCAGAAAGGGTTCTCACTCGTCCTGTGTCACTTCAGAGAGGAGTGAGTTCGAGTGGGTGGGCCTGTTCTCGGGGAGACAGACTCTACAACGTGCACCTCTTACAACACGGAACTCCTTACAACATTGTAAAGATTTCCTGCAAGCAGGATTGGGGGCTCAGTCAGAAATGGGACAGAGCAAACACCTTGGGACCGTCTCCCTACATCATGCTGAACGCTCAAGGTGCCGCTGGAAAGCTCAGACATGGGGCGCTGGCACCATGCTTTCAGTGCCCAGGGGAAGGGGTGTAGAGGCAGCCACACGCTGACCATCTTGTCATGAACAACTTTAATCCTCGGATATCTTAGCAGTAATGGCAGTGGAGGTGGTAGTAACACGAAAATCCAAAGTAGTACTAGTACTATTACTGGTAAATATTCATCAGTTTGAAATGACTACCCATCTGTATCCAAACCGGAAAGGTACAAGGGGCGAGGACAGCGGAGGGAGGGGAAGGTCCCAGGCCCAGCTGGGGTTGGGGCCGTTCGTGTGCGTGTACATGTACGTGTGTGAGTGTGTGTGTGTGTGTGTGTGTGTGTGTGTGTGTGTGTGTGTAGGGGGATGGGATGGGTTCCGGAGGAGGGCCGAAAGGGGAGGACAGAGGGAGGGGGTAGAGTTTCACCGAGGGGAGGGGGGCGCCGGGGTTCAGTGACGGGAACCAATGGGCTGCCAACTCGCGCGTCTCCGGCGCGACTGCCGAGATTGACGTGGAGGACACGTAAAATTGATCTTCACACGCCGCAGCCTCCCGGTCAGACGAATTTCTCTGAATCGGATGAAGTTCCCCCTAGGCCTGCGGTCGCGGGAGTGGAGAGTGTCTGGGGAGCGGGCGGCGGCGGCGGCGGCGGCGGGCCGGGGGACTGGCGGCAGGGCGCCTGGCGGGGCGGCACAGCGCGTTTCCAGCCCGCGGCCCGGCCGCCGCGGCTCTCGGCTCGCGCGCGCCCGCCCTCTATGCCTCTCCCGCGGCAGCGGCTCCCGAGCTCTCCCGTACTGCGCCGGGCCCAGCCCCGGCCGCCCCGGCGCCAGGCAGCTGGCGGGCCCGCGCGCCATGGGTAAGGGGCGGGCGGCCAGCCGGGCGCGGGAGGGCTGGCGAGGTGTATTGTGTCCTGGCGCTTCCTTTTCCGCTCGCCTGCTTTCCCTCGGAGTCCGGGTCGTGGGTCCCGGGCGAGCGGGTTCTCCGCACATCCCCTCCCTTCTGGGTGGGGTGGGGTTGGGGTAGATCGGCGCGTCCGGGGATGGAATGTCCCAAGCGAGACCCCCTCAAAAGGGCACGGAGGGCTGTAGTGCGCCCCGCCCTACCCCGGGGGCAGACCCAGGCTGTTGGCCCGCAGAGTCTGGGTATCCGCCGGGCACTTCCCGAGTCGCGGCCCCTCGCTCAGTGCGACCACCCTGGCTAACCCGCTGGTGTTTTCTCCCCTCCGCGCACTGTCCTCTGGCGCGTCCGCAGAGCAGACGTACGGCGAGGTCAACCAGCTGGGCGGCGTGTTCGTCAACGGACGCCCCCTGCCCAACGCCATCCGCTTGCGCATCGTGGAGTTAGCGCAGCTGGGCATCCGACCCTGTGACATTAGCCGGCAACTCCGCGTTTCCCATGGCTGCGTGAGCAAGATCCTGGCGCGCTACAACGAGACCGGCTCCATCCTGCCCGGGGCCATCGGGGGCAGCAAACCCCGAGTCACCACCCCCAACGTGGTCAAGCACATCCGGGACTACAAGCAGGGCGACCCTGGAATCTTTGCCTGGGAGATCCGCGACCGGCTGCTGGCCGACGGCGTCTGCGACAAGTACAACGTGCCCTCGGTGAGCTCCATCAGCCGCATCCTGCGCAATAAGATTGGCAGCTTGGCGCAGCCCGGGCCCTACGAGGCGAGCAAGCAGCCGCCGCCACAGCCGGCGCTGCCCTACAACCACATCTATCAGTACCCTTACCCCAGCCCCGTGTCCCCCAGCGGCGCCAAGATGGGCAGCCACCACGGGGTCCCGGGCACCGCCGGCCACGTCAGCATTCCCCGCTCTTGGCCCTCGGCGCACTCGGTCAGCAACATCCTGGGCATCCGGACGTTTATGGAGCAAACAGGTCAGTCGTGGAGGCCTTCTGGAGCCTTCTTGGAAGGGACAGAATTGAAGACGAGGGCTTGGGCATGAGGATGAGGGGTAACTCCTAGTCCTCCTTGGACCTGTTTTGGCTCAGGGGAGGCTAGGGCTGGCCAGGGAGGTTGAGGGTCCGGGGCCTAATATGGGAGACATCTTGTACTTTTTATGACAAATGTGGAAAATATTTCCCGGAAGAGCAATCGCCGACCACAAATTTGGAGGCCTGAAATTGCCTTTTTTTCCCTTTATTCTTTCAAAAAATATGCAACCCCCCCTATCGCCAGATCTAAGCCAAACAAACTTCAGTCAATTCCGGGGCCCTTTCTTAAGGGTCTTTCAGGATAACCTCACCGTTTCCCAAAAGGTTCTGTCCCTCCCAGGCCCAAAGGCTCTTTCCAGTAAAAGGCAAAGGGCCACCAGGCCTGTCTTATCTAGTGACCTCAGGCAGGCCTGGCGGCTGCAGGTTCTGGAGCTGGGATCTCCGGTGGTGGCGCCTCAGGACTCACAAGGATGTGCCCTTTGCCTGTAATTAGAACTCTGCACACTTGCTGGTCATCTCGCCCAGGGAGGAAGGAGGTGGAGTAGGGAGAGAGGACTGGGGCGGCCTTGATGCGGGGCTCGGGGAGATGTGCCTGGGCCGGCCTGAGTGCCCATTTTCTCCGCACTGCCTCCTGTCCCAGCACCCGGGCAAGGGATAGCAAGCTCTTACATGCGTAAGAAGCAAAGCTCACCATAGCCCCAAAGAGGAGGGGGTCGGGGGGCGGAAAGAAAGGAAAGCTTAGACCCAGAGGCAGTGGGGCACGCTGCCCAGGCCTCACACAAGGTTTGTTTCTTCCGGTGGCTCGAACCCAGCCTGGGGGTGGGAGGTGAGGTGCACAACTTCCCCCGGAACGACCTGGGGGCAGCTGGCTGGGAGGTGGCCGCACCAGGTTTGCTCTCAGTTCTAGAACTTTCTCTGGGTTCCCCCAGCGCACCCGTGCGGAGGAGCAGACGAGTGACGGGGCTGCCCTGGTGGCTGGGTTGGAGCCTCTTTGGGGAGATCCGGGGCATCTCCGGAGGCATTTCTGAGGGGAACCGTCTCCAAACCCTCCGGACACGTGTTGAGGCTTTGAGAAACCCATATCATTCTCAGGACATGCTTTGGATTTGAACTTGAACCTTTCCGGGCGCCACCTCTGGACATTGGAAAGGCACCTTGGCCGAGTGCGCCCAGCCCCGTCTCACAGGCCATCCCCCCGCCAGAGACCCCTTGTTTTGCGGAAAGCGGGGCGCGCAGACTTGGAGGAACGGGAACAGCCTCTGCCCCACTAAGGAGTGAACGCTAAACCCTATGCCCGCACCCCCCCCCCCCCTCGGGCCTCTCTCCGAGCATCTGGAGGCCGCAGGTGTTCAGAGGACCCTGGGCCGCACCCTCGGAGATGCGCTGGGTGCTTGTAGGCACGTGTGTCACCCTCTGGCTGGAGGGCCGCGCTCACGCCCAGCGCAGATTCGGATGGGATGTCCCCACTAACCTGTCCCGTGTCCCCTCAGGGGCCCTGGCCGGGAGCGAAGGCGCCACTTACTCCCCCAAGATGGAAGACTGGGCCAGCGTGAACCGCACGGCCTTCCCGGCCACCTCGGCAGTGAATGGGCTAGATAAACCAGCACTGGAGGCGGACATTAAATACACTCAGGTAACCAAGGGTTCGGGAAGGAGGTGTCCTTAACTGGAAGATCGAAAGCGTTGGGGGGAGGGGGTGGAGGGAGAAAGAGACAGAGAGAAGAGAAAATTCCCCAGGCCTGGCAGCCCGGCCACCCAGGGCCCTCTCAGCATTTTCTCTCCTTTTCTCAAGCGCACACTTTGGGGAAGCTGGCTTTTGAGGGGATTGCGTTGCCTTTTGCCAATATACTTTTGCTACAAAAACTTGAACCCAGAACACAGATGGCTGAGGCTCTCTTTAAACCCCAGCTGGGCTGGTGAATACCAGGAAACCCCTCATCTCATTATTATTTATAAGAATTCGAGTGGAAATCACTTGGCCAGGGGCCTTCCTAGGAAAATTAGAGGCCAAGCGTTGCGTGGGGATGATTGAGGGGGCAGCAGGGGAAAGGAGCATCCCCCATTTGTCCCGTAACTGCACGTGCTGGAGGAGTCGGTGGGTTCCCTGCGGCTGATGGTCTGTCCCTCTCCCTCCGCACAGTCGGCCTCCGGCCTCTCCGCAGTGGGCGGCTTCCTCCCAGCCTGCGCCTACCCGGCCTCCAGCCAGCACGGCGTGTACAGCGCGCCCGCGGGGGGCTACCTGGCCCCAGGCCCGCCCTGGCCGCCCGCACAGGCTCCCCCGCTGGCGTCTCCCGGGGCCAGCCTCACGGTGCACGGTGGGGAGCTCGCAGCAGCGATGACCTTCAAGCATCCCAGCCGAGAAGGTGAGTGGCATGGATGGGAATGGGTCGGATGAATGGAGAGAGGTTAGGAAGGGTGCAAGAAATGGGGAGGGGGTGTGATCGTGGGAGAAGGTAGTGAGAGAGGTTTGGTACCCAGCCTAAACCCTTCCTTCGGGCTTAAACCTGTAGTTTCTCGGATCAGATTGATTTTTAACAGGTGTATGCCAATGCGCGTCCTTAGAAAGATGGCAGAAGTTGAGAGATGCCTTAGGATTCCAGATTCCACCCTCCCCCTCTGAGAGAGAGAGAGAGAGAGAGAGAGAGAGAGAGAGAGAGAGAGAGAGAGAGAATTGGGTCAGGTTTGGATCTGGTTCCTGTGCCCTTGGCCAAGTTATTGCTTCTCTCTGAGCATCATTTCTCCATCCATAGAAGAGTCTAGAACATTGGCTCTCAACCTGTGGGTCGCGATCCCTTTGGGGGTCGAACAACCCTTTCATAGGGATCCTAAGACCACCGGAAAACACATATATAATTACATATTGTTTTTGTGATTAATCACTATGCTTTCATTATGTTCAATTTGTAACAATGAAAATACATCCTGCATATCAGATATTTACATGACGATTCATAACAGTAACAAAATTACAGTTAGGAAGTAGCAACGAAAATAATTTTATGGTTGGGGGTCACCACAACATGAGGAACTGTATTAAAGGGTCGCGGCATGAGGAAGGTTGAGAACCACTGGTCTAGAAGCATCATTCAGGTTCACCTTTCTGGGGCCTGAGGAGCTTTGCCTTCTGTGGTGGACCTGCCCAGGTCCCGGACCTGCACTGCCCATCTGTTTCTTCTCAGATTCCTTTTTTAAAATTATGGCTGGGAGTCTTCTCTCCTCTTCTCCCTCCTTCATAAATGTACTCCATGATAAGCCAAACTAACAGATTTGAGGCGTTTAATAGCTGGTCAACAGTGTGAAGGGTGTCTTCTTACACTGACCCCCAGGTTCTGGGTTTTTTTTTCTTTTTTTGCCCCTATAAACTGGGAAAAGCTCATCGGCTGTTGGCTGAGTCCTCATTTTCCTCAGCGGCGAAAGGAGTGGCTGGATTTGCTAATTTCGAAGAACCTGCCTGCAATAGGTTCTGTCCCTAGAAATTTGTTACCCCAACTACCCTGTGAAAGGAAGGAGTCGCCTCAGGGGGTCCCAGCCTCTGTGGGGAAGGAGGCTGAGCACAAACCTTGGGGTCAGGGGTGCTCCAGAAGGCTCTTTACAAGCCTGATCCACTTCAGACCTGCCAACGCAGAGTGGGGGCAGGCAAAAAGCTTTATTTCCTAGGAGACATAGTAGCTGATCTGAGAGAGAGAGAGAGAGAATTAAATTGCCATCAATAAGTCAAGTAAATCAATAAAAGACAAAAATATATATATTTTTTACTTTTATTTTTCCTAAAGGACAAACATTATGCGATATAAATTACCAAAATTGAGAATTAGAACTTCCTTAAGCTTTAAACTTAATTTAAAAATAAAATAACACAAGTTGATCATTTATAGGAAAATTCAAGTACATGAAATTTAAAAAAATAGGGATTACAGCTCCTCTAAAGCTTTTCAGTTAAGGGACAACAAGGATCTCATGCTGAGTGCTTTGCCCAGCTCTCAAATCTACCTGCTTTCTGGACAACTGAAGTAATCTGTTAAATTAGAAATTGACATGGAATTTACCTCATCATACAAATCATTAACTAAGCAGGTTCATTTGAATTAGAAGAGTGTATCTACAATTTTAAAAGATTTTGCCCGGGCTGACCGAAGGAGAAAGAAGGCTTAGAAAAGGGCTTTCGGTCTTCAGAGCACAATGTAGCCACTAACACAGCCATTTTGTTCTGGGGCATTTCAAGCTCAACATTAGACACAAATTATGACCCGTAGGTAACGCATTCATGTCCCTATTACCATTGTCACTTTCTATTATGAAACATCTCACTGGTTCTCAAAGTCCGTAGTAAGAATTAACTGCATTAGTTATTAAATTAATAACTTAATTTCCTGATCCTCACAGTTCTTAAAAAACACAGGGAAAGGGTAACGGAATAAATTAGGTCCAACATTAAAAAGTGATTTCTCAAACTGGCACACAAATGTTTGTGTCGAAACAAGGAACACAAATGAATAATGAGAATCACACACCTATTTCGGTTAAGAATTTTTATTCTCACTGGCAGAAAAGCTGACTTCAAAGATCTTCCACGCCCAATGGGTCTTTGAAAAATTACAAAGAAAGTGATCAGAATCAATGCCTTTTTTCTAATGATTGTTTTAAAATTACATCCAAACACACATCCCATAAGACAATCACTGTAGGGCTTACTCAGTTAATAAGAATGGTAGGAATAGCATTTACTGAATTGTTTTTTCAGTAGGAAAAAATTTTTTCCCCACTGAAAGCAATTTAATATCATGAATACTCAGTAAAAACAAATACTTTTTGATCATCTACTTCAGTGGTTCTCAACCTTGGCTGCACATTAGAATCACCTGGGAATCTTTTTAAAATCCTGATTTCTGGGCCTCATCCTCCGGAAATTCTGTTTCTTTGTTATTAATGTTGTGGCCCCACCCCATAACAAAGAAACAGAATTTCCGGAGGATGAGACCCAGAAATCAAGAGTTTAAAAAGATTCCCAGGTGATTCTAACGTGCAGCCAAGGCTGAGAACCACTGATCTAGTTCATATATCCTCTAAGTCAGGTGGAAATGAACATTAGCTATTACCCTAAGGAAGTCAGAATTAAGCACCAGAATTAAACACCTACGGGTCATAATTTGTTTTTAATGTTGATCTTGAAATGCCCCGGAACAAAGTGGCTGTGTTAGGAAAGGGCTATATTGCTCTGAAGATACCAAAATTAAGCCAAAGAAAGCACCACAATTTATGTATTTTATCTTGGTAAAGAGTAATGCCTGTGGGTTCCCTATTAGGTAGGCAAGGAAGTATAATTTACATCTCCCATACGTGAAAGAAAATTTCAATTCTTGGGAACCTAGAGTAGAGGGACACCAATTCAAATGTGTTTTCATAGCCAGGCCAAGGCCCTCTCCTCCCCACCCCCACAGGGGACAGGCCCCACCAGAGGTTCCCTCCAGACCGCCGGTATTTACAGTGTGTTTTCAGAAACGTTCAAAACCTCCTAAAACCCTTTTCAGCGGGGATTTGGAACGACTCAAGATTTGGAAATCAAATCTATAAGATATTGCATACGTTCAAAGAAAAATTTGTTTATGTTTGTTACAGATAACTCGCAGCCTCCTTCCAGTTGTCTCAGCTCGGGATTCGTTCCTGAAAAATCGATCCTAAAAGCAAACTTTGCCAGAGAGCATTAGGGCGCGGGCGTTGCTGAGCGCCCAGCCACCTGCAACCAGGGTCTCACTTGACCCAGCCCTGGGAGACTCCAACCGAGACTCGAGACTCCCGCTTTCTCCCGCCCCCATCCCCCTGGTCCCGGTGGCTCTGAAATCGCAGTCCCAAGATTTTAAAAACGCGTGTCCCCTAAGATTAAGTTAAAACTCCTGCCAAGCGCCCAATGCCCTGGTGCCCCAGCCTCTGAGAACCCAGACAGACAGACCCACGTTGGTTGCCCCCCACCCCGGACCCCATCCTGCTGTGGGAAAGAAGGGGAGGAGGGGCCTATGGGGAGGGTCTGGGGTGGACCGCTGAAATTTTGACCTGCAGAGGGGGTGGGATCTGTCTCTGGGCTCCGGGTGTTTATTTTTCACGCCTTTGTCTCTAAGCGACCGGCCTTGGGCTGAGAAACCTCCCCCTCCGATGTTTTCTAAACAGGTCCTCACCTTGCAGTGTGTGTACAGGGTGGGAAAAAAGCTCGGAAAACTTCGTTGGCTGAGCGGCTACCACAGTGTTTTTAGGCTCAAGTTGAGAGGAGGTGTGGGGTGGGGGTAAGGGGGAGTGGAGGGGGTTACTCTGCCCTGGACAGGTCTTTAGGCCCCTTCCAGCCCCTGAGAAACCTGATGTGCGTGCATGCCTGTGCGTGTGTGTACGTGCGTCCCTAGGGCAGGGGTGTGCGGCCCAGCTTCTCGCACCCACAGTAACCTGCCCCCGGGGCTGGGCAGGGGCAGCTGCAGGGGGAAAAACACTCCAGAGTCCCCCCTCAACCCGAAGTGAGGCGCTCCGATGTCCCCCTTTACAGGAGGACTTGTTGGGGGGGGGGGGGGCCGGGAAGGAGAGGAGGAGAACAAAGTTGAAAGCAGGCGCCTTCAGGTATAACCAAGCTTGAGCGTCCGGGGACTGAAATGGAAAACCAGAGGTTGCGTCACTTTTCTGACGTCCAGTAGCCAAACCGGGGCCCTTATCACAAAGCCTAAATAACAGGGCCACGCGCAGAATGCCGCCTGGTGTGGCGAGCCTACCGTCACCGAATCCGGCGCCCCCAGGCCCAGGGCGCGCTGTGCCCACGGTGGTGAAAGAATCTGCTGCTCGGGCCGCGGTTAAAACGAAATCGGCCGCCCACTTAAAGCGCGTCCAGGCGTCCCGGAGCCCTCCCTCCACGCGGGGCGTCTTTGGTGACCCGCTCCCCACGCGATGTCCCCCTGCCCGCCCACCCAGAGTGCCCGGAGCCGCTGGGAGGGACAAGGGGCCTGACGCGCTCACAGCTCCTCGGCCCGTCGCGCGGCTGGGGTCTGGGGTGGGTGAGTCCAGGTTGGGGAGGAGGGCTGTGCGGGTCTCAGTTCCCTGCTCCCTTCCCCAGATCGGATCAATTCTGGGATTGGATCCGAGAACCTCCCGGCCTGGCGGTGCGCGGGACGGCGGCGGCACCTCCCTGCGCCCATCGCTGCTTTATTAAGCAGGCGCGGTGCAAAGGGAATTGTTCGGGCTCAGCGGTCTAGGGGCACCTGCAAATGTCCTGGCGAGGAGAGCCACTTGCCAGGCTGCCCGCGCCCGTGACTCCCTTCGGGGAGGAGGACGGCGGGCGCCAACCTTCGACGCGCACGTCCACCCCGGATCTTCGCGCTGTCCCCTTGGTTTGCGGGCGTCCTGGGCCCCCTGGTCTCTGACTCTGCGCGCGCCACGCAATGACCCGACGCCCCTGTGCTTCCTCCCGCAGTGGTCGATCGGAAGCCGCCCAGCCCCGGCGGCAAGGCCCCGGACAGCCTCAGTAGCTTGCACGGACTGCCCATCCCGGCCTCGACTTCCTAGGGGTAGCGCTGCCCCGAGCCCGAGCCGGGAGCAGGCGGCGGAGCGACCCGCGGACCCGGGCGCGCGACTCGGCCCGGCAGCCGGGGCGGCACCGCAGGACCGGAGGACACGCCGAGGAGGTGCCGGAGCCGGCCCGCGGGGGCACGCCCCGGCAGCCCGCTCCTCCTGGCCCCGCGGCCACACTGAGGTCGTGGGCCAGGGTTTTCAGGCTTTTCTGGACTTGGGCTTTCAACTGTTGTACCCTTGTTCCGACGTGGCCTCCCTCGGCCAGCCTTCCCCTCCTTCTCCCAGGATTGTTCGGCTCTCTCCCTCCCTCCTCCCCCTGCTCCCCTCTTTCCCTGCTCACCCTCGAGGCTCTTCTTTCTTTTCTTCCTCCTTCCTCCCTACCCTACCTTCCTCTCCTGCCCCGTTTTCTCCTTCCTTCCCCTCGTCCTTTAATCTTTTCTCCTCTTCAGCGCCCCAGCTTTCCTCTCTCCGCTGTCTCCTGTGCTCCCTTCCTTGTGGTCTAACCTCGTCCACCATCTTCTCTCTTTGGAGCCTTTAAAGGTCAATGATTATGTTTCTCCACCTCCCTCCTGCTTCCCTGACACCCAGGAGAGCCTCAGACGGTCTCCCCTCCAGCAGCCGGGACCCTTTAGCCTCCAGCCTTATATCCCCCAGGCCTGATGGAGGTGTCTGGAACCTACAAAGAGAGGCCACAACCTTTTATATTTTTATAATAATGAACCGGAACAAAACCCCACGAATTTTCCCCTCCCTCCCCTCTCCCAGGATATATTGCCTGGAAATCTGTATGTTCTCAGTGCCCAGTGACTGAACAACAGAAGTTGGGGTATGGGGAGGGGCTGCTGGGGCCATTGGCGTTTTCTCTAGTTGGAAATGTGAGCCCTGGAGGTGTCTCCCCCCCCACCCCCCCTGCAACCTAACCCGAGGGAATCTGGCGCACGGTAAATGCATAAGCACTATTTCTGGTGTTGGGAGGGACATTTGTTAATTTAAATTACAGACTGCTTCCGGGTACGAAGGTGCAATCTGGCTTCTGGTTTGCAAGGGATTGGGGGTCAGAAAACCCCCTGAAAGTATCTTCTAGAAGGAGACGCAAGAGCTATTAACTTCTTCCAGGTTCAGGGGCACTGGTGGCGGGACCCTGGACATAAACTGCAACTTTTATAGTCATGAACGTGTCACTGGCGAGAGTCTGGCATCACCTGTTCAACGCAGAGGCCTTTGAATAAAGGAGAGCATCTGAAGGCTTTGTAAGAATGAACTGGTCTGTGTCCAGTCTAGAGTGCTGTGTAGGCATACCTCACCTACTCAAACCCTGAGTTTGTGGCACAAACACTATTAAGACAAAATTATTTTATTGGTTTATTCATTAGCACTTACCGTCCAGGTTGGGCAGGAGGTGGAAGAGAAAGTGAAATGGGAGGAGCATTTTCTGGGATTCGTCCCAGGAAACCCCAGGTGAGGCCTGGAAAACAGAGGAAGAGAGGCAATATGCAGAAATCATCCTAAAATGAAGTTACTCCTGAGAGGAATAAAGTGGCCAAAAGGCAGTGAGCAAAAATGGAGGTCTTTTTCAGAACATTTCTAATTCTGAAAGCTAAGGAAAATTATTCGGGGCCACCAAATGATCTAGGGCAGTGGTTCTCAACCTTTCTAATGCCTTGACCCTTTAATACAGTTCCTCATGTTGTGGTGACCCCCAACCATAAAATTATTTTCGTTGCTACTTCATAACTGTAATGTTGCTACTGTTATGAATCGTGATGTAAATATCTGATATGCAGGATGTATTTTCATTGTTACAAATTGAACATAAAGTATAGTGATTAATCACAGAAACAATATGTAATTATATATGTGTTTTCTGATGGTCTTAGGCGACCCCTGTGAAAGGGTCGTTCAACCCCCAAAGGAATCGCGACCCACAGGTTGAGAACCGCTGATCTAGGGATTTCTAAGTACAAAGGGGTCATTGGCTTGTTGTTTTGTTGTTCTTTCCTGCGTTTGGTTTTCTAAAAGGAACAGAAGAGATTTTTGAATTGAAGGTTTTGCTTGTAAGTGGAGCTGCCTGTTTGGATGCGTATGGAGGGAACCAGTGCGGGAAACTCTCTGTGTTGCATCTTGTCATCATACCTGCTGAAGGTATTAATCATAATAGAACATCTGCCCTTTTCACATTGAAACTTCCCTCAGGTTTTGAAGTCTCTTGCCTTTCGAAAGGTTCCATATTATAGATAGGAATATGGGGGGCTAGCCATTGGGTTTATTTTCTCTGGACTATACAGCAAGCTATGAATTACAGGGCATTAGCACAAACACTGGATGATCCCATCTCCCCAGAAAACCAGGATGGGGGCTTGAACTTTGAGCCTGGGGTCGGCAGCCTATGGTGCCAGCATTTCCTGCAGAAAAGCTGGTCACAATGAAAATAGGAATAAAGTAAGAAAAATGCTCTCAAATCCCCCCTCCCCCACCCCCTCCTCTCAGCCTGTTCTCACTTGCTTAGATAAGCTTTACATACTCAGTCATCCGCAGCATTTTCATGTGTCCCTCTTTGCTGCCTGGAGGAGGACTGGCTTGCCTGGGCCAGGAAGAAGGCATTTCAGCCCTTTCTGAAGACACGAGAAGAATCTATAAAATCGGCCTCTATCCCTGAGTTGCCTCAACCCCCATTTCCCTGCCACTTCCCACCTCTGTGTTTGGGTTGCCCAGTGAAGGGGAGAAGAGCTGAGAACAGCAACCCAGGATGAATGGAAGGTGCCTGTGTTGTAAAGACCACCTTCAGAGTGAGGAGCTTTTCAAATCTGTCCCTTGTGGCTCCCTGAACCTGTGGCTGGAGGTGAGTCTTTCCCCGTTCCTTGGCTCTGGGGTGAGCATTCACGGAGGAGGCCAGCGCCCAGTGCCACATTTCACACGGGGTATGTTGGGAGACTCCTTTACCCTTGAGCCTGAGGGCCATGGGAAGTCCCAGTGAGCTTGGGTTAAATCCCTGCTCCACGGACATGTGACGAGGCCTGTGCGGTCTCTATAAGCCTTGGTGTTTTTCTACTTGTGAACTGCATGCTTCAATGTGGTCACACCCACGGGGACCGGGTCTGGAGACAGGCTGGCCCTGGAGTCGCTTCACCTCCCTGGAGAGAATTTTGCTGGTAACAGAAAGTAGGGGAGTCATTTCTATGGTTGATGGGGGCCCCAGAATTTAAACATTTTCCAAAAGATCTCATTGAATATTGTATTTTTGTTCTCTATGCGTAGGGATCCGTGGAGGTACTGGGGATGCATGATAAAAGTACATAGTACCATGTCAGGTAGAATAACCTGAGGAAGGATTGCTCCCCAAAGGCAACTGGTCTTTGCCCTAGCACCTGCCTTTTCCTTTTTAATTTAAAAGTAAAGTTTTAAAAAATTAAACAATATATATTTCTATTGATTTTTAGAGAGAGAGGAAGGGAGACGAAAGAGAGGTAGACACATCGATCATCATTGATCATCATGCCCCTTACTGGGGATCAAGCCCTCAACCTGGGCATGTGCCCTAACCAGGAATCAAACCATGACCTCTTGGTTCATTGGTTGATGCTTAACCACTTGGCCACACTGGCCGGACAAGAGTAAGTTTGTTGTTGTATTTTTTAAATATAGGGAGTACTGAAAAACATAAAAGACATGTAATCAGTGAGATAACCTTTTGATTTTTGAAAGAATCAAAGTTATATATGTATATATATAACGTATACACACACGCACATCATTAGAAAATTTTAGCAATATAAAAGCCTTGAAATGAAAAGTGAAAGTTTCTTCCTAGCCTCATTTCTGTTCTTAAAGGTGAACTTTGTAACAGTCTTTTGTGAATCCTTCCAGGACAAAAAAATGCAGACAGCAGAATATCTCTGTTTCTGTACATGTGCTATTTAAAAGCTCACACAGCAAGGAGCTGTGCTAGATACACACAGATACCGTCTGGACATCTGATGTTTGTATACAGACCCTTCAGCTCCGCCGTATCCACTTTATTCTATTGAATGGATGCATAGCAAAGGAGTTTATTAAGAATAGCATTTGTAGAGAGGACTGCCTTTGTGCTTTAAACGAATAAAGATAATTTTGTCGCATTCATTATTGGAGGAAGTGCTTAGAACAGATTGCAAGAAAGCCTTTCCTCAAGGGAAAGGTGGCTGCTTTTTGGCAAGGAGGAAGGGAGGGAGGAAGCAAACCACAGAAAAGGGGACAGAGGGACAAGAGACACAGAGCACTGTCCGCCTTGAAGGCAAGCTGACTTTTTCTACAGATCACTGGTGGGCATTCAAAGCTGCAGGGGGCTGGTGAGTGCCATTTTCCTTTCTTTTGAAGGATGTCAGACTCGCCAGGTTAGGAAAGAGAGGGAGGCAAAGGGATGAGAAAGAACCTTGTTTGAAGAGATACTGAATAGGAATAAAATGCAACAGCCAATACCAGCACAAGCATTCTTTTTATCCATCCCAAGTTCACTTGAAATCTATGTGGCATTAACCTCCAGATGGGTGAGCCTTGCTCATTGACAAGTGTGTTTCCCTGTTTGCTTGTTTCTTGACTCCTGGTAAAGAGGATGGGATTTGTTCAATTGAACAGTGGTCTGGGTTAAAGCGCTCTGTAGGTCTCCTGGCATTAGCTTCTCTAGCTAGAATTGTTACATTCTCTGGGTTTCTTTTCCAAAGAAACTCTACCTGCTCCATGTTATGCTGGTTGACGTGAATTTAGAATCTTGCCAAAATGTGCCCAAGGAGCACATGAAAGGATCGTGCATCTAGACAGGCTACATAATGAGAAACATTTGAGCCTCTTCTTTTAATGGGTGGGAATTATGCACAAAATGGTATTTGTTCTTCACCTTGACCTCGCCGTCTGAACTATCGCCTTACTCACTGAAGAAATGTCTTGTGACTAAGATATTTCTGGCTAAACTATTGGATCTCAACTAAATAAAATCCTTCTGTTATTGGATTCTTTTTTTTTTTTTTTTTTTTTTTTTTTTTTAGGGCAGAGCAAGGAGGAATCACACTGTCTTCTTTTTCAAGGCATTAAAATGAGAACCACACATTTACTCCCAATCCAACTTGGGAATTCTAAACACTTGGCACAATTTATACTCAATTTATTCTAGTCTCTTCTTTGCAGTTGAAACTGGCAAAACCCCCGATTCTCTCTGAAGAGCTTTCTCCAGGAGAAGTGGTCTGTGGTCCTCCTTGGAAGTCTGTTCTGAGCTGGCCAAATCCCAAAGTGGAATCCCAATGATGGGAGATGGGATTTCCACTGCTTTACAGTTTAACCACCTGGGTTGACTCTACTCTCCATTTTCTTCTGAAGGATGAAATAAGCTGGTCAAGTGTTCATTCAGCTATTAAATTACATTTCCATCCTGTAACTTTTTATTTCCTTTTTCTCTGGTGAGATATATTGACTCGGTGGATTATCTCCAGTCTCTTATACTGGCCAAACAATGTTCACTTTTGGGAGTTCTCTCAGCTGCTGGTGGATGTGGTTTTAGCTTTGTAAGATTTTATTTTACCCCCAACAACAAACAACAAAACAAACATTCTTTAACTAGTGGTTTTGATTTAATAAAAATAAATTGCATGGATGAAAATTGAGCAAGATATTTGAATAAATTGAAGGAAATTGAATTTTTTTATAAAAGAGTTGAATTGGAACCTAAAATTGCGAAACATCAAAAAAAAAAAAAGGCTCCTTTGGCGAACAAGTTGTATTAAGACTAACTTGATCTAAGATGCTAAAGATATCATTTTGACCACCAGGGGGAGCACACATTGTTCCACGAAGATAGAGATTAAAAATAAAGAGAACACAAAACAAAAATTTCATCATTTGCTTAAAGTGGTAAACTGTGCAGTTGTGAACAACCTCTGCTTACAAGAGGAGTACTTTTGTTGTTGTTTTTATTTTTATTATAATTGATAATTGGATGCTTTGACTCTGAACAAAGAAGACAGTCTGGGCATTTGGTGAAAAATGGGTTTTCTAGGCTCAGCCAAGTGGGAATTATCAAATTATTTAGCTGAGAAGTCAAGAGCACCTCAAAAATAAGTTTCACTTCTAACTTTGACTCCAATATATACTTATATCCAATTCGTTGAATATAGACCAAGTAAGTATGTGCTTTAAAAAGCAACCTAACCGAAACTGATGTTTTTAGGAAATGAAATAAATTTTATCGATATTTGTGAAATTTTGATTTTTTTATTAATTTGCATTTAAGTATCATTAATTTTGAGCAATGTGTCCATTTTTCAGTCATCTCTTTGAAGTTCTCAATCATTTAAAGTCACAATTCACATTTGAAGTAAAGATTAATATATCATGAGAAAAAGCAAACAGCAAGAAAAATAACTATTTCCTTACTTTTCTATTTATTTTAGGATGAAATCCAGAAAGGTTGCTTATAGGTTGCTAAAGAGATATTTCCCCCTTAGTTTTAAAAAAGAAAGGGAACCTTTCTATATTTAACCTAGACTTTTACATATATTAAACTCAGATTACCAACTGTGGAATACCCCCCTGTGGGAAGTAGTCTGGGAAGAGATGTGGTGTACAGTGCATACAAGTTGGCAGAGCTGGCTGTGTTCAAATATCAGTTTTAACACTTAGTAACTGTGTCACTCTGGGTAACTTTAGACCAGACTAAAGTTTCCTGTCTGTTTAATGGGACTAGTATTTCCCACGCTGGGCCGTTGTGATGATTACATTTGACATGTAAAGAGTAGAGTTGCTTTGGGTCCTGGTCAGTCATCAGTACTATTATTATTGTTGTTGTTTTCCTTTTCTTCTCTTTCTGAGTTCCCTGTAGACATTTTATGGTGACATTAATCATACCACAGCCCTGCAGGCCATATTTGCAGAGACCATCAAGACTGCTGATGCCAGCCTTTGAATTTTTCAACAGCATCAGAGAGATGCCACTGTCAGCTGCTTATAAAATCTGATGGCCCTGGGGCACTCACCAAGACCTTAAGAGTATGCACTTGATGATTTTATGGCTCAACCTGTGAGGATTGGCTCAGTAGCCATCATTACTGCATTGAAGTTGATCTGATATGGCAAGTCCATTTAGATCAATGTTGAGCGGCCAGGCTTCCTGTCAAGTAAATTAGACCAGAAATTGTATAGAGACCTTGTCCTATTTTGTTCACATAAAGGGGGCTAACCAGCCTGTTGCCTCTGTTGCTGATCTTAGCTGCATTGAGCTTTGGCTTGTGTCTTCCTGCTCTTTGCTGAGTAAATGAAGTTGGTTAAGATAAAGCCACTTCATTTCTGACTCTATCCCTTTGGCTGGCTGCCATGGGGACACACCACTGGGGAGCCAGAGAGATAGCACAGAAGCCTTCAACTCAGTATCTTCAGGGAGAGTCTCACATTGAAAGTCTTCCCACTTGGAAGACCCTAAGAGACTTTGAGAGCAATCCGAAGAGGAACTGACCTGTCCCATTAGGTGTCCATTTCAAAGTTCAAAATGTGGGTGAGATCTTCATGTATTGCTGAAGTTTAATTAGAGGAAATCCGCAAGTGTGCCAAGCCTTAAGAAAACACACACCAAATTTGTGTGATGAAATAACATTTAAAAGGTAGCTTTATAATTTAGTATTTTACTAACACTTATATACATCCATCAGGATCTTACTTAACAATGCTTCTTTGCTCCACAGGGTGTCAGGGGTTTATTACAAAAGCTTGTAGCCTTATCAATCAAGTGTGAAAGGCGCACATGAATTGAATATGGCGGTTGGGTTCTGACTCAAAATTATTTACAGTTCGTTCTCACAAACCAGAGACTTTTAAAAGTAAACAAAGACATTGAAAAGTGCAAAGTGTAAATGAATTTTTATAAACATATGTGTTTCATTCCTCTTATCAATATGCATGGATTTAAAAATTAAAAGAAAATGTGTTGGCTACAATGTGTTTTTAGTTCTTATTTAGATTTCAAAAATAGTCAAAGGTGCCTAAGATATTCAAAACTGAGCAGACTCCTCTACCCCATGATGTCATTTGAACCATGAGATGATGATTAACACTGCTCCCAAAATAGTGCTTTTCTGAAAGAAGCTCCAGAGTGGCACTGGTAATTTGAATTTCCATTTTTGAGCACATTCTATAGTTTATGGCCAGACTAATTTCTTCCTGTACAACCTTCCAGGTTGCTATGCTTAGCACACAATCACTCTTTTTAAATTTGGATAACACCATAGTCAAGTCAAACAGTTGAGGCTTCCTGATAATATTTACATTGAAGCGGAAGAGGCCTCGCAGAGGAAAAAAGTGCAGGGAAAGCAATGATCGGGCCCTTGTGGGCTCATGGAATGGATACTGTCAATAATGTGAAATAATGTTTGTATCCAAGTTGTGCTTGAAATCAGTAAAAGATCTACCGTTCAGTCAAGAATATGGCCAATGTTTTAGTTTTAATTCTCATGGTAACATAGCCTCAGATAATTATTCAGGTTTTATTAAGCTCAGCGTTAGAATAAATTTTGCCTGCAAGAATTTCATTCCATTTAGCTAAGTTAAAACAAATTAGCATAGATAATTTTTTCTTGCAAGTTCCACTTTCAGTTGTGATGTCATCAATTGCTGTAACAGTGGTAAATATTGGTCCAGCAAAAGATTTCTGCTGAGAGTTTAATACACATGAAAATAATAAATGGTCTAGTTAACTTCCATCCATTTTTATCAGTATAGAGCCATTAAACTCAGGATTTTTTGGATAAAAATAAAATTTCCATACCCTCATACATGTAAAATATTCTTGTTTCAAAATAAGTAATATGGCTTTAAAAAGAAGGAATATTAGGAGAAGAGGTTTTACTTTTGAAAGCCATCCCTGCCCTCCCCACCCCCCGCCCTTTTTACAGGACATTGTGATATGAATGGGAAGCTGGAGTCCCTTATTTGTCCTAAGCTTTTCTAGAGAAGATAAAAAGATACACATTGATTGTAACTAATGTCCAGGCCACAGTTTTTAAAGCTAAGGTGCAGAGAACAGGCTGCACAAACACTATACTAATAAAAGGGTAATATGCTAATTAACCAGACATCTTCTGGACACCCTTCCAGACATCCTTCCGGACAAAGCCACAGTGGTGGGGGTGAGGCAGAGATGGTTAGGGGCAATCAGGCAGGCAGGGGAGAGCAGTTAGGGGGATCAGGCCGGCAGGGGAGAGCATTTAGGGTGATCAGGTAGACAGGGGAGAGCAGTTAGGGCAATCAGGCTGGAAGGGGAGAGCAGTTAGGGGGATCAGGCTGGCAGGGGAGAGCAGTTAAGAGGATCAGGCTGCAGGCAGAGGTGGTTAGGGGCAATCAGGCAGACAGGGGGTCCTGGATTGGAGAGGGTGCAGGGCGGGCTGAGGGGACCCCCCCTCCCCCATTGCCGTGCACAAATTTCATGCACTGGGCCTCTAGTTCTATATAATAAAGCCTAGTATGCTAAGTGTCTGACTGTTTGTTTGACTGTTTGACCAGTTGCACCGTCCCCCAGGGGCAGACGCTCTGACTAGTAGGTTAGCTTGCTGCTGGGGTCTGGACAGTTGGGACTGGGTGAGACGGGCTGGATACACCCTGGAGCCCTTCCCTGGTCCCTCCCCAGCCTGGCGTGCACCCTCTTGCAATCCGCGACCCCCCCCCAGGGGATTGTTGGAGAGCTTGTTTTGGCCCAATCCCCACAGGTCAGGCAGAGGGATCCCACCGGTGTACAAATTTGTGCACCAGGCCTCCAGTCATCTTATATTATTAAATTTGCTATTACGAAGTGCATAGGTTTCCTCCATTCCCAATAATAAAGGCTAATGTTTATTATGCTCTTACTAGGTGCTGTGTAAGTTTCAAAATACTTTATGAATATTTTCTAATTAATCCTCACAGGCCTCAGGGAAGGTATTATTTCTATTACCATTGTCAGATGAAGAAATTAAGGGACACAGAGGGAATATGACTTGCGTGAAGCTATCTAACTAATAATGGCAGGTCGACCACTTTTGCCTCAGAGCCTGTGTTTGATCCTTGTAAAACCAAGAGATTCTGGTAAGCCCCTCAGTGGTTTCATCCTCTCCTCTCCCTGACCCTAAGAGGAAAGTCTTTGCTCTTCATGTTTTACCTATTTTTGATGTCTATATGATGTTACATTTGGAGAGTTCTTACATTTGAGTTGGCTCCAAGGCAATGCAGAGTTATTTAAATATGAGAGTTGCAACATTACCATAGATGTATCAGCTAGCTATTGCTGTGTAACAAACCATTCTAAAGTGTAGTGGCTTAGAGCAACAATTTCTTATTTCTCATGAATATGTGGATTGGCTGAATGGTTCCTTAGCTAGTTTCCCCTGAGCTAACTTGGGTGGCTTCATTCAACTGGAGGTTGGCTGGGCTGACAGATCAAAGGTAGCAGTTGGTATTGACTAGAACTCTTTAGGTTGCTCTACATGAGCTCTTCTCATCCAGTAAGTTAGAGCAACTTCCTTATATTGAATTTCCAGGGCAGTAGTTAAGAGGTGAAAGTATAAGCTGTAAGTTCTCTGAAGGTCTAGTCTTGAAAGTTGAATAATATCACTTCCACAGCCTTCTATTGATCAAAGCAAGTCAAATGGCCAACCAGATTTTAGAGATGATAAAATAGTTTCCACTCCTTTATGGGAGAATTGCAGTAACATTGCAAAGGGACATGCATACCTGGATGGGTGGAATTTATGGTCATTTTTCAATCTATCATAGAAGGCACAATTAAAATGATATATAATAGCTATTAAAAGGATCATACATTTAAAAAATCATAACAAAATATAGTGTTACAATATTATATTTACAATGTTATCTTTAATGAGTTGGAAATCACTTCAGCATCTTATTCAGGGTTCTCATTAAGAAATTGATAATCATTGTGGTAAACAAGCATTAACTTAGGAATTGGGATACACTTCTGGATTGCTATAAAATTAAATGTGAGTGAAAAGAATGAATAAATGTATTTTTTAAAAATTGTCCAGTTGTCTGCATCCTGGAAAGAACATGGGAAGTATGAAACTATATAAATGTTTGATATTTTATTTTGATATCTGTATGTAGACAGTAAAGGAAAACTAAGGAAGTCATATATGTATCTATATGTCTATGTCTATCTCTATGTCTATATCCTATCTATCTATCTATCTATCTATCTATCTATCTATCATCTATCTATCTATCATCTATCTATCTAGGCTCCTAATTTTGGCTTCAATCATATAGACAGTTAAATTCTTGCTTTCAGACTTTGCCCTGGGTCTGAAGTAGCTGTGAAAGCAGATAAGTAACACCACTGTGTGAACAGATGATTTCAGCTGTATTTCTAGTAGGATCAAATTCAAAAGCCCATTACTGTCAGCATTTAAATACTATTGGGTGAAGGCAAGGTTTACATAAATACCTGAAATGCTGGTAGCATATATGGAACCTGACCTCTTATGATTTGAGATGCATTTGCTGATCCTTAATGTTCTATGCAAGAATTTATTTTTTAATTTTTTATCGAGGTTTGACATTTAGCTAAGAAGTAGGCAAACAACCTGATGTTTATACAGAAGAGGGAGGAAAATCCTTGTTTTTATCTGGAAACAGAGCAGCTTTTCCTCCCTCAGCCCTGCAAGTTCAGATCTATTCAGCAGATCTGTCTTTTTGTAAGCACAGGGCCCATTTCAAGGGCATTTGAAGTGCAAGGAGGGAGAGGATAGACTTTTCTGGATGTCATAATGGTTGACTTTTAGTTTCTTCCTTGAGAAACTAATATATGTATATTTAACATTGACATAACAAATATGACCCTAGCAAAGCCTTCTCAATTTATATAGACAATTCACACTCTTTGAGGCAGTTCTAAATCTCTTTTTTTTTTCCTGGCAGATAATTATATAATGCCGGGGCGAGGAAAAACGTTCTATATGAAAAACACAAATCACAAAGGAAAAATCAGAGCTTTGACTACGTACAAATGACAATGTCAGCGTATTTCAAGTATTATAAATTGAATTGGAAGGCAAAGGGTACATTGGGAAAATGCCTACCAGTGGGGGAAAGACGGTCACCGCATCAGAAAGTGGACAACTGAAGACAGCAGGACTGATAGAATAGTCACAAAGGGTAAGAGCAAATGTGCAGTGAGCAAGTGAAAGCAAACTAGCAGTTATTAAAGGCAGGCAAAATAAAAGCAGTTACTATTTTTTCTTGTTCACCGAATACATAAAAATGTGTTTAAGAGGTAGAAGGGTCTGGGCAGGGGGCCAGAGGGAGGAGAGATTGGTGCTGCTCTTGCTGGTGTCCAGTCTGACTCCGGGCGCAGGGCGGGGTCCTCTGAAGACCCTCCAGGGCCGTCTCAATCTCCAGTGAGAGCACCTGGACTAGACATGAGCCACGCTGGGAAACGGTGGCCGGTGGCTCTCTTCAGCTACGGTCCTGCTAAAGGCCACATGGACTCCGCGCTGGCAGCACTCCCAACAGCTACTTGGTGGGTGCTCTCCATCTGAGTCTGCTTCCTGAGGACCCCACCCTGTGCCAGAATCAGACTGGACACCAGAAACAGCAGCACCAATCCTTCTGCCGACTACCAGGGCCCCTGCACAGACCCTTCCACCTCTCAAAAGAATCTTTGTATATTCAGTGAACCAGAATATACAAAGTTCTAGCGCATTCCACATCATCAGATGCAGAGAACAGGGGGCCTACCAGGTCCAGGACATCTGAGGGCAGAAGGGACTCTCTGGTGCCTTCCTGAGCATATCAAGGGCAAGTCTGGGGTTCAGTGGTAGCAGCTGATTGCACACTTTGGGCCAGGCCCAAGGAACACAGAACTGGTGAGCAGGCACTTGTAACCGTGCCTTGGGGAGAAGATGCGTCACTCCCAATCCTTAGCCCTGGGACCAAAGACCATGGTCCCGGCTCCCAGTTGTGGATTTCCCTATTGGATTTCTTGCAGCTTCATTGGGTTTACCCACCGCTATGCATTTACAAGATGCTTACATTTTAAATAAAATTATTTACATGTGCAAAGCAAAGTTCTGAAAGTAGATACAGCAAAGAATTGAAAATGCTGTCTAAACGTGGTAGCCAAGAATTTTTTTAAAAAAATCTTTGTTTATTTGTATTTCGAACATTTTATAATAAAAATCATGCTCATTTAAGAAGACAAAGTATACTTTTTATTTGTACTGAAAGTGGTGTAAGAAGAATAAGAAGAAATGCCAAAATAGAATAACAAGTATAAGAAAGTGAAAAAAAGTAGGACTATGACATTAGGAAGAAAGGTTTAGAATAAAAATAAATTCAAAACTCAAGAAGTATAAGTATATTAGAAGAGAACAGTAAAAGAGCAAAGAAGGGAGGATATAAAAAAGTGAGATAAGGGAAAAGAAGGTATATGGAGAGGTATGAAGAGAAGAATGTAGAAAATAACTTTATTAATATAATTTTTTTTTCTGTGAAATGAATTTATCTTAGAAGGCTAAAGTTTATTGAGAAGACATTCAAAATGAGAAAAAGTCAATCTAAAAATTTCACATATCAATAGTAATAACATTTTAATCAACACTGGGATTTGAGTTTTAAAAGGAAATTGTTGATTTTGAAAAGAAAAATATTTAAAATTTTTGTGAGAAAAATTAAGGCCAAATGTTCAAATATTCCACTATTCAAACATTTTTGCCATCAGCAGGGACCTAGGACAATAGCTCTTTATTAGTACAGGAGCAGAAAAACAATGGAATGGAAAATATAATTTAAACTAGAAAATAAATTGACCAGTTTAATTTTATTAAGAAGACAGAGGGAAGAAAACATTACCAGCAGGAATGAAATTTAGCTGTGTTGAAAAATTTCCCAGCAATCTAAGCTACCGCTTTTCAAATGTTTTCAGTTGGAGAACTGTTCAGTTTTTTAAGGAAACTCCATACTGTCTTCCATAGTGGCTGCACCAGTCTGCATTCCCACCAGCAGTGCACAAGTGTTCCTTTTTCTCCACATCCTCTCCAGCACTTGTCGTTTGTTGATTTGTTGATGATAGCCAGTCTGACAGGTGTGAGATGGTACCTCATTGTTGTTTTGATTTGCATCTCTCGGATGATTAGTGACTTTGAGCATGTTTTCATATGTCTCTTTATAAGCCAAGGAATTGATGACCACCCTCAGGAACTAGGAAGAGGCAAGGATGGGTTCTACCCAGACTCTCAGAGGGAACCTGCTGACTTCTAGAATCCAGACTTATAAGAGAATAAATTTCTATTGTTTTAAGCCACTAAGTTTGTGGTTATTTGTTATGGCAGCCACAGGAAACTAATACGGTACTCAAGATTTTAATCCTAGATATTTCATTTTTCAAATTTATTTTTATTGATTTTAGACAAAGGGTAAGGGAGAAGTATAGAGAAATAGAAACATCAATGAGAGAGAAACATCCTTCAGCTGCCTCCTGCGTGCCCCCTGCTGCGGGTAGAGCCCAAAATATGGGCATATGCCTTGGCCGGGAATAGAACCTCTTGGTTCATAGGTCAATGCTCAACCACTGAGCCACCCCGGCCAGGTGATATTTCCTATTTTTTGTTTTGTTAATCCTCACCTGAGGATATTCTTCCATTGATTTTTAGAGAGAATGGAAGGGAGGGTGAGAGACAAAGAGCAAGAAACATTGGTTGCCTCCAGCAGGGGGCCAGGGATCGAGCTTGCAACTGAAGTACATGTCCTTGAGTGGAACTGAACCTGAGACCCTTCAGTCCACAGGCAGACTCTCTGTCCACTGAGCCAAACCATCCAGGGCGATATTTCCTATTTTTAATGATTTTGGAACGAAGGGAAAACATTTATTCTCAACACTTAAGTAAAGGTGAGCTGCTCAAAGACAAGCACTATGCTTTATTTATCTTTCCATTCATGCAGCTTGTCACACTGTGCCTGATACTATTAGGCACTCAGTAATTTCTGGTTTATTTACTAATAATGAGTGAACCCACTGGAAGATGCCTGAGTCAAGGAATTAAATAAGCATCATAAATCAGATCTACACAATGCAAAAATAATTATTTCGGAAGGGTAAATTTCTATCAGTTGTCTAAATTTTGGGGCTGTGTGACAGTATCAATGTTTTCAGAGATACAAAAGGGAAAACTGTCAAAGGAAGCTTATCTTAATATTATGACTTTAGTTTTATATAAGTTAAATCTATGTGGCACCAGAAACTTTCTAGGAAATGTTCATCCAATGTAAATTTTACTTTAAACCAGAATTTGAGCCAGGAATATGGTAATAGTTGAGGAATCCAAGACGAAGGTCTCTGGGGAAATCACCTCTCCCCACCATATTAAGGGGCCACCTTGTGGGTTAATTTAATTTCAAGCTGGTACAGGTTCAGGCACATTTTCTTTTGTTTTAACTTATTTCTTAATTCAACCTTATTTAATCAATCAATCAATTAATTATTTTACAGCAAAAGCTTTATAAAAAACATTTTTCCACATTGTACTCAGTCCAACAGAGCCCAGGCTGTGGGATTGCTGCTCTCCATCCACAGTAAAGGCTTTAGGCTTTGCCACTTAGCATATTACTCAGGGCTCTGGCTACCTCATCAGCACTGAAGTTGCTCAGAGACGTTGTTTTCTTGGCTAAATGCATAGTGGGCCCAGAGCTTGGGCTGCCATCTGAGCACTCTCAGATTTGGATGGGCAGGCCAAGATGAATCTTCTTTAGCTCCCTATAGCCTTTCTGGATGAAGTCCCCGATATCCTGGCTGTCAGGCAAGCAATGGCACAGTGGACACACATCTTTTGTAGGCCGGGTTTGGCCCTGATCTCATGATTTGCTGTGGCTGCTGCCATCTCCATTAGTGCCCAACCCACCCTTTGCTCCATTTCTATTCATGAAAATACATGAATGAGCAGATGGAACACTCTTGGTTTTCTCATGCATTTTGATGGGTGCTAGGGGGTTTCACATATTATATCTCTATGCATTTTTTCCCAATTACGGGGTTTTTACTGTTTTGCTATTTTTCTTCTGTAAACTTTTTAAAATTCTAGACTTACAAAAATGTTGTAAAAATGATACAAGAAATTTCTATAAACTCTTCATTGCGATTCCTCAGATTTATATCCAAATACTTCAGTGTGTATTTCCTAAACTTAAGGACATTTTCTTCTGTAACCATAGTACATTTTGTAAAGCCAGGATATCAACGTGATACTATTATCTAACTGATGGACCTTATTCAATTTTTGCCAGTTATTCCTTTTATCTGTCCGGGAGCCAATTTAGCATCTTACATTGCATTTCCTTGTATGTCTGTTTAGCCTCTTTATGCTCCTTCTCAGTTCCTTGGTCCTTGCCTTTCATAGATGCTAAAATCCTTAACAAAATATTAGCAAATCAGATCCAGCTAAATGTTAAAAAGGTCATACAACATGACCACGTAGGATTTATTCAAGGAATGCAAAGCTGATATAATATTCAGAAATCAATAAATGTGATACATCACATAAATTAATTGAAAGACAAAAATCACATGATCATATCAATAGAGGCAGACAAAGCATTCAACAAAATCCAATACCAATTTTTGATAAAAACTCTCAGCAAAGTGGATATAGAGGTTTCAAACCTCAACATAATAAAGGCCAAATATGACAAACCTACAGCCAAAATCATAGTCAATGGGCAAAAACTAAAACCAGGAACAGGAACAAGACAAGGTTGCCTGCTTTAACCATTTTATTTGATACAGTACTGGAAATCCTAGCCACACCCACCAGACAAGGAGAAAAAAATTAAAGGCATCCAAATTGGAAAGAAGGATGTAAAACTGTCATTATTTGCAGATGATGTGATGTTGTACATGGAAAACCCTAAAGAATCCACCAAAAAAAACCCAACTACTTGATTTAATAAATGAATTTGGCAATGTAGCAGGATATAAAATTAACAACCAGAAATTGATGGCATTTTTATGCACCAATAATGAACTCTCAGAAAGAGAAACTAAAAAAAAAAAAATCCCATTTACCATTGCAACAAAAAAAATGAAGACACTTAGAATTAAACTTAACCAAGGAAATAGAAGGCCTGTACTTGGAAAACTACAGAATATTGAAAAAAGAAATAGATGAAGATATAAACAAGTGGAAGAGTATACTATGTTCATTGATTGGTAGAATTAACATCAATAAAATGTCTACACTATCCAAAGTAATCTATAGATTCAATACAATACCTATTGAAATACTAATGGCTTATATCACAGATGTAGAACAAATACTCCCAGAATTTATTTGGAACTAAAGAAAACTATGAATTACTGCATCAATCTTGAGAAAGAAGAACAAAGTTGAAGGGATCACAATACCTCCATAATCAAAATAGCCTGGTATTGGCACAAGAACAGTCATATAGATTAGTGGAAAGAACAGAGAACCCATAAATTGACCCAAGCCATTATGCTCACTTAATATTTGACAAAGGAGAAAAGAGAACATAATGTAGTAAAGACAGTCTTTTCAATAAATGGTATTGGGATAATTGGACAGGTACGTGCATAAAAATGAAACTAGACCACCAACTTACACCACACACAAGAATAAACTCAAAATGGATAAAATACTTAAATGTAAATCATGAAGCCACAAAAACCCTAGAAGAAAATATAGGTAACAAAATATCAAATGTCTCATGGAGCAGAATTTTCACTGATACAAGAGAAAGAAAGGAAAAAATAAACAAGTGGGACTACATCAAAAGAAAAAGCTTCTGAACAGCAAAAGAATACATCATCAAAATGAAAAAAAAAAACCTCCTGTATGAGAGAACATATTTGCCCATGATACATTTGATAAAGGGGTAATCTCAAAAATATATAAAGTACTCATATAACTCAACAAAAGGAAAACAAAAAATCCAATTAAAAAATGGGCAGAGGACCTAAATAGACACTTCTCCAAAGAGGACATACAAAAGACCAAGAGACATATGAAAAAATGCTGAACGTCACTAATTATCAGAGAGATGAAAAAATTAAAACAACAATGAAGTACCTCCTCATGCCTGCCAGAATGGCTACCATTAATAAATCAACAAACAAGTGCTGTTGAGGATGTGGAGAAAAAGGAACCCTACTACACTGCTGATGGGAAAGCAGATGGTATAACCACTTTGGAAAACAGTGTGGAGTTTCCTCAAAAAATTAAAAATGAAACTGTCATTTTACCCCTCAAATTATTGCTGCCTCCTTGACTCTGTGAGGCCTCCAAACAGGTATTTTAAATATTTTTACCCAACCTTTTAAGTTGTTCTATACAGTAAGTTTGGCTTACTATAAGCTGGTCTACTATAGCTGGAATCATGTATTACTAGTAACTTTTTAGAAAAAACATTTCACTTATTCTCCTCTGAGACTAAGAGGATTGAACGATTTTCCTAAGGTAACATGTCTAATTCCGTGCAGAACCAGAATGTGTACCAGGTGTTTGTCCAGTTCTCTTTTCAAGACTCTACAGCTCCCTGTAGCAACCACATTTGAGGTTTGACACCTCAGTCAAGGCAACAAAGACAGTGTTTCAACATGTCAGAAGGGAAGGGAAGGAACAAGCAGAATTGATGGCTACAGAGCCAGCAAGGGTTAGCCAGCTTGTTTGTTCGCCTTAGCTGCTGTTCTCATCTTGAGTTTGGCTGAAGCCACAATTCTGATGGAGACAGTCATATTCATCACTCATTCATGGACACAGCCTAAGACGTGTGGCCACACATATGATCACTTGGATCTGAAGAGGTACATGCAGTAGGAAAGCTCCTCAGGTGATACTGGTCTCTAGTTGTTGGTTGATTTAGAATACTGGGCAAGGATCTTTATTGCTTTTGGGACATGTATACAGTGAGGCAAATTGTACCTTGGGCCTGAAAGACAATTGGCTTGGTCTAAAAGGAACCAAACACATAAGTGCTTTATTCACAACACCAGAAAGTACAAGCCACAAAACTCCTCAGTTAGCATTTTTCCTTCTGTGGAAAACTAGCCAACAGACATCACAAATGTAGCTTGAAGTCTGACCTTATTTGGAGGCTGAATGGAGAATGCTGCCTCAGGGCTGGGTGGAAAGGGGAGGCAGCAAGTGGAATGAAGAGAGAGGCCAGTCTGCTATTTTGTGGAGGAAGTCAAACCACAGAACAACTTTTCAGTTTGAAATGACGTGGTAATGGGTATTTCCCCCATTTCTCCCCCAAAAGTCATGGTGGCTGACTACTGCTGATTGTCAAGATGGAGGCTGGGGTGAAGTTCTTGCCCAAATTCCTTCCCTCTACATACTCAAGAATGAGAAATACTAGCAATGTCCATGATGAAAAAAGTCTCCTCAATGACACTACTTTCTGACAAATGCATGTAAAATGGACACTTATTTCCCTCCTCACTTTTTATCTCCACTTTTCATGGGGGAACAATCCTGGAATGGAAACTTTCAGACTCTCTCTTGCTTACTTTTCCCAAAAAGAAGGAGCTAATATGATTGGTGATAGCTTATTGTTATTTTAGGTCTGCACTTCCCAAAGGTGGGGTAGCTGGGCCTCAACAGCAAACATAAAACAAGCAATAACAAAATCCAACCACAGGACTTGTATGCATGCGTATGAGCATAACCAATGGACACAGAATGGGGGGTGGGGTGGGTGAGGGCAGGTACTAGGGGGTGGGGGTGGCTGGGGAGGGGAGAAAGGAGACTTATGTAATACTTTAAACAATAAAGAATTAGCCCTGGCTGGTTTGGCTCACTGGATAGAGCGTTGGCCTGGGGACTGAAGGTTCCCAGGTTCGATTCCGGTCAGGGGCATGTACCTTGGTTGCGGGCACATCCCCGGTAGGGGGTGTGCAGGAGGCAGCTGATCGCTGCTTCTCTCTCATCGATGTTTCTAACTCTCTATCCCTCTCCCTTCCTCTCTGTAAAAAATCAATAAAATTATTAAGAAAAAACAATAAAGAATTAAAACAAAATCCAAATCCCACCTTTTTCTTCTCTCTTATGCTGCTTCTCTCATGAATCAGTAAAATGTGCCAACATCTCTTGCCTCCATGCCCTTTGCAGTGCAGGACAAGCCCCCTCCTCTTCCTTTCACTCTCCTGAAGCCCTCCGCAGGGAGATGCAGCTACCCACCTGGAACTGGATGGGGAAGCCATGAAAGAGGGGGTTCCCCACTTCAGGGAAAGCTTAGGAAACCCATTGTAGCCTCAAATTCAGTCTATGCCCTCCTGTCCAACTATTGCCCAATGGCCTACCATAGCTATTATTTTGATCCCCATTGGGTCATGTGCCATCCTTTGGAGAGAATCACCTTGCATTGAATCCCTCACAGGAAGAATAGCTGCTTCTACTTTCTCAGGCACTTTTGCACCCAGTGGCTGGATGTGCATTTACTGGCATTTACTTTGATAAAAGCAGGACATACTGTTACTATTTCTCAGTGCGCTGATGCATTTATTCAACATGTAATACATAAAAGGCTGAATCACCAAGTTGTAATTGTAAAAATATTCTATTTTTAATCATGTCATCGTGGTATCTTAGGTTCCTAAAACACAAGTCTCAAGTTATTTAAGTAAATGGATATTCCAGAACATTAGAACTGTGGGTAGTAGTAAGAAAAAGAAGGGAAAATAAGAAACCACAGAGGAAGCAAGACTGCACAATCCAAGCAAACGTGTGTGAACAGAAGCACCATATATAATGCTGACTAGTGTTCAAGCAGCTTTCTGAGCTCCTTGGAGAAAGGTGCTACCTGAAATATAAATGAAATAGATGTTTCCCCCACATTCCTCATATTCTTTTTTCAGTCCCAGTCACAAAATGTGACCAAGGGCTTCAGGTTACTGATCAACCAACATTATATTATGGGAGACCGCAAAAACAGTTTCTCTTGATAACGTGGGCGCTGATCTACTGGTGTCTCCTAAGACCACCTTGTTTTTCCATCAGTTCCCATGCCTGACCCCTTGGGGAGTGAGACCTCTGAGTTTTTGGAAGAGGAGCATGAAGACTATGTGCCAGGCTGCAAAAAATGGCCTCATTCAGGGCAGTGAGTTGAAGCATTAGTTACAGTATTCCAGGACACACAGCTGTAGTCATGGTGATGGAAATTACTTACTGTTGAAAAACGGAACTGAATTCCTCTAATTTAAATTGTAGAAGGTTGCATGAATTCTACATTGGTGAGGCTAACAGATTTTTGCAACTCTGCTCATATACATCACATACATCACCTGTCCCCTGTTCTGTGGCTGTGTGTCTGTCTGGCTCAGCACTGAGTCCCTAGCACCTGGCAGGGAGGTCTGGCTGGTAACAGTCACTCAATTCTACTTGCTGAATGAAGGCATAAACAATTTACCTACCAAATGACTCACGCTGAGTGGGACAGTGATATGTGGAAAAGGTGAGGAATTTATGGCCTGAAGGAGGGAAAGGGGCCATGGGCCAAAGGGGTGACTCTGCAGGAGCTGGCTTTCTCTGAGGGCACCACCAGCTTGCCATCTTGTCTCCAGGCCTCACAGGTATGCTATGTGCTTTTTAGGTCATCAGCACCACTAGGTCCCTTACATCCTCAAGCAAAGAAAGAAATTGTTTTTCAATCTTTGAAGAAAAGGACAGACAGAATGGCTTGGAAAATTTCAGCAAACAAAAATCGGAAAGAAAATGTTCAGCAACAGAAAATATTAAAAATATTGGCTTGGTCTTTGGCTTCTCAGTGAAACTCCAGGAAGCCTTTTCAGGCACCTTGCCCTTCCCGAAAATTCAAGAGGGCCCCCGACTGATTCTCTTCTGGTATTCACGCTTTTCTGTAGCACATCTTGGGTAACCTCGGACTTCATGGGAAAGGGAGACGTTTCAATATGGATGTTTCAATATGAGCTTCTCACGCAACACAAACATCTATATTTCTTCTAATGTGTTGGTTAACTCCATGTTCATAGTCAACATTTATTTCAGCTTTCTACACTGAGATATCCTAAAACCTCTGGGCTATTTGGCCCTTCCTGAAATGTATCTGATTCCACATTGGGAAGGATAGCCAGGATTTAACCAATTGTATTATCATAGTTTATTGAATGTCTCCCCCCTCCCTTCTCATTCATGTTCAATAATTTTTATAATACATTAAATTAAAGGTGCTTGTTCCTGGTTATTTATTTTACTCCCCAAGTTTGCCTGTGTATTTTTGTGCCATTACTAGACTGATTGGATTTTTGTGCTTTTCTACTATGTTTTGGTATATAATCAGAGGGCTATTTGCTTCTACTTCTCTTTCTTGTCATTCTCCTCCTCCTTATTTTCTTTTATTTTTTTTGTTGCAAAAGTTCTAGGTTTTTTTTGTTTGTTTGTTTGTTTGTTTTGGGGGAGGGTCAATTTATTCTTCCTGATAAGAAAATAAATTAAAAGGCAAGTATGAAGAAATTCTAGACCATGTAAGAGTCTGTAGATGTTAATTAAGTACATAGGTAATTTCCCTATTTTTCCCTCACTCAAAATTAGTGCTTTTCTTTCCTGCTTCTACTCCTCTTTCTTCTTTCCTCTGTTTTCATCTCTCTCCCTCTGTTCTCCGCTTATAGTATCAAGCTTGCATTTCCCACTTATTAATTTGCTGGTGTCCTGTTGGATATTTCCCATTTCTTATTTCAGAGTTACTTATATCTTAATTTTTTATTTTAAAGATTTTAAAACATGAGGATTAACATAGTAGAGTGTATATAGTACACTAGTGTTAAGTGTACAGCTTGATGAATTTTAGAGGTTGATCCATGTAACTACTACAAAGATCACAAATCGATAAGGTTCGCTCATGCCCTTCCCAGACTATCCCCATTTCTATCTCAAATTAACACCATCCTGACTTCCATATGTCAGTTTGCTAGTTCTTCAACTTTATATAAATGGAATGACATTGTTAGCACCCTTGTGTCTGGTTCTTTTGCTGAACATTATGTGTGTAAGGTTCATCCATGTTTTATGGGGACCAGTAATTTATTCTTTTTTTTTTTATTGTTGTATAGTTTTATGATGTAATATTAAAACACACTTTATTTATCCATTCTCATTGATGGGACAGCTATATTCCTCTTTTTTTTTTGTTTGTTTTTGTTTTTGTTAATTATCACCTAGGGATATCTTTCCATTGATTTTTAGGGAGAGTGGAAAAGAGAGGGAAAGACAGAGAGAAGTATTGATATGAGAAAAACACATTGATTGGTTGCCTCCTGCGTGAGCCCTGACCAGGGCCTGGGCCAGGGAGGATTCTGCAACTGAGGTATGTGCCCTTGAGAACCTGGGACCCTTTGGTCCTCAAGCCAACACACCATCCACTGAGCCAAACTAGCTAGGACCAGCTATATTCTTAAGTAACACTTTGATAAAGTTTGTTACCTAGAAACTAAGATCTTTACACAAAATAAAAAAAAATGTTTCTAGTTTTTTCCCCCCCCCCATCATTTTCCAGATCTAGCTAACTCAGCAAATTTGGACAATCCTTTGCAGTAAATGGTCACAGAATTTGACCTAAGCATGTATTTTATCACTTGTGAGACAAGCATCTTTTTCTCTTCTTTTTATTCTGATGACCTTGAGATACCAAGGCTCAAATATACTTTCTCAGAGTTCCACACACAGCCAGGGAAAACGTGTGGTGAACAGACAGAAAGACTGTCAAAAGCTAGTTTGAATGTCTTCAACATTTATTAATTAATTATATTTCAGATAACATTCTTCTATTGCATAAAGAGTTTATGGCGATGTAAAATATTTGAAATGAAGGGACCTATGTAAATTTTAAGACGCTAAGCAATTCATGATCATTTCTTGTAATCACTTGAGACAGATAGAAAGGAGGCCAAAGGTTTGACAGCTGGCAAAACAGGTTTGCTGACAGCAGAAATGGGCAGACGTTGCCTTATTTTCTTTGGAAGCCATTTGTCACTGTCAGACACACACACAGTGGCCCTCTTTTAGCACTGTTCAAACAAGAATACAGTTTGCATCCTGACATTTCCCTGAAAACAGCAAGTTTCATTTATCATCACAGTAATTTTCAAGCTTCACATCCACTGTTGTAAAGGTGAGCTGAGTTTTTTAAGAGTGGTTTTGTTGAGCAATGCTATTTCCTCATGGAAACCCATAATTCGACTTTTCAAACTCATATCCTTTCACATCCGTTTGCTGTCTCAATAAAACTTGACAATTATTTATTTTTGTATTATACGTTTATTGGGTTCAATTTCATTCTTTAAATAATCCCATTGTATTCACATATATAATTGTGGGTCACCGATTCTTAAACTATTACTATTCATGCATATCTCTTATTATACAAGAAACTAAAAATTGTAATATATGAGTCAAAGGTGAAATTAAGACCTTTTTTTAGAATAGTGATCTAAAACTTGGCTTTAAGTAGAAATTACTTTTAAGCCACGATAGAACTGTAGTCTTGCTATGACTGAGAAGAAAACAAGTTGCTTTTCACATGAGACAGGAAAGTATAGACAGTACTAGAAGAATGGTAAGAAAAAAGTTAATATATAATTGTATATACCTCATCCAGCCTCTATTCCCTTAAATTAATTTCTAAAACTATAAAAGATTTGTAAAATTAAAACATCCTTCTTCTTATTGTATAGGAAATGCACACAGACGGTAGAATTAATAGAAGATATACATAATTCTACAACAGACAAAATATTAAAAATTATGTAAAAATAGTTACAGCAATCACAATTTTTAAGTCGTAGAATTTTGATGATACCTAGGTGATACTTCAGGGGTTGACAAGCCATGGCCTGTGGGCAAAATTCAGTCAGTTGCCTATTTTGTAAATAAGGTTTGATTGGAACACAGCCACACCCGTATGTTTATAGATTATCTATGGCTGCTTTGACACTGCACCGCAGAGTTGGAGAGTTTTGACAGAGATCAAAAGGCTTGCAAAGCCTAAAATATTTGTCTGGTCTTTTACACACAAAAAATTTTTCTGACTCCTGGTCTAGTTCACCCAGTAAAGATTAGATTATCTGAAGAAGCACTCTTGAACATGTGCCTGCCTTAATTCAAGGAACTTACTGTCTAATTGTGAAAGGTAAGACATAGATATTAATACAATTTGAAGTAAAACAAAATTACTAGTGCCATAGAAGGTACAAAATGCTTTAGGATTTCAGTAGGGACATTGGGGAAGGCATTACAGAGGAGGCTAAATTTGAGCTTCGTTTGATAAATGAGCAGGATGAGACTATGCCAAAATGTATATGGAATAATTCTATCCAAAGGAATGGTAGTAAGAAAAGCTAGAAGATGGGGAAACACTGTGCATGTGTGAGGACCACCAAGTAGGTCAATTGTATTAGAATAAGGGAGTATGAAAGGGTGGGATGCGGTATACCTTTGGAATGATGGGGCCAAGGGTTTGAATGCAAGCTGAGATAATGTTTTATGTGATAGGCTTAAAGTGGATTGAAGGGAAACATGGTCAACATGGAAGTTTAAGGTATAGCCCCAAATTCTTTGATATTTCCTTCAAGAGATGAAGCAGAATTCGATCTTGAATGTGGACTGAACTGGACTTGATGAGTCACTTCTACAGAATAAAGGAAGGTGAGATTGGTAGTGGGGGACTTTCAAGACTAGGGAGTAGAAGGCACCATGAATTTCTTCTTGCTCGCTCATGAATCGCTTGCTCTGGGGGATGTCAGGTGCCCTGTGTTGAGGATACTCAAGCAGACCTATCGAGAGGCCCAGGTGTCAAAAACTCATATCTTCCCGTTAATAGTCAGCAAGAAACTGAGTTCTTCTGAGAGGGAGCCATCCTGGAAGCAGATCCTCCTGCTCCAGTTGAGCTTCAGATGATGGTGGCTGCAGCTGGCAGCTTGATAGCAACTCAGAGGTGTGGTCCTCACCATCACTAAGAGGATTCTTGTGGGATTGAATCGCTGTTGGCCACAGAAACAACTCTTTCATTCAGATACTCTTTATTGATTAGCTGTCTCACTTCCACTGTCACTCTCAGTGCTTCCTGAGATCACTTCCAAAATTAGTGACTTGTATTCAAATCCTCGTGTCAGGGTCTGCTTTTGGGAAAACCCAAATTCATTGAGTAATGAAGGTCTGAACTACTGGTGACTTCAAGAACATGAGAGGTTTTATAAGGAAAGAAGAAAAAACACGCACACACACAGGACTTTGTAACACTGGCTATGAGGAATCCATATCAGTGATTTTCAAGATAAAGCATCGTTTAAATTCCCTAAACATCTAAGCTTAGAATCTGAAATCCTAAGGGGTAAAGTGACGAGGCTAGGGTCTGACGGACAATTAGCAGCAAGTGTAAACCCAGCACCTGGCTTTCCAGGACTGTTTCCTGTCTCCACATTGTGGAGTTTATTCTACAAAGCCCTGCCCAGCTGCGGATGGAAACCTGATACATGGAAGCTGAGCAGACCAAGAGCCATACTTACAAATAACAGGGCCTGGTCAGCTGACCCCAGGCCAGAGTTGTCATTGGCCCTGTTTGAGAATCTAAATATACCTTTGTTTACAAGTTTAAAGGAAAGTGATTCAAAAGCCTTTAGGACTTGCTCCCTTAATAGGATTCAAAAGTAGAAATACAATGAATGAAAAGCATTTTGTTCATATGAGAATGTATTCCAAAGCAGAGCATATTCATTCATTTATTCATTTATTGAATGTGATGATCAGGCACTGTGCTAGGGATCCAAATAAGAAATAATTCTTGTTTCTCCAAGCTCAAGAAGAGAGATTTCTTATAATGTGGGAAATGCTAAAATAGAGGTACCAAAATAGTGCTACTTCTAGGCAAACGGTACTAAAAAGAACATGAGAGAACACACACACACACACACACACACACACACACACATCCATATACACCAGGTTTTCCTCCTTAACCAGTTTATGCTGTGGATCATCCATGACATATTTTATGGTCTTTAAAATATGAGACTTTCTCTTGTAGTTTTCCCCCAATATAATAAGGAAGAAAAATTCTTAATGATCAATTTTTAAACTATGTTTTTATTGTTGACACTATTACAAATGTCCCCATTTTCCCCCTCTTTGCACTTCTGTCTGGCCATCTCCCTGTTGTCTGTGTCCATGGGTTATGCAGATAGGTTTTTTTTGGGCTAATCTCTTTGCCTTCTTTCATCCAGTCCCCCCAACTCCCCTCCCCTCTTACAGCTGTTGGCCTATTCAATGTATCCATGCCTTTGGTTCTATTTTGTTTGTCAACTTATTTTGTTCATTAGAGTCCATATAGATGTGAGATCATATAATATTTGTCTTTCTCTGATGGTTTATTTTACTTAGCATAATAATCTCTAGGTCCATCCATGCTGTCACAAAATGTAGGAGTTCTTTCTTTTTTATGGCCATGTAGTATTCCATTGTGAAAATGGACCACAGCTTTTTTATCCACTCATCTGCTGATGGGCACTTGGGCTGTTTCCAGATCTTGTCTATCCTATATAATAAAGAGAGAATATGCTAATTGACCATCACACCCTCACAAGATGGCGGCACCATAGCCACAAGATGGCGGCGCCCAGTTCCCTCAGCCCTGCCAGGGTACTCGGATCCTCCTATACCCCCCATTAACTGAGGCTCAGGCAAGCCTCTAATGACTGCTACCCAGACACCCAGGGCCGACCAGAAGCGCAGGTAACCAGGTCAGGCTGAGGCTTGTGCTGCCAGTAGTGGCAGCAGCAGAGGTGTGATAGGGGCATGGCCTTACCCTGATCGCTGGGTTGCCTCCCACCCTTGAGGGCTCCAGGACTGTGAGAGGTGGCTGGCCGAGCTGAGTGACCCTCCCCCCCCCCCCATCCAGTGCATGAATTTTCATGCACCGGGCCTCTAGTTGAAAATAACACTGCTTATAAACATAGGATGCATATATTTTTTTCTGATTGATGTTTTGTGATTCTTAGGATATATTCCCAGAAGTGGGATTGCTGGGTCAAAAGGTAGTTTTATTTTTAGTTTTTTGAACTTGACTTTTAAAGTTTTTTTAAAAAAAATATATTTTATTGATTTCTTACAGAGAGGAAGAGAGAGGGAGAGAGAGCTAGAAACATCGATGAGAGAGAAACATTGACCAGCTGCCTCCTGCACACTCCCCACTATGGATGTGACTGAAACCAAGGTACATGCCCTTGAACAGAATTGAACTTGGGACCTTTCAGTCCACAGGCTAATGCTCTATCCACTAAGCCAAACCAGTTAGGGAGACTTTTAAAGTTTTAAAGCAGCTCTAGCTAGTTTGGCTCAGTGGCTAGAGTGTCAGCCTGTGGACTGAAGGGTCACAGGTTCGATTCCAGTTAAGGGCACATGCCTGTGTTGTGGGCTCGACTCCCAGTAGGGTGTGTGTAGAAGGCAGCCAATCAATGATTCTCTCTCATCATTGATGTTTCTCTCTCTCTCTCTCTCTCTCTCTCTCTCTCTCTCTCTCTTTCTCTCTCCCTTACTCTCTAAAATCAATAAAAATATATATTAATAAAAGTTTTAAAGCAAAGGCATTGAATGGCTATGTGTAAAATATAAAGCTCACTTCATAGAAAGGTAGCTGTCTATGTGGCAATATTGGGGAGACCTGCGGACACCACACTGACCTACAATATCTCATCACTTGCTTGGCACTGTGTACAAACATCCAACATTAGGGATGGAATTCCGCTGGGTCTGGAGGGCATGAGGTCTCCCAGATCTTCCCCCTTAAGTGCATGTGATACAATATAGTATCAGCCTTACCACCCATTCCTTGACAAGGGTTATGTTATGGCTAACTTTGGGCTGGTTTGAGAGGGACTGAATGAATAACAGGGGTGGCAGAGGTGGTGATGGAAGGCGAGAGACTCATGCAGCACTGAAAGGGAATGCCAGAGGTTGTCAGAATTCAAACTTACCTACTTTACCTGGATCTGGTTGGCCCTGACTGGCTACATCAAGGAGTTGAGGCTGATGGTTTGTTTTTAATCTGATGTGGTCCAATCCAGCTTTTAGCTAAACTGTTTTGTCATATAACCTCAGGTCTCCTAAGACCCAATATAAGTATACTGTTTTGGTAGTATGCATACTTGTTACCTGTTCAAGTGATCATCTCTTGGGCAACAGGTAAAACAATTTCCTTGTCCCAAGTGCCTACTTCTCACCACATTTAGGGTGAGGCATTATTAATTTTTGTGCATCCTTGTAGAATGATTTAGCTGGAGCTTTATTATTTTAGAGCAGTTTTACAAAACTTTATTACTTTAGGGCAGTTTTAGGTTCACAGCAAATTTAGCGGAAGGTACAGAGATTTCCCATATATTCCCATCCAAACACATGCATATACTCTCCTATTGTCACCATCCTGAACAGGAGTGGTACAGTTGTTACAATTGATTGACCTACATTGACACATCATCATCTCCATAGTTACATTGGGATTCTCTCATGGTGTTGTACATTCTATGGGTTTGGACAAATGTATATTGACATGTATCCACCATCACAGTATCATACAGAGCAGTTTCACTGCTCTAAAAATCCTCTGTGCTCCATCTGTTCACTCCTCTCCCCCGCCCCCCCCCCCCGGTCCCCCATCCCCTACCCGGCCCCCCCCCCCCCTTCTCCATTCTCTGGCAACCAGTGAACTATCAACTTCCTCCATAGTTTTGTCTTTTCCAGAATGCCATATAGTTGAAATCATACAGTGTGTAGTTTTTTCAGATTGGCTTCTTCCATGTAGTAATATGCACTCAATTTTCCTCCAAGTATTTTCATGACTTGATAGCTCATTATTTACCTATTTACATATTGAAAGAAATCTTGGTTGTTTTTAAGTTTTGGTGTGAATAAAACTACAATAAATAAGGTTATAATTTTTTTTCTTTTCAAAGTTGTGTATCAGTTGTCAAAGCTACCTTCTATTTATGATGCTACTGTTTTCCTACCTATAGTAGTGATGTCCAGTTTCCATTTAAAATATATTTACTTAAGCCAAAAAAAGCAACTAGATTTAAAGGCACATTTTAAGTAACAACTAACTTGATTGTAACAGTGGTAAGCGAAGAATTGAATTTTGAAAACTGTTCTGGTAGAAAAGAAAGAAAATTTTGTTCAAGCAAGAGTGAATGCCATGAGATTTTTTTTGTTTTTAACCCCGAAGACCTGTAAGGTTTTGCTTTGTGAGGAGGAATGCGTACGCCAAACCCTGGGACCAGCCTGGCATATGGCTCAAAGGGATACACATTTTGGAGTCAAGAAAAGCTGGCTTGAATTCTAGTTCCTCCACCTACTACTATGAGATCTTTTCACTCAGATCTCAGTGTCATCACCTCTAATATGGGTAAAAGCATGTTCCATAAAGGTTTGCTGGGAGAAACAGGTGAGGAAACATTTGCAAACATGCAGCACACAGCAGGCACGCAGTAATTGGTGGCTGCAGCATTACGCCCTTGTTTGATGTTCACAAAAGGTGCCAGGTGTGTGGCCATCCACGTGCAGGGGTCCTACAACACAGGTTGTGGCTCTTCTTCACAGTTGTCTTGGAGAGCATTAAAGGCATATGCTGTTTTAGGCATGTGTCTAGGCCAGTGGTCGGCAAACTGCGGCTCGTGAGCCACATGCGGCTCTTTGGCCCCTTGAGTGTGGCTCTTCCACAAGATACCACGTGCGGGTGCACACATACAGTGCGATTGAAACTTCGTGGCCCATGCGCAGAAGTTGGTATTTTGTGGAAGAGCCACACTCAAAGGGCCAAAGAGCCGCATGTGGCTGGCGAGCCGTGGTTTGCCGACCACTGCTTAGCCAGCAGGACTGCTTTGCATTGAACATTTATTGTGCTTTTATTTTTAATGTCTTGTTTTTTTTTAACCCATTTCCTTCATTTGATGTAATAGTGGGTACCTCCCAGAGAGAGGCAGTTTTTGGGAGGAAGGTGGGATGCTACTGGACGCTCTGGTCCAGCTTCCCATAGAGCAGCTACATCTTCTGCTCCATTACCCAGCCAGAGCAGGTGCATCAACGAACTGCCCCTAAATATGTGTGTTTGCCAAGCTGCTTATTTGTCCAGACATTTTAAAGAAGTGCAGGATTACAACCACACTGAAATAGAACTGTTTCACTGGCCTGACATGATTGGATAATCTTTGTCACCGAAAGTGCTTACTGGGGGTGGGGGGGTGGGGAGGGACAGCTGATATTCAGGTTGGCTTTTGGAAGGGTTGGTGCTCTGGCCACCACTGGTTACATTATCTTTTGATCAAGCCCCCTCGGCCACTGGAATGCGGCCTTCTGACCACTGGTTGGAGGGGCCAGTGCAACTGAGCATCAAATGCTCTTTTGATGATTTCAGATGGAAGGGATCAGCTGAGAGAGGCGGGCTGTGTCTTCTCGGCCAAGCTCTGATGCTTGAGGTAGATGAGTTCCTTACGAGGTTCTTTGGAGGGTACAGTGAAAGGCTGGCACGTGGTCTAAAAAAGCAAGAAGCACTGCCTTTTGCTAGCGATGATAATAACTTATATTTAAAAGTACCCATATTCAATTTTATTATAAAGTGTGTGCATGTTTAAAAACCTAGCTGATCGTTTCTAACATCACCTTTTAGCCACTTATATTTTTTCCAAGGGGGAGACTAAAACTCAGATATTATCACAGCAAACAATCAATAATTTTATTATGAAATTTTTTATTATTCAGCAAAGATGAAAGATTTTTACAATAAACTCTGTTATGCCCACTACTTAGATTCTGCCATTAACCTTTTACTGGCCTTCTCCATTATGTATCCATGTACCTGAACGTGGCAATTTTATTATGATTTAGGACTCTCATGAGCTGACTTGGACTTACCAGAATGTTTTTGCACCAAGTTTATGTAAAACTATGCAGAAACCTTGAGATTAAATTTATATGTAATGCAAATAAGAACTGCATAAATATTCCTGAAGAACAAAATTTAATCATTGCATAATTTTAGTCTTATCAGAATTCTTGATCTGGAAGATTCTGATTCTTGATCTGGACGCTAGTTCCATGAGTGTGTTCAGCTTGTTAAGCTGTACATTTGTTATATATTAATATATTTGTAAAATTGTGCATTGGATTATTTTAATTATTTTAATATTATAAACTCTTGATATATATTAATTCATATATAATTTTATAAATAAACACTAAAAATAAAAAGGTGTAGCATTTTTATATTTTGGGAGAAGATGCTTATCTCCTCAGATAGTTTCCTACTGGCCCACTGGGCCCTGGAAGCCTGGCACCCCCTTTCCTGGGCAAGGCATATCTCTCTTGGAGCCTCTGTTGTTTACGTGGGGTCTTCTGAGGATTATGCAAAATTCCTTACAAGGTTTGGGGTTTAGAATTTTCATCTTTCCAGGTTTCACCTTGATGACACCATGAGTCTGAGTTCTTTTGGAGGTAAATTGCCCTTTTTTCTGCAAAGTGTGCTGGGAAATTCTATTAGTGAAATGCAGTGAGAATCCGGGACACTTGGGATAGCACCAGGGACAAGATACAATGTTTAAATATTGTCCCTGCCCTCTGGTCACCTCCTGCCTTCCCCTATAGTTCCGAGAGCCCAGAGACACAGTTATACACCTGAGGTTTTCTCTAGTCCAATGGTTCTCACCCTTGGCTGCACATTAGAATCACCTGGGAGTCTTTGTAAAATCCTGATTTCTGGGCCTCATCCTCCGGAAATTCTGTTTCTTTATTATGGGGTGGGGCCACAACATTAATAACAAAGAAACAGAATTTCCGGAGGATGAGGCCCAGAAATCAGGATTTTAAAAAGATTCCCAGGTGATTCTAATGTGCAGCCAAGGTTGAGAACCACTGCTCTAGTCATTCTGATAACTGGAAGGGTCTGGCGTATCTGACGTGGGAGATAGGAATCAGGAGGCAAGATTCGGAAGTAAAAAAGCTGATCATAGGCATAAAAGATCAAAGAGGGGCACTATAGTAATTGATTGATTGTGTTGTAGGGTATCATTTGTTTTGGTTTTGGGTAGGTAGGAGAAATATCCTTTGCATATTATCATAGCCTTGGCCTGTGAAAGAAACCCCACCATCTAACATGGATAAGAACGCAGAGGCATGGCCTCGGGCTCTCAGAAATGGAAGCTAGTGGGTCTCTCCCATCATTGTGCTTCTGCAGTTTGCCCTGGTTGCTCCAGGTGCCTGGTGGTTTGGTATCTTTTTCACAAAGGGGAGACGCTTCCTCCGGAAACCACTGTCCTGAATGTTTTCTGCCTATTCGCCCTCCAAGTCAACACGCAGATTTCGTCTTACTTTCCTGCTCCCATTTATAGCAAGACGTCAGCGAGATACTCATGGTGTCTCTCCTTTCTGGCCTCCTTTTCTCCTCGGTGTCCTCAGTCTGGCTGGCTTCCCCACCACTCTGCTGCCTCTTGCCAAGGCCACTGGTGGCCTGGTCTAGGCAAAGCCACTGTCCACATCTCGCCTGACCTCTCGGCTTTGCTGACCACTTTCTCCTTAAAGCGCCGTCATGACCACTCCTCTGGTTTTCCTCTGTGGCCCTGGCCTCTCCTCCGCCTCCTTTGCTGGCTCCTCCTCGGCTGTCAGGAGGTACTTTTTGGCAGGTCTCAGGACTCAGTGCTCGGGCTTCGCCTGCACTTTCTCCCTGGAGGACATCCGTAAACCCATGGCTTTAAATACCGTTTCTTCTTTCTGATTCCTAATTAGTTTCTCCAGCCCCAGTATTTCCCCTGAGCACCTGCCTCACGCAGAAAACTGCTTCCTTGATGACTTCTAGGAAACTCTAGCTTAACTTAGACTCAACAGAGCATGTGATCCACCCCACAGCCTTCCTCTTTCACCCGCTGACACTGCTACATCCTCAATCACCCAGGCCTGTTTTTTCAGTCTCCCTAAGTCCCAATTTTCCAGCTCTCTAATGGAGCTACAGTGCCAGTACCAGCCTCACAGCCTCAGTTTCTTAATCTGTAAAATGAGAATAATTTTCATACCCGCTCTTCCTACTTCATTGGGTTGTTGTAGAATAAAACCAAATGCTTTGCAAATTTCAGTGATATGTAAATGCAAGTTATGTCAGTATGTCAGTGGGGGAACCTTACCTAAGAATCAATATAATCAATTCCTTTCAGAGTTTTTTAAAAATAATTAATTAGCTAACTAATTACTGTTATTAACAAACTGGGAAATTGCCTTTGCCAGCTAAAAAGAGCACTGTAACTCAGTATGCTTGTTTCTTTGCTTTGACTTACAGGAAGCTCAGAGGAGAATATCATGTTTAAGCATATTCACTATTCTTGAGTTAGTTTTCAATTATAATCATTCCTTATCTTTCAAACACGCTTTATTAATTTTTAATCCCGATTTTAATGTCACTGTCATATGCCCATCTTTCATTGCAAACTGTTTTTTTTTAAGATTCTAGGTATAAATAAATAATGAATCAATAAACGAACTAATCAGTCCCATAACAATGACCCATATGATCTGGGAGTCATCATATTTTATTATTATTAACCTGAAATTTTCACTTAGGTTAAAAGAAATATTTTCAGAACATTTCTTTTTTAGCAATAAAAATGTTAATTCAGGTTTAAGGTCCTTCTTATTTTATGCATATTTCTTAAAATTGACATTTTTGGGTAAATCACATCGTTTTTTTTTCACATTAGTACAAAGCCAGATTACTTTCTAAAACAGTAAACCCTATTACAAATATGTGGAACGTTGATAATACAAACTGAAAACTCAAATAACCTGTTTCCTGTAAGACTTAGAGACTTTATTCAGTTGCATGGAACACAAAACTTGAATAATAGCAGCTTTATTTTTCCAGTTGCAGGAAAGCCAGAGCTGGGTGGTTCAGGGCCAGTGCAGGGCTCCTTAGTATTATAAGCATCCAAGGCTCCCTCTTTCTTCATGTTTTGCACCCTAAGTTGGGCACTTTTGCCCTCAGTGTCACAGGATGTGCCCTTTGTCTTTAGGCATTGAGACTGCAGTCCAGGTGTGGAGAGGAGGAAGGAGCAATGGTAAAAATGTAACTGAATATGGGCTGAATTATCTGGGAAACAATACTTTTTTGAATGCTCCAACTGGCCTCTTTCTGTTTATGTCAAATTGGACAGAACTGGGTCACATGGGCACTCCTAAAGGCAATGAAAGGCTAAATATTTTCTACAAGGCACATTGTTCTACCAAATCAAATCAACTATTTCTTAATAAGAAAGGGCAGTGGGGTTTTGATATTGAGGAGGTAGCTAGCAGGTTCTGCCAAATTTGCCAACTTTTTTGCTTGCTGGGTAGATTTCTGAATACAGAAGACATTTCTAGAAATCCAATAGTATTTGAGGCACTTGTTATACTTTATTTAACTTTTGAAATAAAAATCTCACTTCAACAGTGGTTTGGAGAATTGAATAAGGTATTCGGGTGAAGGATCTTATACAGAGTTCCCTTACAAAATGACTGTACAGGTGTCAACTTTGCACCGTAAGAGCTCTCGAAAAATTATACCACTTTCCAGATTATTTTCCCCCCACTTTCCATTAGAAAATAAGCTTCTTACCCCCAAATGCACTAAATAAATATAAACAGTAATTTTTGACACTACGGTTTTAGGCAAAGGCACACACTCATTCATTTACTCAATACCACAGTCATTAGTCAAAGAACATCACATGGGGTAAATCTGAACTGTGCACCCTATTTAGTGAACCCACAAAGTTTTGCCTCATGCATTTAGGCTGAGTGTGGGATGAAGTGGCAACAACTTCCACCAGCCTTGGGTTTCTTACACATGTGTGCCACTCACATACATGCTGAAATGCTTCCATGTCTAGCCTGCATTTTGCCTTGTTTTTCTGAACTACACATTTATTTTTAAGTGCTGTTTGTGTACAAGATAATCATTAACTTTCTAAATGTTAAAATATTGGTGAGGACCAAAAACTATTAGAAACAATAAATAAATGCAATAAAGTCACAAGAGGCAAGATCAATGTACAAAAATCCATCACATTCCCATATATAACAATGAAATTTCAGAAAAAAATGGAAAAAAGAATTCCCTTTGCAATTTCAACAAAAAGTACAAAATACCTAGGAATAAACTTAACAAAAGATCTGAAGGAGCTATATAACAAAAGCTATAAACATTATTTAAAGATATCAAAAACGACACAAAGAAATGGAAAGATATTCTGTGTTCATAGTTTGGAAGAGTCAAGATAGTTAAAAATGGCCATATTACCCCAAAACAACGTACATATTTAATGCAATCAACATAAACTCCAAATGGTTCTCTCTCTCTCTCTCTCTCTCTCTCTCTCTATATATATATATATATATATATATATATATAAAACAGAAAATCATCAGACTTGTATGGAACCACAGAAGACCCAGAAGAGTGAAAGCAATCCTGAGAAAAAAGGACAAAGCTGGAGGTATCACACTCCCTGACTTCAAATTATAATACAAAGTGACAATAATCAAAACACCATGGTAATGGCAGAAAAACAGACACACAGACCAATGGAATGTGTATATGGGCAATAATTTTTGATAAAGAAGCCAAAATCATACAATGGATAAAAGAAGCCTCTTCAATAAATGGTGTTGGGAGAATTGGAAACCCACATGCAAACAAATAAAACCAGACTGGTGTTTGTCTCCATACACAAAAGTTAACTCAAAATGAATCAAAGACCTAAATGTAAGATCTGAAATAATAAATTACATAGAAGAAAAAAATAGGTGCTAAAATTATGGACGTTGGTTTTAGGGAGGATTTTATGAATTTGATGCCAAAGATAAGGGGATTAAGGACAAAAATTAATAAAAGGGAAAATATTGAACTAAAAAATCTTCTGCACAGCAAAATAAACCACAAACAAAATAAAAAGGCAACCAACCCAATGGGAGAAGATATTTGCAAACAAAAGCTTCCACAGGGTTAATATACAACTCAACACCAAACAAACAAACAATTGGGCAGACGACTTGGACAGATACTTGTCCCAAGAAGACAAACTAGTGGCCAATAAATATATGAAAAGATGCTCAACTTCACTAGCTATTTGAGAAATGCAAATCAAAACTATAATGAGATACCACCTTATACCTGTTAGAATGGCTATTATCAACAAAACAAGTAATGACAAGGGTTGGAGAGGTTGTGGAGAAAAAGGAACCCTCATTTATTGCTGGTGGGAATGTAAATTGGTACAAGCCACTATGAAAAACAGTATGGAGGTTCCTCAAAAAATTAAGTCTATAGTTACCTTATAACCCAGCAATCCCTCTTCTGGGTATCTACTGGGAAAATTTGAAAACATTTATTCATAAAAATATATGCACCCTTATGTTCATTGGGGCATTATTCACAGTGGCTAAGATATAGAAACAACTGAAATAACCTTTGATGGAGGATCGGATAAGGAAGATGTGGTACATATATACAATAGGATTACTAACTACTTAGCCATAAGAAATGAAGAATACTGCCATCTGTGAAAACGGATGCATCTTGAGAATATTATGCCAAGCAAAATAAGTCAGTCAGAAAAAGTCAAGTGCTATCTGATTTCACCATATGTGGGATATAAAACTGAAAGCAACAAATGAGCAAACAAGAAAAACAAACAAAAACTCATAGGCACAGACAATAGTATGGTGGTTGTCAGAGGAAAGTGGAGTGGCGGGAGGGGGAAGTAGTAAAAAGTAACAGGACTCAAATATATGGTGACAAAGAATATTTGACTTTGGGTGGTAAACACACAATACAATATACTGATGATGTATCATAAAATTGTACACTTGAAACTTACATAATTTTATTAACCAGTCATCCCAGTAAATTGAATTTAAAAATTGGTGAAGAAAATGTGCATAAAAGAAAAGAGAATAAGAGTAATAAATCTTTATTACTTTATATTCTATGTATAAAAAATTATTATTTTTATGTTGTTTACTACTTATGTAAAGTTGTTTTATTTTTCAAGGGGTATAGTTTTCCATTTGTGAATTTTTAAAACGTGGATTGAAATGGAATGCATTATATTCCTCTACCCCTAATTGACATTAAAGAAATAATTTAAGAGTTAATAGCTTTTCAAGTATGGACAGGTTTTCAAGAATAAATTGCAGTTGTTAAGCAAGGGATAGTTTTATGCTATAAGTCTGTGCAGACTTACATTGCACAGAGAATGGTGGGGAAAAGGGTTGTTATATGCATTATCTTGTTTAATCACCTAGGCAGCCCTCTGGGAGACAGGCATACAAATCCATGATGAAGGGAAGAGGTGATGGCTTTCTCTTCTGTCTGTGTAGCTTACATGGAACTATGTTTCCCAGAATTCCCCATTGCATAGTTCTAGGTTGTGTGAAACCTGAAGGCAGAAGAGAAGAAGCATCCCTTGCATGATGGCTCATCTTGTGAGTGCAGACTCCTCCAGCTTCCACCATATCTTTCTTCAAATCCTGGCCTGTGTGAGTGCAGCTCTGTGGTGAAGGTACCCGTTTCTTTTGAAGGTCACCTATGTCATCAAGATTGGAGATGGTGAGAAGGGATGTGGGGATGTTGGCTCCAGTCTGTCCTGTAGGTTCCTTCTTCACATTCAGCTCTTCTTTCATGCTAACCTCAGTGACTTCAGGCCCACTACCAGATGCAGAAGCAATGGCCTTTCTAGACTTCTCATAAGTTTTCATATTGCATGAGATCTGATCCTTGTAATAAATCCCTATTCCATGTCATTCATGGGAGCTAGTTGGAAAGCTCACTCCCTGAGTGAACTCTGACTGATATAGAAGTCATCAGACGCAGAGAGAAGGTGTTCCTTACACTTGGCCATACAGCTCCTTAAGAGACTTGGGAGCAGTGAACAGAATTTATTCAATTCCTATCCTGTGTCAGGCCTTGAGCTTGGTGCTGTTAATGCACTTAATGTTTATAACAGGTATCATTATCATTTTATGGGTGAAGTAGCTCATTTTTTTCTTAGGACTAGTTCTATAAATATTTTTTTTTTGGCTTTATGGCAGGCTGATGTCCAAACTTTATTTTTCACGGAGAATCTGTCTGTGTAAAAATATTACTCTGGAGACAAATTTTCTTAGAGCAGTAAATACCAGAGTCTAAGCCAAAAACTTCAGGACCCTGTTGAGATTGGGAAAAGGCAACATTGACTTATTTTCACTTAAATTTGTGACTAGGAGGAGAATCAACAGGGATACTTACCCTCTTGTTCCTTCTAAGAACTATGGCTGCAAATTGTTTGTATGCCCATTAATTCCACTAAAGTGAATGATAGCCTAAAGGTGCTTAAGATACATGGGTTACAAATTTCCTAGAATTCAGTGCAGTGTTCAATTCGGCAGACATCACTTTTATGGAAATAAAGTTTACTCAGGTTTTGCATTTGAATATTAAGCATACCTTGTTATGAATCAGGCTTGCTGGTTGACCAGCTGGCTAACCATTTCTTTGTGTTTAGTCTTCCTCATGTCTCTTGCTACTCTGGCATTCAAATGCCCGGTCCTGAGCATATTTTGCAAGAATACATTTGAATGCAATTACTAAGCCTCCTTTAGAAGTCCAGCAGTCCTGTCCATTATAATAATTGATAGTCTGGAAACTTGTTAGAGAGAAAGGAATTTAATCAAAGCTAAAAGTAATTTATAGGGTAAGTCCGACATACACATACTTTCTCTAAGCTTCGGTTTGATTGGTTTTCATTTCTGGGATGTGTATTTGACATTTGAAACAATTTTGGTCAATAATGCTTTCATTGGAGGCTGAGGGTTCTTTGACCTGTATATAGAAAATAAGGGAGAGCGCCAAGAGAAATTTGGTGTTGGTAGTGACTGCTGAACTTTCAGGATCATTAAAATATACTGCTAACTGCATGAAATAAGCACATTTGACTCAGGTTTCTCCTTTGGGATGGTATTGGCCAGTTTCCCAGGAGAGAAACTTCTCCCTTTCCAAAGATTCTATCTTCAGTTGAAGAGACTACTTCACTTATTAGTTGCTGCAGTAGATGCTGTGGGTGTGGCCTAATGTTTGCTTACTGGAAACTCTGAGATTCTTCCTGGGCATTGCCTGAACTTAGGAGCATGTACACATGCAAGCTTAAATTCTGAGAAATTAATGCATCAGGCAGAAGCCCTTGGACAAGGATGGACAGGAACTGGTGGGTAAATACACAACCATGAGTTAGTACCCATGGCTCCCCAGTGGGATTGAGGCCCATTTGACCACAGAATGAACTTTTTCATTAAAAAATCCTTTACTGGCTGCCTTCCCATTCCTGACTCTCTTTCCTACATCCCTGATGACCTCCCAAATAATCTATGTATGTAAATCCTTGTCTTAAGATGTACTTCGGGGAAGCTCAAATCAAGATAGAGGCCTTGCCTGGCAAGCATGGCTTGGTAGTTGAATGTTGACCTATGAACCAGGAGGTCACAGTTTGATTCTGGTGCATATTCCAGTTGTGGGCTCGATCCCCAGTGGGGGTTGTGCAGGAGGCAGATTCTCCTCCATCATTGATAGTTATATCTCTTTCTCCCTCTACTTTCCTCTCTGAAATAAAATATATATGTAAAAGATAGAGGCCTTGATCTCTGTTCTGCCAGGACTGCCTTGGCAGGCTCAACCTGACAAGTAAGGTCTCTTGTGCTGACCAGATGATTAGGTGAGTATTAGTGGGCCCATCTCCAGAAGGAGCCAGCCAAGAGCATTTGAGAGAACTGAGTCCCAAGGCCAGATTTTGCAGAGACATGATAGAGACGGGAGTGGAGAATTGGGCAATAATCAGCAGGGGGTGGACAAAGAGGAACAGAACTTTAATGACTGGGACAGAGGCTTAAAGGAGTCCACAGGACACTGGCCAGGAGATTGTTAGGCATTTCTTCTCTCTCCATACACTTGATGAAGTACTTTATCCTTTTCTGTCTCTTTACCCATCATCTGTGAGCTGAGTTGACAGGCCTCAAGTGGCTAGCCCCAGCTCTACAAAATCCCACCAGGATTTTTATAGCGCTCTTCACAATAATTGACAATAACTGCACCCAGATGCCCCGTGGGTTCCTCAAACCCAGCATGTCATGAATTAAATTTATTTTCTCTCTGCAACCCTCCATTTCACCTTACCTCAAATGCCCTAGATATTTCTATTTTCAGAATTATTTTCTTTAATTAAAAGCAAGCTCTATACTTTCAAGCTGCGTGCTGTTCCTTCTCCCATATTTTCTACATCTGACTCCTCTCCCAAACCACTTGACCCTGTCCTCAGAAGTCTTCCTGGATTAGTCTTCTCCTCCCCATCACATGCCCACAATCTCTCATTTCAATGTTTCATTAGTCTCACAACTCCTTTTATTCCCACCTCCCACCCCAATTGTCCCTCCTTCATTTTGAAACCAGAATAGACTTTCTAAATGATGAATCTGTTCATGTCATTCTCACCCCTAAATCTTCAATGGCCCTCCATTATCTACAAATAAAAGTTTTGATAATTGAGTTTGGCATTCCAGGGTTTTCATGTCCCTGTCTCATTCTTTTTCATACCTTGTATGGATATCTGTGTTCCTTGTGCTCCAGACCTGCATTGCCCAGTGTAATCCAAGCACCGTGGATGCTTTAAGGTGCTTCTCTGCAAAGGGGTTTCAGGGTAAGAAATTGGACAACACTGCCCATCCTGTTTCACTCTCAGATATTCAAAAGATGCACCAGCACAATCTAAACTCTGAAAAGTCCTGCAAGGGAAAAAATCCATTTAATTTTGTTTAATTCAGTGTTTCCCCACTTATTTGGCCATGGAACCTCCTTTTTTTTTTCATTTACAGAATGGCAGCTCTTATTAATATTGTGAAGACTAGTGTTCCTGGGAAACATGCCACTTTTTCTAACCACACTGGACTTGACATCTGAAACAAACGTCAAACTCCAGAGCTAGAGTTTTGTTTGTTTGTTTTCCCCTCAAGCTGTTCTCTTACTCAGAAATAATTTTCCCCCAGTGTCTCTCTGAATCCTCTAACTCATCCTTCAGGGTCCAACTCAGATGCCACCCTCCTCACACAGCCTCCTCTCACAGCCACCGGCATCCCTGCTCTCCCTTGTCCACTCAGCACTTCCTGTACCAATGCTACAGAAGTGATTTTTTTCTTCCATGTAGTATAATTAACTTACACACCTACTCAACTTCAGGATATGCGGGGACAAGGATGTTTTATTTTTCTTAAAAAAATGTTACCTACAGGGTTGTGCAAGTACATTGACCCCGAATAGTTCACAATTTTTTTTCTGAATTGATTTCACAATTATTTCATTATTCCTTGTGATGTCTGTCCAAGCAACAAAGGAGCATGCTTTGTTTTCAGTCAGATCTGGTTCGAATCCCAGCAGGGCTGCTTACCAACTGGTCACCTTGATAATCCATGGAGCGTCTCTGAGCCCCAGTTTTCTTAGAGGGCTATTGTGAGACTAAAATGAGGGTCTTAGCATTGTATTTGGAACCCAATCAGTATCAAAGCCACAATTATGGACAACATGTATTGAGTGTTCTCTAGGTTGCCAGGTTCCAGGACTAAGTACAGTATAAGTATAATTTAATAAAATCATCAAAAACTTTATGAGATAGGTTATCATTCTCATTTTACAGATGACAAAACCAAGGCTAAGACCTGAGCTTCCTGGTCTCACTCCAGAGCCCCTAATATACTAAACCATCACATAATGCTGAGATAATAAAAATATTTATTAGTACTAGTTATGTTATTTTTATTCATAGACATTGCAAGAGATATGGAATTCAACAGAGAAAAGGCATGTCAGAAATTCTGAATTAGGTGTTGAATCCTACATTTGTCACCATCACTAATTGTGAGGTCTGGGACACAATCTATACTAATAAAAGGGTAATATGCTAATTAGACAAGATAAACCATGCGTCTTCTGGACGTCATTCCAGATGTCCTTCCTGACAAAGCTGGGGCCTGGGCGAAGGAAGTTAGAGGCAATCAGGCAGGTAGGCGAGTGGTTAGGGGCAATTAGGCAGGTAGGCAGAATGGTTAGGGGTGATCAGGCAGGCAGGCAGGTGAGCGGTTAGGAGCCAGTAGTCCCAGACTGCCAGAGGGTGCCGGCTGAGCTGAGGGACCCCCACCCTCCTGTGCACGAAGGTGGGTATTCTTTATTAAAACATCTCAGTTTCCTAATCAGTAAAGTGGGGATAATAGTGATGACGCACCTCACTGGTCTGTGAGAATAAAATGAGATAACCTTCATACAGTCCTTAGTCCTGCGCAAGGGGGATACAGTGGCCTCAGATGAACAACTGCCACCTGGTGGTTATGCAAATTGGAAGCATTGCACATAAGTTGTCAGGAATCTTTTCACTAGAGGGAGGGAAAGGACGAATTCAACCGTAACATTTCATTTCATTTTCCTCCCTCTTTAAAACTCTGGGGCTTATGACAAAAGGTACCTGGAAAAAATTGAGCCCCTGCAGGAGCAGGTGCAACCACAGATCTTCGCCTGCATGAATGTGGGGCTGAGGTGGGGTAGTCAGTGCCAACCGCCCATGACGGCCTTTGGGGCCACGTTCACAGTGTCGCTCCTATGGGGCCTTGCTCCTCTAACGCTCATGCCACTGCTCAACTGCAGTCCTCCTTACCGCTCTCTAACCCCCCGTCAGACCCCTGTCTGGTCTCCCTTCTGCCAGCCACTGCCCGCCTTATCTGTGAATCACAGGGCAGAGCATGGCAACCACCTTCTGTAAACCCAGAAAGAGGAATATTTAAGCAAGGTGGCATAGCATTCAAGGCCCATCACGTTTGAGTCCAGCTCACCTACCCAGTCTGACTCTCCATGACCCACCTGCCCTCCTTCTGTGGCCATCACCTCAGATATCTCACAGCTATAACGTAAATTCCTCCAAACTTTATCATGTAATCAGCATTTTTACTTTTTCTTAAGCCAATTTTAATAATTAAAACTTCTCATCTAGTCCAGGCCGGTGTGGCTCAATTGGTTGAACATTGTATGGTGCTCTGAAAGGTTAATAGTTCGATTCCTGGTCAGGACACATGCTTGGGATTGCAGGTTCGATCCCCAGTTGGGGTGCATGTGGGAGGCAACTGAACAATGTTTCCCTCTCTCATTCCCTCTCTCTCTCTAAAATAAACAAACAAACAAACAAACATATTTTTAAAAAATCTCCTCTATAATTCTGTTTCCTTTCATATTCCTAAACATACTTATCTGTTTCTTCTCTTTCAATTTCTAAATCAGGTTTTCCAAGACTTTGCTTATTTTATTGGTCTTCAAATAAGCAGTTTTTGGCTTAATAGATTAATTATACTTTATTTGCTTTATTATTTTAACTTTTAATTTTTATTCTTTCTTTCCATCTACCTGTAGCTATATTTTGATCTTTTTATAGATTCTTGAGTTAAAAGTTTTAATTTACTTTTAGTCTTTTTCATTTTTAGGTAAATGCAGTGGTACTATGGGTCATCCTGAGGGCACCTTAGTCTTCATCCCATACAGTTATATCTCAAATATTTCATAGTTTATTAATAACTTTATGTATAACTTATTTACAATTTAGTTTTTTAGTAACTATTTGGAGCAGTGTTTTAAAATTTCAAGTACTTTTCATTTTTATCCTCTTTTTCCTCTTTCTCTTTTTACTTCTCATTCTAATTGTATATCAATATCATCACCATATTGATTATATGACTTCTTCAGATTTGTTTAATTGGTAAATATTGATTGATTTATTTTGTTCTGTAGGGCATATAAATAATTGATAATATTAACTTGAAGTTTTATACTACTCTAACGAATTTGTCAATGTTTCACTTTGGTTTTATCAAATTTTGCTTTATAAATTTCAAGGCTACTTTATTAGGCACATTCAAATTCAGAATTGTTATAACTTTTTGAAGATGTGGACATTTTATCATGACATTCTGGCCTCTTCTGCTCCTCTTCCTTGTTCTATTCAAATTGATGTGGTCTGATTTTAACATAGTTTGTCCAGCTTATTTTTTATTAAAGTACTAGAGGCCAGGTGCACGAATTTGTGCATGGATGGGGTCCCTCGGGGTGGCCTGCGGGGATTGGGCCCCAGCTCATGCCTTTAGGCTCGCAGCCCTGCAGGTCCGTCTGGTAACCCGCCTTGGCCTGGTGAGTCTGCTCACCTGTTCCACCATCCCGCTGCGGTCCCGCTCTTGTCGGGGCCCATCAGGGCCAGCAGTGCCTCCATTGCTGCCTGCTGCCAGCACCATGTCACCGATGCCCACCATGTTCCACACCACACCCTGGTGGTCAGCGCACGTCATAGTGAGCAATCGAACTCCTGGTTGAACAATTTGCATATTAGGCTTTTATTATATAGGACTAGGGGCCCAGTGCATGAATTCATGCACCTTGAAAGGAACTGTGGGCCGCAAGCTTGTGGTGTGCACAGGGGTGGGTCTCAGCCCATCCTCCGTGCCCCCGCCTGGCCCTTCCCTCTGCGGCCCCCAGTTCCCTGTCTGCTGGTAACCCCACTCCTGTTGCCTCTGCTCCCACACGCTGACGGCGCTGGCCCCGCTCGCACCCACTGACAGTGTGGAGCGATTGGGGCTGGCACCAGCAGCGGGTGTGAGCGGCAACTTGCTGCCCCGATTGCCCCTCAGGAGCAGGGGGAAGTGGACAAGCCCTCAGGGGAGATCAGGGCCAGCAGCCATCACTTGTACTCACTGACAGTGCTGAGCGATCAGGATTGGTGCCGGGCACTGGCAGCGGGTGCGAGAGGCAGCTGCCAGCCTCGATCACCCCTCAGGAGCACGGAGAGGTGGAGAAGCCCTGAGGAAGACTGGGGCCAGCAGCCACTGCTCACACCCACTGATGGTGCCAAGCGATTGGGGCCAGCACTGGGTGCTGGCAGCAGGTGGGAGAAGGGCCGGCGCCGGCAGTAGGTGCAAGTGCTGGGCGGGACTGTGGCATGCAGGAGCAAAGAATTTTCAGTAACCACCAGAGGCTCGCCTCAATGACAGCTACCAGCGCCCCGCCTTGGTCTGGAGCCCCTGCTCACCTGCTCCACCATCCCGCCACAGCCAACGCCCACCATGTTCCGCACGCACCCTCTGGTGCTCAGCGCACATCATAGTGACTGGTTGTTCAGTTGTTCTGCTATTCGTTCTATTTGCATATTAGGGTTTTATATATATAGATAGTTGACTGCCCAATTTATTTTTGTTTACTATTTACCTTGAGTACATTTTTAATCCTTTTTTTAGCCTTTACACACCCTTAGTTTAACTTGGCTTACAAATAGTATAGAGCTGGCTATTGTTTTATTATTTTTATTTATTTATTTATTTATTTATTTATTTTTTATTTTTTTTTAGACGTGGTTTTCAAGAGCTTTAGTTGGGGATGTTGTCAGACCAGGATTTTCAGAGTTGATGGAAAGAGTTGTTGTGGGAAAACTTATTTTATTTTATTTTTTTTTAATTAAATCTTTATTGTTCAGATTATTACATTTGTTCCTCTTTTTTTTCCCCCCCATAACTCCCCTCCTCCCAGTTCCCGCCCCACCCTCCGCCCTCACTCCCCACCCACTGTCCTCATCCATAGGTACACGATTTTTGTCCAGTCTCTTCCCGCATCTCCCACACCCCTTTCCCCCCCAAGAATAGTCAGTCCATTCCCTTTCTATGTCCCTGATTCTATTATAATCACCAGTTCATTCTGTTCATCAGATTATTTATTCACTTGATTCTTAGATTCACTTGTTGATAGATGCATATTTGTTGTTCATAATTTGTATCTTTACCTTTTTCTTCCTCTTCCTCTTCTTAAAGGATACCTTTCAGCATTTCATATAATCCTGGTTTGGTGGTGATGAACTCCTTTAGCTTTTCCTTATCTGTGAAGCTCTTTATCTGACCTTCAATTCTGAATGATAGCTTTGCTGGATAAAGTAATCTTGGTTGTAGGTTCTTGGTATTCATCACTTTGAATATTTCTTGCCACTCCCTTCTGGCCTGCAAAGTTTCTGTTGAGAAATCAGCTGACAGTCGTATGGGTATTCCCTTGTAGGTAACTGAGTTTCTTTCTCTTGCTGTTTTTAAGATTCTCTCTTTATCTTTTGCTCTTGGCATTTTAATGATGATGTGTCTTGGTGTGGTCCTCTTTGGATTCCTTTTGTTTGGGGTTCTCCGAGCTTCTTGGACCTGTAAGTCCATTTCTTTCACCAGGTGGGGGAAGTTTTCTGTCATTATTTCTTCAAATAGGTTTTCAATATCTTGCTCTCTCTCATCTTCTGGCACCCCTATAATTCTGATGTTGGTACGCTTGAAGCTGTCCCAGAGGCTCCTTACACTATCCTCGCATTTTTGGATTCTTTTTTCATTTTGCTTTTCCGGTTGGATGTTTTTTGCTTCCTCGCATTTCAAATCATTGACTTGATTCTTGCGCTCCTCTGGTCTGCTGTCAGGCGTCTGTATAATATTCGTTATTTCAGTCCGTGTATGCTTAATTTCTAGTTGGTTCCCCAATATAAGATCGAGGGTCTTATTAGTTTTCGTGTAGATCTCATTAAGTTTATCGGCAGCTTCTAAACAGTTCTTGAGAGACCTTAAAAGTGTGGTTCTGAACTCTATATCTTCCATTGACAATTTTGTCCTGTTTCTTTGTCTCCGCATTTTGTTATGCTTCCTTGGTGTTGTTTTTTGTTTTATTTAATCTCACAAGTTCCACTTGATTGGTGAGTTACATCCATTTTTCTACATTGCGATTATTGATACGATTGAACTTGCATATTCTCATCCTACCTTTTACATTTTTTCTATGCTTCTCTTTTCTTCTTTTTATTCCACTGATTAGATGGAGTAAATTCTTATAATTTATTTTTTTATTACATTTTTTTCTCTTCTCTCTATGGGTTTGGAATTTATGTATTTATGTAATTTACATATTTTATTGGTTATTTTAATAAAATTTCAAAGATATTTAACAATATGTATGGAATATAACAATGTCTAAAGCCCAGCTCACATTTTTTGGGGGGATACAGGTGAGTAGGTAGAGGAGAATACAAATATCCTTGGTTTGTAGAAACCTCTGACTAGAGTGCAAGCATCAGGGACAGTTTTTAAAGAGAAGGAGAAAGAGAAAGTAAAGAGAAGCAAGAAGAGCAGCCCAGGAAGCACAGAAGAGCATAAACGTGCATTTATGCCTTGGAGAACATAAGGACAGAGTGTATGAACTTGCGAGTGTGTGTGTGTGTGTGTTTGAGTGTGTTCACATGTGAATGTTTACAGGTGTGTTTGTGTGTGTACGTGTGTGTTTGAGGGTGCGAGTCTGAGTGTGTGTGTTGTTTGAGCACTGAGGACAGGGGAAGGCAGAGTGGGAAGGAAGCCAGAAAACACATCAGTAAACAAGGGTTCATTTTCACTTTGCTTATTACTGATGACAGCCAAGTTGGAAAGGAAAGGAGGCAGTGAGGGGCTGAGCAAGGGAAGGCCATTCTGTCACAGTGGGAGAAAATGTGAGAGGCGGGATCTGAACTGTGGGTTCCATTCCAGATGACAAATGGATTAGAGAAATTAAATTTACTTGGATCAGAGGTTATGGGTTGACAGCAAATTGTGACCTAGACAGGCCAGACTAGCATAGTTCCAAAATGTTTCCCTTTTCACAGTGAAAGCCCAAATGATGCTGTTTCTGAGGCTTTTATCCTGTGCCATTGTTATTCTTTTTGTGCACTAGCTATCAGTACAAGAATCAATCCATGTTACTAAAGAGGTCTCTGTCTCATCTCAATG